>NC_081556.1:124638728-125008728 GCF_963082655.1 Stomoxys calcitrans
TGAAAGGCTGAAGTGGGGCGACGCAGCATCAATAACAACCAGAACGCAGAGCACAATAAGAACAACAGGCAAACAAAAGGCATTTACCCAAAAGCTGGACTTTGCGGCTTTTGCTGTACCAGGGCCATGGTAACAAGAAACGAACGACACCAAACGCTTGCTGTTGCCAGCATTAAAAATTACACAAGAATAAGACGATCCCCCTGTGCATGAGGGGGCAATAAAAAAAAAAACAACAACAACAGCGCCATTTTCAAAAGGAATTGGGAATGCATTTTTGCTGCAACAACGCACAGTGGGCCAAATGGCAAAAAAATTGGAAATAAGTCTACAACTTTTTATCTGTTGATTTTAGCCATACAAAATGTTCTAGACATTTGTAGAGGAGGACATAGGCTTTCAGAAAAGTGCTGTTGTTGGTCCATATCTTTAATACAGGGTGAGCTACAGGGTGTCAAAGTTGACCACTTTTGACTTCTCCAAGCTTCTGGGGGCCATAACTTTTGATCTACTCAACCGATTTACATGATTTAGGACTCTAGAGAAAGAGCTTGACAAGATCTAAAAAACTTATGCATAAAGTACCATGCCATCGTGTACTGTTAAGGAGTTATGAATTGTTTAATTTTAAAATATGAAAATTTGGCCTTGGTTTTTTTCAGTGTTTTTTAAATAACTCCGTCAATTTTAAAGCTATAAACTTCATACTTCACACAAATTATGCCAGCATATGTGTGCATAAAATACAAAAGGAATCACGTGAATATCTTTGGCGGTTTAAAAATGGCATCGTTTTCAATATGAAAAATATTTTTTTTGTCAAAAAATTGCAAAATTTTTCAAAAAAGATACTCCCATTTCCTTTAAGTTTTCGCAAACTTTGGCCGTCAAAGCATTATCATTTCTTTCCATTTTCACAAAGTCGAGGTATTAAGAAAAGTTTTAAGTGCTAATTTGGCTAATTTCGATATCAAACAACACCGTTATCTTAAGACCAAAATGGCCAATTTTTTTACTAAACTTCAAAAGTTTCTCACTGGAAAAAAAGTTCCACGGGGATTTTTTCGCTTTTTTTGAACTTAAATGAAAGCTTAAAATGTTCCCAACATTTTAAGGTATGTCTCGCCATATCCTAGCCATAAATGAGATCGTAGCGATCAAAATACTGAAAAAAGTCAATTTTCAAGTAGTGCTATATTCATTGCTAAAAAACAAGTATTACGTCACATTTTATTGCAAAGATGTTAAATAAACTTTTATTTGGTAACACTTCTTCTACAAAACACAAAAAGAATCATGGAAATATCTCTATTCTATTCCATTTTATGGAACCGGCAATAAAAAAGTCAATTTTTCAAAAAAGTCGAATTTCCCAAATTTTGTTTTTGTTGTCCTAATTGCACATGACACACTATAGCCATATTTACGCAACATACCTTATCGTAAAGGAAATTTTCATACCTTTCCAACAATGTATAAAACATTTCTCAACTCGGATTCTATCTACTCTAAAATTCATTTACACTTCATTAAACTCTATATAAAAATGTCTATTTGTGAAATGGAACCTTATATGGGGCCTACACTAAAACATTGATAGATTTGCCCAGGGTTTACAATACAAATGTGTTAGAATAAAAAAAGGTCTCCTGCCAAAGTTTAAAAAAATTGGAATAAAAATATGTGTTTTAGAGCGAAAACACTTCGCATCGGCGTGCGTTTATATGTATATTAGCTACTCCCAAAATAAAAAAGCATTTTAGTTTTGTATTATTTGATTTTATTCTCTACCAAATAATCTAAGGTATCAAAATTTAAAAGCTCTTTAATTTGAATGGCATCGGGATCGTCCTTATCTATATCGTCACATATTTTTGGTAGCCATTTAGTTCTGATGCTGTATAGTACCGGATCAGACGATAACAATAAATATTGAAGTAAATCATAATTTTGGTTAAATTTGGTGCTCTTTCGGGTATTGAAAAGCCGGAACTGTTTAACATCTCTATTACGGGATTCCTGAGCTTCTTCTGTAAGTTCTCCTAACGGAAGTATGTTGTATTCCACAATTTCCTTGCCATGATGTAAGACTTTATGTACTGTCGGTGTTAAAGCTTTCCACGAATATAAATCAGATAAAATGTTTTTTGTGTCATTACTATAAGCTTCAAATTTGGTTGAATTTATCATCTTTTTGCTATTGATTACAGCCAAAATCACTTTGAATCGTCTTAGCAAGTGTTCATCAAGACCGGTTATTTTAGATGTCGATACGGGGTCCTCAAAAAACCGCCTTGCCGAGTTGCCATCATTTGTGCTTCCGTATCCGTAAAGAGGTTTATCTATTATAAGTCCCTTTTGTTTAAACTCCAACTGGATTCGATTCTTCTCTTCCTGCCTCATTTTGTGAAGATCTTGGTTGTTTCTAGCAGAGACATCGCGGTTTCCAGGGCTAGTCCGATATTTAAGGTCATACGATAAATGCAAACAATACTCCATGAATCGAATTCTACAGTGCAGGGGCGAAATACCGAAATTGAGCGCATTTTCGTTTACTAAATTTTCATCAGACTTGTCCTCGAATTGCCCATTCTTCTTGCCACAAATATTGCATCTCCAATTGGACATAACGCCAGTTAATGCGTTTGCCACCTTTCCATCGATCATAGTGAGTTGTAGTTGAAACGAAACTTTTATATTTCTTCCCAATTGGTTTATAACAATCATGGGTAATGCAGCAATTTCTTCCTTTATTTCGTTCACCAAAGATCGTGTTGTGTTCCGGTCTTCCTTTGTATACTCAAACCGAATTGGGCGACATAAATATTTTGACCCAGGTGTTCTATTTATCCATATATCTTGAAATGCATTTTCTTTCGATGATGAAGATTGGTCCTTGTACAATCTCATTCTCAATGGTACTAATGATGCCATGAAAATTGATGCGAAGTTGGTATCTATTTCTGTTTGTTGCTTATATTCGGAAAATCCAGATGATCCATCACAACCCCATTTGCTGATCAAAACCACTTCGGAATTATTACATGTGTTCAACTGTTCTTCAGTAAAATTAGAAATAATTCTAACAGCTGTATTTTCAACAAGATCAGCAAGTTTCACTCTTGCTTTTAATTCGTCCACGTATATATTTGATGGCACCATTTTCGTCCTGGTGTTGTACAATTTATGTTTTGAGGGTAAACAACCCCATCCTTTTTCACGAAGAGCCTTCCTCATTGTTGAGTATTTGTTTCTTGAGAGGCCTAGGTTCAAAATCAGGGCCAGTGCATCTTCCTCCGTGAATTCTGTAGTCGATTTTGGAGTTGGAATACTTTCTACCATTCTCTTTACCCTTTTCGGAGATGCTAATGGTAAAACATCGACAATTCGTCCAACATTTTTTGGTTGTGTTTTTAACAATGCTGTTTTGAACGTATCTTTTATTAAATTTGGCGGATGTGCCGCCAATAGTTCCTCTTGTTTTTTCTTTTTGGTTTTCTCCGTAACTTCGTCGTATGCTTTGCTAGGCCGGCCGGGAATCAGCGGTTTAATTTCAATAAGTAGATCCGATTTCAGCCACTTCTCATACATTTTGAAAAACTTGATTTTTGCGAATGAACATTCTGGCAACCTTCTCTCAAATGATTTGTAGAATTTTTCAAGTTTGTCTAAAGCGTCTTTATTTAGCCTTATTCCATATATGTGGTCCAAAGTGTAAACAAGTTCCTTAAATGACTCCGTGTATGATTTGGAATCATTTTTGATGTCCCATACAATTTTCGAAAGAGTGGAATACTTCAGTATGACTTCCATAACTTATAAATGTCCTTTACGCCTCTACAAAATATAATGAAGAAAATTTGGATTTTGTTCAAATATTTATGCAATATATTCACAATTAATGACCCATTTCAGGTATCAGACGCAATCGTAAAAAGGGGTCCAAAGTGCCTCTTTTTACTTACTCTTCTATAATTATTTACCTGGACTCGAATTTGGTTAAAAAAAATGACAATGAATTTTTTATGGGTAGGTTTTTTCACATTCATTGATACGGTGGATTTCCTGGGAATTCGACATAGCGAAACAGGTAACATTTGTCTGCATCAAATCTTAACACAAATATATATATATATGCAGGTATATTTCTAGGTTACTTTTTATTCAAAAATCATCAGCTTACATTAAAAATAGATGTAGGTACTATACAAACGCACGCCGATGCGAAGTGTTTTCGCTCTAAAACACATATTTTTATTCCAATTTTTTTAAACTTTGGCAGGAGACCTTTTTTTATTCTAACACATTTGTATTGTAAACCCTGGGCAAATCTATCAATGTTTTAGTGTAGGCCCCATATAAGGTTCCATTTCACAAATAGACATTTTTATATAGAGTTTAATGAAGTGTAAATGAATTTTAGAGTAGATAGAATCCGAGTTGAGAAATGTTTTATACATCGTTGGAAAGGTATGAAAATTTCCTTTACGATAAGGTATGTTGCGTAAATATGGCTATAGTGTGTCATGTGCAATTAGGACAACAAAAACAAAATTTGGGAAATTCGACTTTTTTGAAAAATTGACTTTTTTATTGCCGGTTCCATAAAATGGAATAGAATAGAGATATTTCCATGATTCTTTTTGTGTTTTGTAGAAGAAGTGTTACCAAATAAAAGTTTATTTAACATCTTTGCAATAAAATGTGACGTAATACTTGTTTTTTAGCAATGAATATAGCACTACTTGAAAATTGACTTTTTTCAGTATTTTGATCGCTACGATCTCATTTATGGCTAGGATATGGCGAGACATACCTTAAAATGTTGGGAACATTTTAAGCTTTCATTTAAGTTCAAAAAAAGCGAAAAAATCCCCGTGGAACTTTTTTTCCAGTGAGAAACTTTTGAAGTTTAGTAAAAAAATTGGCCATTTTGGTCTTAAGATAACGGTGTTGTTTGATATCGAAATTAGCCAAATTAGCACTTAAAACTTTTCTTAATACCTCGACTTTGTGAAAATGGAAAGAAATGATAATGCTTTGACGGCCAAAGTTTGCGAAAACTTAAAGGAAATGGGAGTATCTTTTTTGAAAAATTTTGCAATTTTTTGACAAAAAAAATATTTTTCATATTGAAAACGATGCCATTTTTAAACCGCCAAAGATATTCACGTGATTCCTTTTGTATTTTATGCACACATATGCTGGCATAATTTGTGTGAAGTATGAAGTTTATAGCTTTAAAATTGACGGAGTTATTAAAAAAACACTGAAAAAAACCAAGGCCAAATTTTCATATTTTAAAATTAAACAATTCATAACTCCTTAACAGTACACGATGGCATGGTACTTTATGCATAAGTTTTTTAGATCTTGTCAAGCTCTTTCTCTAGAGTCCTAAATCATGTAAATCGGTTGAGTAGATCAAAAGTTATGGCCCCCAGAAGCTTGAAGAAGTCAAAAGTGGTCAACTTTCACACCCTGTAGCTCACCCTGTATTAAAGATATGGACCAACAACAGCACTTTTCTGAAAGCCTATGTCCTCCTCTACAAATGTCTAGAACATTTTGTATGGCTAAAATCAACAGATAAAAAGTTGTAGACTTATTTCCAATTTTTTTGCCATTTGGCCCACTGTGCAACGTTGTACAACAAATCTTAAATGTCAGTTGAGTAGTCAAGTCGAGTCCTCTAAACTAAGCAAACGTAGCACACATTCCGAAACATCAGCAATCTCAAAAGGCAGCACATATACACATTTAACTACAACAACATCATCATCACTGTGATGTGTAACAGCAACAGCAACCAGCCGCCTTGACAGCCTAGTGCAAAACATTCTCTTGCACTTTTGACTCTGCTAGCATACAAGAACCAAAGAAGATGTAAGGGCAACAAATATTCTATACCATGCTGGCTCTGCTATGCCTACCCACCCTGGCTGCCAACAATCCATCCATCCAACCATTTATCTGGCAGCCAACATACAGACAAACTCTCATAGATACATTTCTCGATGTACGCTGCATTTGTCCTCATCCATTTGGTGGGTGTGTGTGGGAGATACATGCAAAAAAAAAAAAAAAACCAACAAACATTTGATTAAACAACAGCAGGCAAAATGTAAATAAAGTTGGCAACATTGTTCCCTACCTCTGCCACCGTCTCATCAAGACTGAGGGCTTGCTGTTGTAACACCAAAAAAAGTGAAAGGATATGTTGCATTGCGCCTTCCAGCAAAGAATTTGAGGCCAAAGAATAATTGGTGACAAAAATTTATAACAACAGCAAAAACAAACAATGAAGCAATCGATTTTAATGACAATCGAGCCAATTACTCTTTTAATTGAAAATATTGCAATCATGAAAGTGATCATCATTCATTGTAAATATATTTTGACTTTGATTGCTTTCAACAGGGCAGGTTATCTCGATTGATAACCGCTTCACTCGGTGACTTAAGGGTCATTACATTTGTCTCAAAATATAAGAATGCATAGTAAAGTGCAAAAATATGCAGATAAGGGGGACCGAAGCGCAGTAGAATAAACAAGTTTTTACTTGTTTATCACGCTTTTGCGTGATAAATTCGGGCGTTCCGAATTTTATATACCCTCCACCATGGCTCGCATTAGTCAAGTTCTTTAGTCGCTATCTTTTAATAGGCAAACAAAGGATTATATCACTGTCAAACATCTTCAGTTTGGTCTATAATTTAACCATTAATCGTCTTGAAAGCGAACAACGTTTGCAAATTATTGAATGTTATTCTCAAAATGGGTGCTCTGTTGAGAAAGTTTATCGCACGCTTCCTCCATTGAGCGACGAAGCTCATTTTGGCCTCAAATGGTACGTAAATAAGCAGAATTGTCGCTTTTGGAGTGAAGATCAGCAAGAAGCCTTGCAAAACCTTCCAATCATCCAGAAAAAGTCACAGTTTAGTGCCGTTTTAATTTATGGGCTGGTGACATCATTGGACCGTACTTCTTCAAAGATGATGCCCAACTTTTTTTTCCCCAAATTGCAAGAGTTTGAATTGCATGGCATGTGGTTTCAAGAAGATCGGATAGAATTGCGACCTATAGTGGCTCAAGAAATACAATCGAGAGATCTGTTTATATGGTTCATATCCTGGATTCGGACATATTTAACAGGTTTGTTAAAGGTAATAGAAGAAGTCGTTGTGCAAAATTGCAGCCGAATTGGACAAGAATTGCTCCCTCCAGAAGCTCAAGACTATTATACTTCTTGATCGGTTTATATGGGAGCTATATCAGGTTGTGAACCGATTTAGACCATACTTAGCACAGTTGTTGGAAGCCATAACAAAACACCTCATGCAAAATTCTAGCCAGATCGGATAAGAATTACGCCCTCTAGAGGCTGAAGAAGTCAAGATCTGAGATCGATTTATATGGCAGCTATATCAAGTTATGAACCGATTTTGACCATACTTATCACAGTTGTTGGAAGTCATAACAATACACCTCGAACGAAATTTCAGCGAAATTGCATAAGAATTGTGCCGTCTAGAGGCTCAAGAAATTTCAGCCAAATCGGTTAATAATTGCGCCCTCTAGCGGCTCAATAAATAATAATCCGAGATAGGTTTATATATGAACTGTATTAGGTAGTGAAACCAATTGGGCCATACTTAGAACAGTTTTGTTGATGGTCAAAACACTTTCTGCAAAACTTCATCCAAATCGGATAATAATTGCGCCCTCTACCGGCTCAAGAATTCAAGATACGAAATCGGTTTATTTGGGAGCTATATCAGGTTGTGAACCCATTTGAACCGTACTTGACGGAGCTGTTAGAAGTTGAAACAAAACACTTTTGCAAAACTTCATCCAAATCGGATAATATTTGCGCCCTCTAGAGGCTCCAGAAGTCAAGATCTGAAATCTGTTTTTATGGCAGCTATATCGCTATTATGACCGAGTTTGACCATACTTAGCACAGTTGTTGGAAGTCAAAACAATACACCTCGTACAAAATGTTAGCAAAATTAGAACAAAACACTTTCTGCAAAATTTCAGCAAAATCGGATAATAATTGCGCCATCTAGCGGCTCAAGAATTCAAGATGTGAAATCGGTTTGTATGGCAGCTATATGAAGTTATGAAACGATTTTGACGATACTAAGCACAGTTGTTGGAAGTTATAACAAAACACCACATACAAAATTCTGGCCAGATTGGATAAGAATTGCGTTCTCTAGAGGCTCAAGAAGTGAAGATCCAAGACCGGTTTATATGGCAGCTATATCAGAACATGGACCGATATGACTCATTCACAATCCCAACCGGCCTACACTAATAGGAAGAATTCGTGCAACATTTCAAGATTTTATTGGGTCTAATATCAATAGTCCAATGTGTTACAAACAGAATGACAAAATTAGTATACCGCCCATCCTATGTTAGAGGGTATAAAAAGAGGAGGAAAAAAAAACCAGCGCAAACGGCAGAATTTGGGAAATGAGTCGGTTGGTCCCTGTTCTCAAGTCAGGTAAACGTGACTCACGAAAGAGTCATAAAGATGGATCGCTCTCCTATCCCTAGTCGCAAAGACACTTGAGGCGCTACCCCTAGCCAGCTTGAGTCCATCCATACTTCCAGCAGATCATAAGCATGGTAGATGCACAGCACAACGTCCTCAGAGACTGGATAAATGCTAGGGGAACAGGTGGGTACATTGTGGCTCTCATGGCATAAGATAAGGGAGAAAGTGGCACAGGACACGCCACTCTTATGGATGACCACCATAAATAACCTATTACGGGTGCTGACTGAGGCCACCGCAGCGCAAAGTTTATCATGTCTGCCTAACACTGAACGCCTGAGTTCGAATCCTGGCGAGTACACCATAAAAATATTTTCTGTGGTGGTTATCCCCTTCTAATGCTGGAGACATTAGAGGCCACCGTAGTCCAGAGGTTAGCATGTCCGCCTATGACGCTGAACGCTTGGGTTCGAATCCTGGGGAGACCATGAGAAAAAAATTGTCAGGGGAGGTTTTTCACTCCTAATGTTGGCAACATTTGCGAGGTATCATGGCATGTAAAAACTTCTCTCCACAAAAGGTGTCGCACTGCGGCACGCCATTCGGACTCGGCTATAAAAAGGGGCCCCTGGTCATTGAGCTTAAACTTGAATCGGACTGCACTCATTGATATGTGAGAAGTTTGCCCCTGTTCCTTAGTAGAATATTCATGGAAAAAATTTGCAAATTTGCAATGCTGGAGACATTTGTGAGGTACTATGCCATTCATAGAAGCCATGTAAAAATTTCTCCCCAACGAGGTGTGGCACTGCAGCACGCCGTTCGGACTCGAGTACAAAAAGGAGGTCCCTTATCATTGAGCTGTAAACTTAAATCGGATATGTGAGAGGTTTGCTCCTGTTCCTTAATGGAATGTTCATGGGACAAATTGCATTTGGAAGCCGAATGAGACGAAATTTGAGCTCGTCTGCTACAATGTTACAAAACTTCTAAGGGATATGGACCCGTTTCCGCTATGCAGAAAGGCCCAAGAAAGGGTCTTGGAGACGGCATACGACTGGGCTAGACCTAAGGGTCTCAATGTTAACCCTGAGAAGACTGAAATCTGCCGCTTCTCGGGGAAGACCAAGATGGGCCAATTTGATAATACAACAGGTTCAGAGAATCTGGCATAGGGGGGGCGATGAGGACCACACCCACTACGTCAGTATTGTTAGAACGCACAACTAGCTGATGACTGGCTTTGAGGTATGTTTGGAAGGGTATGGGACACCTTTATAACAGTACCCTGTTCGGACTGTACTCATTGATATGAGAGAAGTTTGCCCCTGTTCCTTAGTGGAATGTTCATGGACAAAATTTGGAATTTCCATTTTACCCTGTTCTTCAACCTAATCTTAATTATATAGTGCCCTAAATACAACCCAACTAGGGGAACTCATTACTTAAACCAATTGGCTTCGGTGTCCCTGAGTTTCATGAAGGCCTAGGCTGCAGGAACGTGGTTGCGATGTCTGAATGTTTCGAAGCCCTTTGATGAATCAAATCTAAAGTGTATCCTCCTATAGCATCGCTTGACCTGGTTTAGATCTCAACTTATATGTGCTCTGGGTGGGGCATCGCCTTAAGGGTATTGGCTACTTGCGAGAGAAAGTACGATACTCGTTTACTTAAATGCTTGTCTGGATTCAGTAGCGAAATCACTTAAACACAAATGTAGGAGATTCAAGGAGGAGGCCACCGCAGAGGTTAGCATGTCCGCCTATGCCGCTGAACGCCTGCATTCGAATCCTGGCAGGAACATCAGAAATTTTTTCAGCGGTGGTTATGCCCTCATAATGCTGTCGACATTTGTTATGTACCTTGCCATGTAAAAACTTTTTCCCAAAGGGGGGTCGCTCTGCGGCACGCCGTTCGCACTCGGCTCGGTCGCTTACCATTGAGATTAAAATTGAATCGGACAGTACTCATTGATTTGTGAGAAGTTTGCCCCAATTCCTTAATAGAAAGTTCATGGGCAAGTTTGCAGGAGATTCAAGACTCTTGGTAAATCCGACTGTTTCGCGCGTCACAATAGATATTTCGTGTGGGTCTAGGGCCATGGAGGCCTTTGGCCTGCGAGGAACTTCAAAAATGTTCTGGTCTGTAAATGCGGTGCTTGATTATAAGCTCGAATATCACTGATGGGACTTATGGCCTCTTCACGTTCAGTCACTCTAGGAATGGGGATGCCCAATAGGGATGTCTAATAGAGATACTCAATGACGCCATAATAGAGATTTCTATGGGCCTAAGGCCATGGATGCCGTTGGCCAGCGTAAGACTTCAAAAATTTTCTCCATTGTAAATGCGGTGCTTGATTATAAGTTCTAAATTCACTGATGGGACTAATTGCCTCTTCGATCTCAGCCATTCTAGGAATAGGGATGTCTAAAAGTGGATAACCAATAGGGATGCTAAACATGGATGCCCTACAGGGATACCCAATAAAAAATTGCAAATTTTCCCCATGAACATTCCACTAAGGAACAGGGGCAAACTTCTCACATATCAATGAGTGCAGTCCGATTCAAGTTTTAAGCCGCAGTGCGACACCTCTTTCGAGAGAAGTTTTACATGGCATAGTACCTCACAAATGTTGCCAGGATTAGGAGGGGAAAACCACCGTTGAACATTTTTTCTGATGGTCTCGCCAGGATTCGAACCCAGGCGTTCAGCGTCATAGGCGGACATGCTAACCTCTGCGCTACGGTGGCAGATACCCAATAGAGATACTTAATACTGCCATAATAGAGATTTCGTGCGGGCCTAGGGTCATGGTTGACTTTGGCCTGCGTGGGACTTGAATATTTTTCAAAAAAGTTCTTCATTGTAAAGTCATTGCCTGAGTATAAGTTCGAAGTTCACTGATGGGACGAATGGCATCTTCACCCACTCTAGGAATAGGGATGCTTAATAGGGATTCCCACTAGGGATGCTTAATAGGGATACCCAATAGGGATGCCAAACAGGGATACCAAATAGGGATGCCCAACAGGGATACCCAATAGGGATGTCCAATAGGGATGCCAAACAGGGATGCCCTACAGGGATACCCAATAGAGATACTTAATACTGCCATAATAGAGATTTCGTGCGGGATGCCCAATAAGGATGCTAATTAGGAATGCTCAATAGGGATGCCCAAAGGGATGCCCTACAGGAATGCTCATTATGCATTTTTAGATAATAAAGATATCAATACCGCCATAATAGAGATTTCGTGTGGCCATGGATGACTTTGGCCTGCAAAATATTTGAATAATTTTCTCCATTGTAAATGGGGAGTTTGATTATAAGGTCGAAGTTTCCTGTTGGGACGAATGGCATCTTCATGCTCACCCACTCTAGGAATAGGGATGCCCAATAGAGTTGCTCAATAGAGTTGCTCAATAGAGATACTTAATAGAAATATAGCTCTTCTCTCCAGGTTAAACGTTATAACGTAATAAAATGTGGTTGAGATGGCGCCATCCATAGCGTTCGCGAGTCAGTTCAAGATTCCAATAAGATTCAACTCCCTGATTAAAGGGTTAATTAGAGTTAATACGGCAAATCCCATTACGATTGTCTGCAAGCACTTCACGCGCTGGGAAAATATTCGAACAACTGGTATAAGGCGAGAAACTGCTGCGTTATGACATCTTGGAGTTTTAATTTGCACGGTGTACATCTAAAAATGCCGTTAGAAAATTCTTTGAAGCTATTCTAATCGGCTTTTCTCTGATTGATGAATGTTCGAAGTACTCATGGTCTTTCATGCAAAGATACTCCAAATTCAAACTTAAGAAAATATTGAATGTATACTACCAGAATTTTAACAGAATGTCATAATCCAGCTTAAGTACCACAAGGCAGTAGAAGCCAATGGGTTGCCATTTTAATTTTTTAATATGAATATCAATTTAGATTTTAAAAACTTGCAATATATTAGGAAAGTTTTTAGCAAAATTGTAAACCATTATTGGCTGACCCTCGTTTCCCTTGTCCGATTTTGATGAAATTTCAAATATTCATTATTAAGAGCATTTATATTGACATAGTAATTTTTTACATTTTTTTATACAAAATTAAAAATTTTTTTTTTTTCATTCGTTTACTTAACGCAAATCTAAATTATTATTAGGAAAGCCCTTTTCTAACTCGAACTAGAATTTTTCCAAGATGACTCTATGTTTGGGTATTTTTCTACCCTTTCCTCGTTAATGGGTTAAGTTAAAAATTTCATTTAAAAATTTAACTACGACGTAGAATGTCAGTTTGCTTTAATTATAATACTACAGACTATGTTTTTTCTCTATAATTTTAGTTCTTAATTTTTTTAATCTCTTAAAACTCAGTTTCTATTGACTTAACTCTAGTCTATGGGGCGTTTCGTTTAGAGTTTTCACATGTTCCACGGCAGTGTTAGTAGACCATGCAGAACATTTTCTGATTGATTTCAAGAAACTATGAAATTAACCAAGTGTAGAGGAACGAGCAGAGCAAGAGACAGAAAGAGTGGTATGTACTGGGAAAAAAGGGGTCCATTTCATTTCCATAGAGCTAACGAAGAAGATTTATTCACTGGTTTTTGTTTTTTTTTTTTTTTTTGCTTATACTTAGCTATCGCAGCATTGAGACCATTATGGCGACAAGTACAATGTTACGGTCAATGACTGTATGACTTGTTAAGTGCTAAATGAAATGAAATGAATGAAGAACAAATAGATTTTTTTTTGTAATTTCTTTTAGTTTTTGTCTGTTCTGTTGCTGTTCAGGGTTGTGGTGTATAACACCAATTATGTATATATGGATGATGCCTCCTCACTTTCTGCTCCTCCTACATTTCCTCCTTCTTCTATTTTTTTCTCGTTTTTTTTAAGCTTTAACCATATGTCGTGAATCTTTGCTATGCCCCCATGCAAAAGACTATGATTCAGATTCAAAACAAAAAAAAAAGAAAAAAATCCCCTAGAATAGTATAAAAAAAAAACGAAAAATATTAAAGCAGCAAGAAAGCATTGGTGATAACATCGCCATCATCATCATAGGAATAACTGCTACAATGAATGCCTATTGTTAATGGAGGTTCTTAAAATTATGACACAGATCACAAGGGGAAAGGGAAATTTGGCATAATGACATTTTGTACAGATACAAATGGTATCAATTGGGTCGATATATAATAATTTACTAAAGTTCAGACAAGAAACCCCCAAAAAACCGAATCTTGGGAACCCACCCCCATGGATTCTGCAAGAATTTATACAACATAAATTAAGTTGTAGGGGATAATTTTATTCTACTTACCAGACTTCTGTCAAACCAGCAAAAATTGAAGCTCTAGGAACCGAACAAGGATGATCGAAGGACCGGTTTATACGGGAGCTATATCAGGTTCTTTACCGATTTAGACCGTACAAGACACATTTGTTGGAAGTCATAACAGAACACTATGTTCAAAATTGCAGCCAAATCGGATAAAAATTGCGGCTTCCAGGGGTTCAAGAAGTCAAATCGGGAGATCGGTTTATAAGGGAGCTATATCAGGTTATAGACTGATTTGGACCGTACTTGGCACAGTTGTTAAAAGTCATAACAGAACACCATGAGCAAAGTTTCAGCCATATCGGATAAAAATTGCGGCTTCCAGGGGTTCAAGAAGTCAAATCGGGAGATCGGTTTATATGGGAGCTATATCAGGTTATAGACCGATCTAGACCGTTCTTGGCACAGTTGTTAAAAGTCATAACAGAACACCACGTGCAAAGTTTCAACCAAATCGGATGAAAATTGCAACTTATAAGGTCCCAAGAATTCAAATCGGGAGATCTGTGTATATGGGTGCTATATCAGGTTATAGACTGATTTGGATCGTATTTGGCACAGTTGTTGGAAACCACAACAGAACACCATGAGCAAAGTTTCAGCCAAATCGGATGAAAATTGCGACTTCTAGGGGCTTAAAAAATCAAATCGGGAGATCGGTTTATATGGGAGCTATATCTGGTTATAGACCGATTTGGACCGTACCTGGCACAGTTGTTGGAAACCACAACAGAACACCACCGGCAAAGTTTCAGCCAAATCGGACAAAAAGTTGCGGCTTGTGACGGCTCAGGAAATCAAATCGGGAGATTGGTTTACATGGCAGCTATAACTAAATCTAAACCGATATGGCCCATTTGCAATCCCCAACGACCTACATCAATATTAAGTATCTGTGCAAAATTTCCAGCTGCTAGTTTTACGCGTTCGACCGCTATCGTAATATCGACAGACGGACGGACGATATTCGCTAGATCGACTCAGAGCCTCGAGACGATCAAGAATATATATACTTTATTGGGTCTTAGACGAATATATAGAGGTGTTACAAACAGAATGACTAGATTAGTATCACTCAGTGTCTGGGCCCCGAAAATATATATCAGCTTCGTGTTCTACTCTAAAATACCTCTTATTTGAGCTCCATATTGCAATGGCCACCAAAAAAGATCCTATTTGGATGGTGTTATGGGGGTGGGATGGCCCCATAGACACTTTTTTCCGAATATTGATATCAGATTCGTGTTTTACTCCCTTAGGCCCTTTATTTGATCCCCATATTGTTATGGTCGTAAATGTGTCCTCTTTGGGGGACGTTTTTGGGAGGGGCGGCTAAGGCGAATTTTGCTAAGGTTAGTAAATTAGTCTAGTTGGGGGGCGGTGCTTTGGGGAAGGGGTGGATCGCCAGAAACTTGATTCCACATTTGGTTATCAGATTAGTATTCTACTTGCAAATACCTTTCATTTGAGTCCGATATTATCATGATTGGCTCTATATATATTTATTACATTTTGGGGGTGGGGCGGCCCCCTAGGTACCCCATCCGAATTTTGGATACCAAATTTTTGTTTTTAGGTAACTGTAAAAGAGCATACAAAATTTCGCTTAAATTGCACCACCCATCTGCGAGATCTTGGGTTTCTAAAAATTAGGGTAAGGGGGAGGGTCCGCTTGGATCCAATTTTAAATATCATATTCATACTGCTCTGCTCCCGAAAACCTTTCATTTGAGTCCTATATTGTCCCGATCGATCCACTTTTGATTTTGGGCGGTACTCTTGGGGGGACGCCCTATTTGGATCTAATTTTTGACACCTTATTTGTATTCTACTCCCGAAAACCTTTAATTTGAGTGTCATGTTGTGCCAATCGGCCCACTTTGATTTTTGGCGATACTTTTGGGGTGGTTTTTGGCTTGGGACGGCTCCCTAGGTACTTAGACCCAATTTTAAATATCATAATCATACTCTACTCCGAAATACCTTGCAGTACAGTCCCATATTGTCCCGATCGGTCCACTTTTGATTTTGGGCGGTACTCTTGGAATGACGCCCTAGGTCTTTCGATCCAATTTTCGACACCATATTTGATTCTACTCCCGAAAACCTTTTATTTGAGTCCCATATTGTTCTGATCTTTCCACTTTGATTTTTGGCGCTATATTTGGGCGGTTTTGGGCTTGGAACGGCTCCCTAGGTACTTGGATCCAATTTTAAATATCATATTAATACTCTGCTCCCGAAAACCTTTCATTTGAGTCCTATATTGTCCCAATCGACTCCCAAATACCTTTCATTTAAGTCCCATATTGTCTCGATCGGTCTACTTTCTATTTTGAGCGGTACTCTTGGGGCGATGCCCTTGGTATTTAAAACCAATTTTTGACACCATATTTATATACTCCCAAAAACCTTTCATTTGTGTCCCATATAGTCCCGAGCGGTACACTTTGTTTTTTGGCGGTTTCTGACTTGGGACGGCTCTCTAGGAACTTGGACCCAATTTTAAGTATCATAATCATACTCTACTTTCAAATACCTTTCATTAGAGTTCAATAATGTCCCGATCGATCCAATTTTGATTTTGGGCGCTACATTTGGGACGGTTTTGAGCTTGGGACGGCTCCCTAGGTACTTGGACCCAATTTTAAATATCATAATCATATTCTACTCCCAAATACCTTTCATTTGAGTCCCATATTGTACCGATAGATCCAATTTTGATTTTGGGCGGTACTCTTGGGGCGACGCCCTAGGTATTTGGATCTAATTTTTAACACCATATTTGTATTCTACTCCCTAATACCTTTCATTTAAGTCCCATATTGTCCCAATCGCTAAATATGTCCTGCTGGTGGGTTTGGGGCTGGGAAGGCCCCTCAGACACCTAGGAATAATGTTTTATGTCCGATTTGTATTCTAATCTTAAATACCTTTCTTTTGATACCCATATTGTCCCAATCAGTAAACTTGTTCGTTCGGGTGAGTTTTGGGATAGGGCGTCCCCCCTAGTTATTTGACACCAACATTTTTTTTTACTAATTTCGTGTTTTTTGGGGGTACCATAAGGTGGCATACAATGGGCCATATTGGTTAAGATTTCAATATGTATGTAGTGAAATCGCACTTCCTTGTAAAACACACTTCCGATAGAAGTGCGATTTGATTTTTTGACCTCCTAGAAACCGCAAACTATCTCCAATTTTGCCGAAATTTGGCACATATCTGAAATTCGGCACACATTGTCTGAAATTCGGCACATTATCGGTCTATAACTATAATCGGTCTATAACCCAATATAAAAACCACAATTGTTGTCCGATTTGGCTGAAATTTGGCACACAATGTTCTGTTACGACTTTCAGCAACCGTGCCAAATATGGTCCAAATCGGTTTATAACTCTCATATAAACCCACGTCCCGATTTGACATCTTGAGCCCCTAGAAACCACAATTTTTGTCCGATTTGGCTGAAATTTGGCACACAGTGTTCTGTTATGACTTCCAGCCACCATGTCAAATATGGTCCAAATCGGTCTATAACCCGATATAGCTCCCATATAAACCCACGTCCCGATCTTGAGCCCCTAGAAACCAGAATTTTTGTCCGATTTGGCTGAAATTTGGTACACAATGTTCTGTTACGACTTCCAGCCACCATGTCAAATATGGTCCAAATCGATCTATAACCCGATATAGCTCCCATATAAACCCACGTCCCGGTTTGACATCTTGAGCCCCTAGAAACCAGAATTTTTGTCCGATTTGGCTGAAACTTGGCACACAATGTTCTGTTACGACTTCCAGCCACCATGTCAAATACGGTTCAAATCTGTCTTTAACCCGATATATCTCCCATATAAACCCACGTCCCGATTTGACACCCTGAGCCCCTAGAAACCACAATTTTTATCCGATTTGGCTGAAATTTGGCACACAATGTTCTGTTACGACTTCCAGCCACCATGTCAAATACGGTCCAAATCTGTCTTTAACCCGATATAGCTCCCATATAAACCCACGTCCCGATTTGACACCCTGAGCCCCTAGAAACCACAATTTTTATCCGATTTGGCTGAAATTTGGCACACAATGTTCTGTTACGACTTCCAGCCACCATGTCAAATACGGTCCAAATCTGTCTTTAACCCGATATGGCTCGCATATAAACCGACGTCCCAATATGACATCTTGAGGCCCTAGAAACCGCCATTGTTGTCGAGTTTGGTTGAAATTTGGCACACAATATTCTGTTGCGACTTTCGGCCACCATGTCAAATACGGTTCAAATCTGTATTTAACCCGATATAGCTCCGATATAAACCGACGTCCCAAGTTGACATCTTGAGGCCCTAGAAACCACAATTTTTGTCGAATTTGGCACACAGTGTTCTGTTGCGACTTCCAGCAACCGTGCCAAATACAGTCCAAATGGGTGTATAAATTGATATAAGTCCCATATGAACTGTTCTCCCGATTTGAAATCTGAACCCCTACTAACAGCAATGGTTGCCCAATTTCGCTGTAATTCGGCATATATTGTTCTGTTACGACTTCCAGTAACCGTGTCAATTGTGGTTCCAATCGGTCTATAACCCAATATAGCTTCCATAAAAACTGTTTTCACTGTTTGACATCTTGAACCCCTAGAAATCGCAATATTTTCGGATTTGGCTAAAATTTGGCACATAGTGTTCTTTATGACTTCCAAACAAACGTGCCAAGTATGGTCCAATTCGGTCCATAAACTGACATAGGCCCGACCTCCGAAATTAGCATCTTGAGCCATGGAAACCGCAACTGTTCTCGGTTTTGGCTAAAATGTTGCCAATTTGTTTCTAATATTTTATTAAGACTTTCAACATCCATGGTTGGTATTGTCCAAATCGGTCTAAAACCTGATATAAGTCGCATATAAGCCGATTTCCCGATTACTCTTCTACAGCCCTTTAATGTTGCAATTTATGTCTGATTTACCAGAAATTTAGTACGCAAGGTACACATGTGCCCTTCAACTAAGTTCATGTGTGTAAATTTTTAGCAGAATCCATGGTGGATGGTTCGCAACATTCGGCCCGGCCGAACTAAGCATGTTTTTAGTTGTTTGTATATAGTGGGTTGCCCAAAAAGTAATTGCGGATTTTTCATATAGTCGGCGTTGACAAATTTTTTCAACGGCTTGTGACTCTGTAATTGCATTCTTTCTTCTGTCAGTTATCAGCTGTTACTTTTAGCTTGCTTTAGAAAAAAAAGTGTAAAAAAAGTATATTTGATTAAAGTTCATTCTAAGTTTTATTAAAAATGCATTTACTTTTTTTTAAAAAATCCGCAATTACTTTTTGGGCAACCCAATATATATTGCGTTAATTGTGAAATATCTCATATACAGCAGCCAATATACGTTTTTGACTCTACACTCTTTAAAAGTTTCGGCAAAATCAAAAATAACTATAATTTTAAAAACAATTTAAATTTGTTTTGGTTTTTGTTTTTAACAAGGTTAGGGGCAATACCTCATATGGACACCAAAATATGACGACTAACATCCACATGACACATTGATTAGGCTGACTTCAATAAGCGTATGAAATCTTTCATCCATCCATTTGTCTGTTCACTCATACATCCAACATACATGGCAAGTAATTTTCCATAGATGTACATTTGTACACATGCATACACTTTGTTACGTACGTACGCAGATTCGTACTGATGTGCCATGCAAAACGTACATTTAAGGTAACAGATATCTCTCCAATGTTGGGTCAGTCAAACAAAAGGCAAACTCTGTACAAATCTCAAACTACAGACATAGATACTCACTCGCATTTATGTATGTTTGTGACTGCCATTCGCCTTCCCTCCCCAGTTTTGTGCTTTTACGCCCCTGTGTGAATATTTCCCATGATTGTACGTGAATATGGGGGTTTCTTTGACGTTTTCGTTGTTCAAGAGCTCCAACTTAAACTTCCCGTCAGCCGTTTCGCTGCACTATGGGTCGACGTTCATTACTTTTCATTTAGTTAGCTGGCCACATGGCTTTCAATACAACGAAAAAGAAGCTGCTCTGCCTTGGCAAGGAGTATGGGTGGAAAAGAGTATGGGGGGAGGGGGGAATATCATCAACGCCAGTTGGCATTGCTGATGGCAGAATATGTTGGTAATCTTTTACTACGCTTGTATGTTTGTTTTATTCTGTTGTCCATGGAGTAGCCAAAAAAAAAAAACAAAAAATTGAGAACAGTGGTTCAAAGCATGGTCGGTACAGTTTGGAGGTTTTTTTTTTTGGGGTGGCTTGACCATCCAGGCACTTGGTCCCAAAAATGATTATTGGATTTGTTCTCTACTCTCAATAACCTTTCATTTGAGCCCCATATTCCCATATGTTCCGTTTGGAAGGCCACCGTAGCGCAGAAGTTAGCATGTCCGCCTATGAAGCTGAACGCTTGGGTTCAAATCCTGGCGAGAACATAATAAATAATTTTCAGCAGTGGTTTTCCCCTCCTAATGCTGGAGACACTTGTGAGGTACTTCCGTTTCCAGTACTTTTTTAAGATATTTTCCCACCACCCTTATTATATAGCTCACTTTTTTGTACCTTTTTGGTACTTTTTAGTACCATGTCAAAAAGCTCATTAAGTCTCCCAGATTGATACATTGTATCTGTGTACTTAAATTCATAGCTCTAGCTCAATGTATAAAAAAAGTACCAAATGGTACCAATTGCGGCACTAAATGCCCAAAAAGTAATTGCGAATTTTTTAAAAGAAAGTAAATGCATTTTTAAGAAAACTTAGAATGAACTTTAATCAAATATACTTTTTTTACACTTTTTTTGTAAAGCAAGCTGATAACTGACAGAAGAAAGAATGCAATTACAGAGTCACAAGCTGTGAAAAAATTTGTCAACTCCGACTATATGAAAAATCCGCAATTACTTTTTGGCCAACCCAATATTTCTCCCACTTATTTTTTCAACATGCCCTTTAATTTGGAGGCAAAACATTTCTCATAATGTTAGCCCTTCCATTCGGCCTGGACAAATTGTCACCATTTTCGTACCATTTGGTACTTTTTGATACTTAAACGTACGTATATCACCAAACCCTGCCTTATTTTGTGCCCGCGACTAAGGACCAAAATTCGTGCAAAGTTTCTAGGTTCTAGCTTTAGTCGTTTGGTCTGACCAGTGATCAGTTATTCATCAGTCAGTCAATCACGCGCCTATTTCATATATAGAATTTTTTTCGCAATTTCATTTCTATAGAAAATTTTGCCGTAATTTTATTTCTCCTAAAAAAAAAAGATTTTCTTTTTAATTTTACTTTTTGAACAAACATAACCACTGTGCTGCAATGCTTTTGGGTGCTGCTTAGTATTTTGTATATTTAAGTCCTCCGTTTAAATATTTGCCGGAATCCCTCTTTGCAAGAGGATGAGCATAAATGTTCTTTGGCTCATGGACAGGGATGTTTTCGTATTTCCGTCATTTGCGCTGGTGTTTGTTCTAGCATGGCTCGTGTGTTGCCTTGTCCATGTTCTTCCGCAGTTAGTTGGTTAGTTTGGGCTTTGGGGTTTTCGGTTGTGCTGCCATAGCCTCTGTTACTGCATTCCCCCCATTCAAAAGCTAAGAGTATGAGTTACAACCACATACTTCACTTGGTTCTGGTCCTGCTGCTGGTCCGGTTCCACCAAAGTATTGTTTAAACTTCACACCAAATTGTTGTTCTTCATTTTATTTCGTGGTAATGTCTCTCTCCCTCTCTCTCTCTCTCTCTCTCTCTTTGTCTTTCCTTGTGTGAGTGAGCATAAATGTAAATGCATGCGACCCATGGCCCCTAGTTACAGGTCCACTCATATTGTCTACTTCTATGCTAGCATTGAGATAAATGAGTTTGTATGTGTGTGTGTGTGTGTGTCTGTCTGTCGTTCAAAGTATCTTGGAGACAATTACCAAAATACTGGAGAAAAAAATAGAACAACCTTGTTGTAGTCATTGAGAACTATGGTTATGACTTTATTCTCTATGATCTTATTTCGTATGGGGGTTTCCATTACTTTGAGGAGGATCAAAAATGTTTGAAGCTATTGAAAAGGGGGTTTGGATACCCAATTATTTTGCATGATTTAGGAAATACAAATAGCTTTCAGTGTCATAACGGTATACTTAGGGCTACGAGCTCGCTTATGCAGAATGGGTGCGGCAAGTGATGGCATGTGTGTGGCATGTGGAGAAGATGATGAGACGTGGGAGCATTTCCGGCTAACAAACACCAGTACAGAAGTGCGGACAAAATACCAGACATGAACCGATTTAGGAGCTTGGTATGGAGAATAGGTGCGGGAAGTGATAGCATGTGGAAAAGACGATGAGACATGGGAGCATTCCCGCTAACATACACTTGCACTGAAGTGGGGACAAAATACCAGACATAAAGCGATTTAGGGGCTTGGTATGGGGAGTAAAGAAGGATTTTATTAGTAGTACGGAAATTCAGACTTTTTTCGAGGTTATACCCTACACTACCACTTTTTATACCCTACACTACCACTTTTTATACCCTACACTACCACTTTTTATACCCTACACTACCACTTTTTATACCCTACACTACCACTTTTTATACCCTACACCAGCACTGAGGTACAAGGTAGTATAATTTTGTGCATTTGTTTGCAACGCTAAGAAAGAGACTAACTAAACCCATTGATATATGATATACCGATCGACTCACGATCACTTTCTGATTCGATTTACCCATGTCCATCTGTGAGTCCATGTGTTCTTGTAATCAAGGTATAGGTCGTATTTGTTGTTCAATCTTCACGAATTTTTGCATATGTCACTTTTTTGGCTCAAGGACGAACGCTATTGATTGTGGTAAAAATCGGTTCACATTTAGATATAGCTCCCATATCTATGTATCGCCCGATTTGCACTTTAATGGCCGTAGGAACTACAATTTTCAATCGATCTGCACAAAATTTTTCGCGGATTGCTTTATTACTGATCTTAACATATCTGAGAGATTTCATCGAAATCGGTTCAGATTTAGATATAGCTCCCATATATATGTATCGCCCGATTTCCACTTAAATTGCCGTAGTAACTACAATGTTCAATTGATCAGCACAAAATTTGGCACGGATTGCTTTGGTACTGATCTTAACATATCTGCAAGATTTCATCGAAATAGGTTCAGATTTAGATATAGCTCCATTATATATGTATCACCCGATTTCCACTTAAATAGCCGCAGTAACTACAATTTTCAAACGATCTGCACAAAATTTGGCACGGATTGTTTTGTCATTGATCTTAACATATCTGCAAGATTTCATCAAAATCGGTTCAGATTTAGATATAGCTCCCATATATATGTATCACCCGATTTGCACTTAAATGGTCGTAGTAGCTACAATTTTCAACCGATCTGCACAAAATTTGGCACGGATTGATTTGTTACTGATCTTAACGTAGCTGCAAGATTTCATCAAAATCGGTTCAGATTTAGATATAGCTCCCATATGTATGTATCGCCGGATTTGTACTTTAATGGCCGTAGGAACTACAATTTTCAATCGATCTGCACGAAATTTGGCGCGGATTGCTTTGTTACTGATCTTAACATATCTGAGAGATTTCATCAAAATCGGTTCAGATTTAGATATAGCTCCCATATATATGTATCACCCGATTTGCACTTAAATGGTCGTAGTAGCTACAATTTTCAACCGATCTGCACAAAATTTGGCACGGATTGATTTGTTACTGATCTTAACGTAGCTGCAAGATTTCATCAAAATCGGTTCAGATTTAGATATAGCTCCCATATGTATGTATCGCCCGATTTCCACTTGAGTGACCACAGTAACTAAAATTTTCAACCAATCTGCATAAAATTTGGCGTGGATTGTCTTGTCATTGATCTTAACATATCTGCAAGATTTTATAAAAATCGGTTCAGATTTAGATATAGCTCCCATATATATGTATCACCCGATTTCCACTTAAATGGCCGTAGTAACTACAATTTTCAACCGATTTACACAAAATTTGGCACGGGTTATTTTGTTACTCATCTTAACGTATCTGCAAGATTTCATCGAAATCGGTTCAGATTTGAATATAGCTCCCATATATATGTATCATCCGAGTTGAACTTTAATGGCCGTAGGAACTACATTTTTCAACCGATCTGCACGAAATTTGGCACGGATTGCTTTGTTACTGATCTTAACATATCTTAGAGATTTCATCGAAGTCGGTTCAGATATAGATATAGCTCCCATATATATGTATGGCCCGATTTCCACTTACATTGCCGTAGTAACTACAATTTTCAACCGATCTGCACAAAATTTGGCACGGGTTATTTTGTTACTAATTTTAACATATCTGAGAGATTTCATCGAAATCGGTTTAGATTTAGATATAGCTCCCATATATATATATCACCCGATTTGCACTTAAAATGGCCGTAGTAACTACAATTTTCAATTGATCTGCATAAAATTTGGCATGGATTGTTTAGTTACGGATTTTAACACATCTTCAAAATTTCATAAAAATCGGTTCAGATTTGAATATAGCTCCCATATATATGTATCACCCGATTTCCACTTAAATGGCCGTAGTAACTACAATTTTCAACCGATTTACACAAAATTTGGCACGGATTATTTTGTTAATGATCTTAATATATCTGCAAGATTTCATCAAAATCGGTTCAGATTTGAATATAGCTCCCATATATATGTATCGCCCGATTTGCACTTAAATGGCCGTAGTAACTACAATTTTCAACCGATTTGCACAAATTTTACTCATCTTAACGTATCTGCAAGATTTCATAAAAATTGGTTCAGATTTAGATATAGCTCCTATATATATGTATCACCCGATTTCCACTTGAGTGACCACAGTAACTAAAATTTTCAACCAATCTGCATAAAATTTGGCGTGGATTGTCTTGTCATTGATCTTAACATATCTGCAAGATTTCATAAAAATCGGTTCAGATTTAGATATAGCTCCCATATATATGTATCACCCGATTTGCACTTTAATGGCCGTAGTAACTGAATTTTTCAACCGATCTGCACAAAGTTTGGCACGGATTGCTTTGTTACTCATCTTAACGTAGCTGCTAGATTTCATCGAAATCGGTTCAGATTTGAATATAGCTCCCATATATATGTATCACCCGAGTTGCACTTTAACGGCCGTAGGAACTAAATTTTTCAACCGATCTGCACAAAATTTGGCGTGGATTGTTTTGTTACTGATCTTAACATATGTGAGAGATTTCATCGAAATCGGTTCAGATTTAGATATAGCTCCCACATATATGTATCACCCGATTTGCACTTTAATGGCCGTAGTAACTACAATTTTCAACCGATCTGCACGAAATTTGGCAGGGATTGCTTTGGTACTGATTTTAACATATCGCCAAAATTTCATCAAAATCGGTTCAGAGTTAGATATAGCTCCCATATATTTGTATCACCCGATTTGCAAATTTTGTGCAGATCGGTTGAAAATTGTAGTTACAACGGCCATTAACGTTGTAACTACAATTTTCAACCGATCTGCACAAAATTTGGCACGGATTGTTTTGTTACTGATCTTAACATATCTGCAAGATTTCATCAATATCCGTTTTATATTTGGATATAGCTCCCATATATATTTATCGCCAGATTTGCACTTATGTGGCCACAGCCACAACAATTTTCAAACGATCTGTTCGAAAGAAGTCGGTTCAGATTAAGATGTAGCTCTCATATACTTATATCTATTGTCCGAATTTGTAAATGTAGTGTAGGTGTAGAGTATTATATAGTCGGCGCGGTCCGACTTTTGTCTTTCCTTACTGGTTTAGTATTAAGATCACACAACAAGCCGATAACCGGCTTAGGTGTATGTCCATAGTGGCGTGAGGCGGTTTAATATCCGCAACCTCTTTTCAACCTAATCTAACCAAATTAACAGGCTCCATTTAAGGACAAGTAAAAACGTGCTAAGTTCGCCCGGACGTAATATCAGAAACCCACCACCATGGATTTTGTTGAAAATTTCTACATACCAACTCTCTACCAATTCAAGCAAACATTGAAATTATCAACCGATTTAGACCATATTTGTGCCAAGTATGGTCTTTTATACCCACCCCATCCTGGTAGTGGGATATAAAAAAAAATAGACATTAACAAATATGAAAAAAAAAAATTTTTTTTTTAATAATTCAAATAAAATTTTTAGAAAATTAACATAAGTGATAATTTTATTTTTGAGCGAAATCTTAAAAGTTTGTATTCAGCATGTCACAATAACAGGTAACTGAAATTTTATTATTAGTATTAGGTGCTTAAGAATATAAGAGGGCAGATCGGTTGTTACGAGGTAGTACTTGGAATGTTTGATTTATGGACAAATTTGTGTAGATTGCGAATACCGGTGTAATATGAACCACGAGGTGTATGAGAGAGAGAGAGAGGAGCGAGAGGGAGAGAAAGACTCACTTAGACCATTTGTAGTATATTATGCCCCTAAGGTGCTTGAGACGGCAGATCGGTTGGGACGAGGTAGTACTTGGAATGTTTGAGAGTGAGATTTATGGACAAATTTGTGTTGATTGAGAATACGGGTGTCATATGAACCACGAGGTGTATGAGAGAGAGAGAGAGGAGCGAGAGGGAGAGAAAGACTCACTTAGACCATTTGTAGTATATTATGCCCCTTAGGTGCTTGAGACGGCAGATCGGTTGGGACGAGGTAGTACTTGGAATGTTTGAGAGTGAGATTTATGGACAAATTTTTGTTGATTGAGAATACCGGTGTCATATGAACCACGAGGTGTATGAGAGAGAGAGAGAGAGAGAGAGAGAGAGAGAGAGAGAGAGCGAGAGAGAGAGAGAGAGAGAGAGAGAGAGCGAGAGAGAGAGCGAGAGAACGTGCGAGAGAGAGAGCGAGATAGAGCGATAGCGAGAGGGAGAGAGCGAGAGAGTCAGAAATTACATTGGCTAGGTCATGTTGTCAGGGTGAATGAAGAAGTCCCAGTTAAGAAGTTATTTGAAAATTTACCTTATGGCAAATTTTATTTTTGCCCATGAACATTCCGCTGAGGAACAGGGACAAACTTCTCACATATCAGTGAGTGCAGTCCGATTCAAGTTTAAGCTGAATAATAAGGAACCTCCTTTTTATAGCCGAGTCCGAATGGCGTGCCACAGGGCGACACCGCTTTGGAGAGAAGTTTTACATGGCATATTACCTCACAAATGTTGCCAGCATTAGGAGGGGAAAATCACCGCTGAAAATTTTTTCTGACGGTCTCGCCAGGATTCGAATGCAGGCGTTCAGCGTCATAGGCGGACAAATTCGATAAAAAAAAAAAAACAAACTATGGTAAGTGTCAATAAGAGGGAAGGAGCGCCAAATTTCGAGTCGATGGAAAGTCTTTTCGGCTACCCTCCAACATGGATTATACATATTTTGACACTTTGACCTCAGACTTTGAAGGTCATGAGAGATATCATTGTGTGTAGCTCAAATCTGGCAAAAATTGAGCTCTCTTGAGTCTTAAAAAGTATAATCGGAAGATCGGTTGTTATCATCGGTTTCAGCCAAATCGGGTAAGAATTGTGCCTTTTAGGGAGTCAAGAAGTAAACTCGAGAAATCGGTTTATATGGGAGCTATATGAGGTTAAAAACCGATTCAGACCATATTTGGCACGTATGTTGAAGGTCATAGGAGAATTCATTGTGCAAAATTTCAAACAAATCTGTTAAGAATTGGCCCTTTTAGGGGGTCAAGAAGTCAAATCGGAAAATAGGTTTATATGGGAGCTATATCTGGTTAAAAACTGACTCAGACCATATTGCGTAAAATTTCAACCAAATCGGATGGAAATTGCGCTCTCTAGAGGCTCAAGAGTTATCATGGGGGGATCGGTTTATATGGAAGGTATATCAGGTTTTAGACCGATTTAAACCATACTTGGCATGTATTTTGAAGGTCCTAAGAGATGTCTTTGTCCAAAATTTCAGCCAAATCGGGCGAAAATTGCGTCCTAAAAAAGCTCAAGAAGTAAAATTGGGATGTCGGCTTATATTGGAGCTATATCAGGTTATGAACCGACACACACCACATTTGGCACGTATATTGAAGGCCATAGGAGAAGTCATTGTGCAAAATATCAGACAAATTGGATAAAAATTGCGTGCTCTAGATGCTGAAGAAGTATCATCGGGAGATCGGTTTATAAATATATGGAAGCTATTTCAAAACATGAACCGGTATAGTCCATTTACAATCGCACCCGACCAATAGACCAACAGTAATAGGAAGTATTTGTGCAAAATTTCGAGCGCCTAGCATTAGGTTAGGTTGAAAAGAGAGTATTAATCCTCCCCGTGCCACTATGGGCATACATCTAAGCCGGCAAACGGCTTGTTGTGTGCTCTAAATACTAAAAAATATCCTCGAAACAGAAAACCTTAGTCAAGAATTCCGTGCTACTAACAAAATCTCCAATTGTTTTCCATACGACGCCCCTAAGTTGGTTTATTTCTGGTATTATATTCCCACCTAAGTGGCGGTGTCTGTGAACCGCGAAAGCCGGGCAATGACAAAGGAAATGCTCCAACACAAAACTAGTAAAAAATATAAGACGTGTTTATTTTGATCGGGATTATATTGGAATTTAACGAAAAATGTCTATGACATTAGATTTAGATATTGGGTTGCCCAAAAAGTAATTGTGGATTTTTTAAAAGAAAGTAAACGCATTTTTAATAAAACTTAGAATGAACTTTAATCAAATATACTTTTTTTAACTTTTTTTCTAAAGCAAACTAAAAGTAACAGCTGATAACTGACAGAAGAAAGAATGCAATTAGAGAGTCACAAGCCGTTGAAAAAATTTGTCAACGCCGACTATATGAAAAATCCGCAATTACTTTTTGGGCAACCCAAACGGCAGGTTACGTCCTGCCGTTTAGCCGGAAATGTAGATCTCGGCATTAAAGGACCCAAATAAATTTGTCTTTTGGGTCTTAGCGTCGGGGGGACCGAAGCTCCCCTCCCATTTAAAACAGCATCAAACTGTCATGTAGGACGACCGAGAATATATTGTATTTAAATGAAAGGACGTGGCAGAGGGCAATCGTTTTTTTGCATTTTCTTCCACTGTGCAACGTCTTATCATCTTCCCCACATGTTATCACTTGCCTCGCCTATTTAGCAGAAGTGAGTTCGTAGGCCTATGTGTCCTGTTATGATATCAAATGCTATACTGACCTCCTTTTTGCTTCCTTTCAGTAATTGCCTCGTCTTCTGACTATCCGGATCCTATCCTCATAGGATTTTCGTTGTCCCACCGATCGTTACGCTATTCCATAGTGTTACATGCGCTTTCATCTCATACGCCCATAATTCTGACTGCGTCGATCCCAAAGGCTTCCGGTTAACCAAGTTTATTGACGACAGTTCTCTGGCCTTCACAGTCAAATCGTCTGCTCTTTCATTACGCCCTCACTCCGCTATGGACCGGCACACAAACGATGCGGATCGTTTCATACTCAGAGAAGGCGATTATCTCCTTCTTACACTCCAAAACAGTTCGAGACCTTACCGTCCTGGTTGTTATGGCAGCAGTGCTTCGCACTCGACGTCTCAGGTATTCGATCGGAAATCTCTTCCAATTCTTCCAGGTTTCCTATGGTCGCCTCGACCTGCTGTTGTCCTCATTCCATTCTACCATCGCCTTAAGTCTCATAGCCGCACTGGCTGCCTCGCACTTAATCTATACGGTTAACTTTGCGCACTTGAAAGTAAGCGTGCATTCGGCAGTCGGGCGGTGGACAGGGCTAGATCGACTGCACCAACCATTTATTTATTTAATGTAAAGCTATTGGACATGGGTGCGTATGTTTATTTTTCGATAATCATGCCCTCATTTGTCATACGCCACCATGTACTAATTTATGGCCCTAAGCAATAGCTCAACAAGTAAGGAAGGGCAAAAGTCGGTCGGTGCC
Organism: Stomoxys calcitrans; assembly: GCF_963082655.1. Lineage (NCBI taxonomy): Eukaryota > Metazoa > Arthropoda > Insecta > Diptera > Muscidae > Stomoxys > Stomoxys calcitrans. The sequence goes on from NC_081556.1 coordinate 124,668,635, forward strand.
GATAGTAAAATACCCTTAACCTAAGTTTTATTTGGGTGATGTCATTATCTTGTCTTATATTGGGTTGCCCAAAAAGTAAATGCGGATTTTTCATATAGTCGGCGTTGACAAATTTTTTCACAGCTTGTGACTCTGTAATTGCATTCTTTCTTCTTTCAGTTATCAGCTGTTACTTTTAGCTTGCTTTAAAAAAAAAGTGTAAAAAAAGTATATTTGATTAAAGTTCATTCTAAGTTTTATTACAAATGCATTTACTTTCTTTTAAAAAATCCGCAATTACTTTTTGGGCAGCCCAATATTTCACCTCTTCTGATCTTCTCAGCATCTATACTACCTACATCAGGCCGAAGATGGAATATAACTCTCATGTATGGGCATGAGCTCCAAAATCATCCTTGGAGCTACTTGACCGGATTCAACGGAGAGCGATGGTGTTGATTGGGGATAGTAGAGTATCCAACTCTATTGCTTCCTTTGAACATCGTCGGAATGTGGGTAGCGTTGTATTGCTCTATCGTTATTTTCATGGCGTGAGTTCCAGGACGTTAGGATGTTCACCAGGAGTACAAGACTTGCCACTAACTCACACCCGTTTGTAATTGATTGGCCAGTCGACCGAACCATGCATTACTGAAAAAAATAAATTTTTCGCCCGAACCATTTCGCCACCATATGTGGAATCGACTTGCGGCTAATGTATTCCCCACCGACATTGACGTTCAGAAATTTTAATTTTTTCCCCCCTCCAACCCTTAACTTTCCCAATTCCCTAATTCCCAAGATAAATATCAATAAACACTACTCCCTCTTTACCCCCTCTTTGCCCCTCCAACCCTTAACTTTCCTAATTCCTAATGCAATGCACTGCATATATAGGGGACATCCCCTGCGTGTTGGTGACGTGAAAAAAAAAAAACAAAAAAAAAATGCGGCTTTTAGGGGCTCCAGAAGTGAAATCTTGAGATCAGTTTATATGGGTGCTATATCAGGTTATAGACCGATTTGGACCCTACTTGACACAGTTGTTGGAAGTCGTAATAGAACCCTATGTGCAAAGTTTTATCCAAATCGTACAAAAATTGCACCTTGTTGGGCTTCAAGAAGTCAAATCGGGAGTTTGGTTTATATGGCTGCTATATTAGGTTATAGACCGATTTGGACTATACTTGACACAGTTTTTGAAAAGTCCTACCAGAACACTACGTGGAAAATTTCAGCCAAATCGGACAAAAATTGCGTATTGCAATGTCTCCAGATGTGAAATCGAGAGATCGGTTTATATGGGAGCTATATCAGGTTTTAGACCGATTTGGACGGTACGTGGCACGGTCGTTGGCAGTCGGAACAGAACACTATGTGCAAGATTTCAGCCAAAATCGGAAAAAATTGTGGCTTCTAGGTGCTCCAGAAGTGAAATCAAGAGATCGGTTTATATGGGAGCTATAACAGCTTATAGACCAATTTGGACCGTACTTGGCACAGTTGTTGGAAGTCGTAAGGGCTCAAAAAGTCAAATCGGGAGATCGGTTTAAGTGGGAGCTATATTAGGTTAATGACCGAGACCGAGCATAGTCGTTGAAAGTCGAAACAGAACACTAAGTGCAAATTTTTTGCCAAATCGGACAAAACTTGCGGCTTCCGTGAAATCGAGATATCGGTTTATATAGGAGCTATATCAGACTAAAGACCTATTTGAACCATACTTGGCGCGGTTTTTGAAAGTCGTAACAGAACACTATGTGCAATATTTTATCCAAATCGGACGAAAATTGCAGTTTGTAAGGGCTCAAGAAGTCCAATCGGGAGATCGGTTAATATGGAGGCTATATCCAAATCTGAACCGATATGGCCCATTTGCATTCCCTAAGGACCTACATTTCACGAGGCTAGCTTTTCGACCGCTATCTGATTTCGACAAACAGGCTGATATGGCTAAATCGACTCGGGATGTCGAGACGATCAAGAATATAAAGGGTGATTTTTTAAGAGCTATAGAAAAGTTTTTCAAAAAAAAAAAAAAAAAAAAAAAACTTATAAATTTGAAAAAAATGCATGAAATCTTTATTTGAATCTATAGTACAGTCCAATACAATTTAATTTTTGATGATTATTTTATGAAAATGTTGACCGTGACTGCGCCTCAAACGGTCCATCCGCTGAGTCCAAATATGACATACTTTTTCCAACATTTCGGCGTATCTCACGAATAAATCTATCAATGTTGTCTTTCAATGCGTCAATTGAAGCGGGCTTGTGCGTATAGACATGGGCTTTAACATAGCCCCCCAAAAAATGGCCTAAAGGCGTTAAATCGCACGATCTAGGCAGCCTATTGACCAATTCCGAACCTGAAGTAAAATGTTCACCGAACTCGCCTCTCAGCAAGTCCATTGCTAAGCATGCTGTGTGGCATGTGGCACCATTCTGTTGAAACCAAATGTCATGCAAGTTAAGCTCTTGCATTTGTGGCAAAAATAAGTTGGATATAATCTCACAGTAGCTCTGACCATTCACGGTTACGTTACGATTTGTATCATCTTTGAAGAAGTACGGTCCAATGATGCCACCAGCCCATAAACCACAACAAACTGTGACTTTTTCTGGAAGCATTGGTGGCTATTGCAATGTTTCTGGTTGATCTTCACTCCAAAATCGACAATTCTGCTTATTTACGTACCCATTGAGCCAAAAATGAGCTTCGTCGATGGAATGAAAGAAGCGTGCGATGAATTTTCTTAACAGAGCACGCATTTTGATTATAAAATTCAATAATTTGCAAGCGTTGTTCGTTTGTAAGACGATTCCTGGTTAAATTATAGACCAAATTGAAGATGTTTGACAGTGAAAAAAAAAAAACACAAAACGTGCGTGAGCTGTTTAAACCAGTGTTGCCAAAAAGATAATAGCTAAAAAATCACCCTTTATATACTTTATGGGGTTGCAGATCAATATGCCGAGGTGTAACAAACGGAATGTCTATATAAAGTATAAAACCCATCCTATGGTGGTGGGTATAAAAAGCCAATTTTGACGACCATCTGTTGAAATTTTCGACCTTTAGTTAGCTTAGGTTGGAAAGAGGGTGCAAATATTATGGCATGGACATACACCTAAGCCAGTTATCGGCTTGTTGTGCGCTCTAAAAACTATAAAGTAACTTCTAAAAGGAAAATTCTAAGTTAGGAATTCCGTGCTACTTACAAAATCCTCCCTTAAGTTGGTTCATGTCTGGTATTGTGTCCCCACCTAAGTGCAGGTATCTATTAGAGGCGGAAGCCGGGCAACGACGAAGGAAAATCTAGTGTCTCATCATCTTCCTTGCATGCCTTACACATGCTATCACTTGCCGCACCGATATTACATAAGAGAGCTCATAGTTCTATGTGTCCCGTTGTGCCTCACACGTGCTATCACTTGCCGTACCGATTTTACATAAGAGAGCTCATAGTCCTATGTGTCCCGTTATGATGCCAATAGCTATACTGACCTCCTTCTTACTGCCTTTCAGTAATAGCCTCGTCTTTTCACCATGTGGATCGCCACAAAGGATTTTCGCCATCCTACCGACCGTTTCGCTGTTCCACAATGTTGCATGCGAATTCGTCGCCCACTCCCTAAACTCGGATTGCGTTGACCCGAAAGGCTTCGGGTTAACCAAGTTTATTGACGGCAGTACTCTGGCCTTTACCGCCAAATCGTCTGTTCTTTCATTTCTCCTTACTCCGTTATGGCCCGTTGGATTTTGTCATCCTCAGAGAAGGCTTTAATCTCCTTACACTGCAAGACTGATCGTGGCCTTACCGTCCTAGTTGTTATTGCCCTTATGGCATTTTTACTGTCCGTAAAGATGTTCACACACGACGTCCTCGCGTTAGCACCACGTAAGCTCACGAATTCCATGATAGCCCGGATCTCCGCCTGGAGGACCGTATTATGGTCCGTAAAGATGTTCACCCACGACGTCCTCGCGTTAGCACCACACAAGCTCACGCATTCCGTGATAGCCCGGATCTCCACCTGCAGGACCGTATTATGGTTAGGCAGTCTAAAACAGATCTCAGCCCCTGGGTTCTCAATGTAGACCCCCAGGCCCACTCTGTTCTCTAGCTTTGATCCATCCATGTAACATGCTCTTCCAGATGGCGATACTAGGGTTTCGTCAACTCAAGACTGTGACGATAGCAGCAGTGCCTCGCACTCGACCTCATGATTCATCTTAGGTTTCCGATCGGAAACCTCTTCCCTTCCTTCCAGGTTTCCTATCGTCGCCTCGATTATTCAGCGATGGTATGAGCTGCTCCCATCCTTAATTCATTCTCCATTCGCCTTAAGTCTCATAGCCGCAGTGGCTGCTTCACACTTAATCTGTATGCCAATGGGTCGGATAGACTAGTCTATTCTAGAATAGTCTTCAGTGCTTTAGTGGTCGTGGTCCTCATGGCTCCGTCTATGCCAAGACAACATGTTCTCTAAACCTGTTGTATGCTTCGACCTGTACTTTGTACAGAAATTGACACAAACAGACAGACAATACACCCTAATATTCAAAAGGACAAAGGATACTTGATGTAGAAGTAATATATTGGGTTGCCCAAAAAGTAATTGCGGATTTTTTAAAAGAAAGTAAATGCATTTTTAATAAAACTTAGAATGAACTTTAATCAAATATACTTTTTTTACATATTTTTTCTAAAGCAAGCTAAAAGTAACAGCTGATAACTGACAGAAGAAAGAATGCAATTACAGAGTTACAAGCTGTCAACGCCGACTATATGAAAAATCCGCAATTACTTTTTGGGCAACCCAATACATACATATATCCCCCCTAGTTTTTGTATCTATGTGTGTGTACCACATACCGGATTTGAAAATAACTCGCCAATTTGATTTGGAAACACTAAAAAACTCCGATGACACAGCCAACTTTTTTTTGATTTCCTTTACCAGTGTATTTTTCATTTCGATACACCCTAATATTCAAAAGGACAAAGGATACTCCATGTAGGAGTAATATACATACATGTATCCCCTAGTTTGTTGTATCTATGTGTGTGTAAGTGTGCCTCTTGCATTTTCCATCGCTGCTGCTTTGCTATTTTACTTCAATTGTTCCATAAATCTCCTCTCCTACGAATGTCGGAGTACATACATAAATGATAAGTTGGAATGGATGAAAAGAAGCCCAGTTGGCCATCGTTTTGGAGGTGATATTAAAATTAGCATGATATGGTAAAATGTTGCAAAATCGAATTTTGCCCATGATCATATCAATAAGGAAGAGGGGCAAACTTCTCACATATCAATGAGTGTAGTCCGATTCAAGTTTAAGCTCATGGATAAGGAACCTCCTTTTTATAGCCGAGTCCGAACGGTGTGCTGCAGGGCTATACCTCTTTGGAGAGAAGTTTTACAGGGCATAGTAACTCACAAATGTTGCCAGCATTAGGAGGAGAAAACCACCGCTGAAAATTTCTCTGATGGCCTCGCTATGATTTTAACCCAGGCGTTCAGTGTCATAGCTGGACATGATAACCTCTGCGCTACGGTGGCCTCCTGGTAAAAATGATGATGGTAATAAAACTCATCATGTAAAACATCAACCAAAGCGGATCAAAAGAAGTTCCAATAATAGGCTAGGCTTCCTTGAGCAAACAAGTTGATGCATACGTCTCAGCAGCATAATGGATCTTGTCTTAAATAGCTCAGCTGACCACCCTACGGCTCCTACAGCCTTGTTGTTCTTCAGTCGGGTTACTGTTACGCTGGCATCAATCTTCCTATCCCCCATGGCCTAAAGGCGTTAAATCGCAGTATCTAGGCGGCCTATTGACCGATTCCGAAACTGAAGTAAAATGTTCACCGAACTCGCCTCTCAGCAAGTCCATTGTTAAGCATGCTGTGTGGCATGTAGCGCCATCTTGTTTAAACCACGTGTCATGCAAATCGAGCTCTTGCATTTTGGGCAAAAATAAGTTGGATATCATCTCACGGTAGCGCTCACCATTCACAGTTACGTTACGATTCGCATCATCTTTGAAGAAGTACGGTCCAATGATGCCACCAGCCCATAAACCGCATCAAACTGTGACTTTTTTTGGAAGCATTGGTAACTCTTGCAATGCCTCTGGTAATGCTTTATATACTTTTTGGGGTCGCATATCGATATTCCGAGGTGTAACAACATCAACCAAATCGGATCAAAAGAAGATCCAATATTAGGCTATACATCTTTGCGCAGACGAGTTGATGCATACGCCTCTGCAGCATAATGCATCCTGTCTTAAATAGCTCAGCTGACAACCCTACTGCTCCTACAGCCTTGTTGTTCTTCAGTCGGGTTACTGTTACGCTGACGTCAATCTTCCTATCCCCCATGGCCGGCTAAAATCCCACCTTATCGCTCAGAATATGTAAACCACCTCGACATTGCTCTCGCATTACTTCGAGGTGGACCGAGGTGTATCACTTATGCCATACGTCTGAGTGTTCCTGCGTCCAGGTGCCCTCTCCAATTAGCAGTTGCTATATTATTGATGTCGCTTCAAGGTCTCTTTTTTCCTGGATCTGAGTATCTCTTCGACAAAAGTTGTCACAGCTCTCCTCTATGCTGCACATGTGCGTTTTAGGTTTTCCGCGTTCTGCTCTTCAGGCCGCGCCCGGCCAGTGCAAAATCGTGTGCTTCTGTGCAGAATGATGAGCTGCATTTTCCCATTCTGTGTAGGTACTTGCGGAAGTATCCATGTCCGTATATTGCCTGCGTCACATAGAGGTATAGGTCGCCTTTCTTCCTTCTTCAATTCCGAACTAAACTCCAACTCTGGCTCAACGGCCCGACTTCGACTCCGGACTCAAAAATTCGACTCCGGCTCATAACCCGACTCCGTCTTCGACTCTGGTAGACTCCTCACCCCTAGTCGTACATTGGGGATGAGCTTTAAGGACCATCTGCCTCGCGCGTCATTATTCCATCTTGACTGCCAAATGCTCAGCGTGTTTTGTCAAATATCTTCCAATACGGACGCCTGTTGGGGGTTCAGTTTGGCGTCATGTATTTTCATCCGCTCTAAGGCATGCAGGTCTATTGGCACCATAACTGTGAGAACTGCGGGTTCCGACACTGTACGATAAGATGACATAAATCATAGATCGGCCGTTCTCGGTACCGAAAGCAGCACCTTAACCTCAGTAGGTATATACCCCAAATCATGCTTCCATATAAAAAAATACTACTATAGGCCCCCATCATTAGCTTGCACCTGCCTGGTGGAGGTCCTCCAATGTTCGCCATTAAACGCCCTATTTTGGCTGTTATCCTCGCCGCTTTTGTTGCCGCGTTATGCATCTGGGATGTAAACGTCAACTTTGTGTCGAGTCATACCCCCAGGTCTTCTAGTGGGTAAGACGACGTCCTCCATACGCATATCTATCTCTGTGGTCATGAGTTTCCTCGTGAGCAGGAGTAGCTCAGTCTTTTACATTGGTCGACTGAAGGAAAATGAAAATTTGCGGCGGATGATAAGACCTCAGTCACTTTTGGTGACGTAACTGTGACTGATCCGAAAAGATGCGCCAGGTTGTTCAAACGTCAATTTATTGTGCATCCCGAGAGTGACAGGGCTCGAAGGAGAACCATTCGTCGTATCCGTGATCTCCGAGCCGATAGACAACCATCACAATTTACCGTGGGGCCAAAACATCCAAGACATTGGGCCCCCACGGAATCTCTACGAGTACACTGATGCTGAAAAATCTGGATCTACCTGGTGTTGGGTACCTTACAACTGTCCTCAACCTGGCTTTAAACATTCTTATAGTTCCCGACGTCTGGAAGATGGCCAGAGTGATCGCGCTACTGAAGCCTAGAAAGGACCCGAGTTTGGGGGAGTCGTACAGGCCAATCACCCTTCTCTTACCAGTAGCCAAGGCGCTTGAGGCACTACTTCTCCCAAACCTCATTAGAGAATTTCCATTCGCCGGGCATCAGCATGGATTTCGAAGAGTACATAGCACAACAACTGCCCAGCACGGATTAGCTGTGAGCACCACACAGGCTGGAACATTGAGGTCCGATCAGTGTGGTGTTCATTACTGGTACGAGAAGCTTAGCTGTGAGCTACCGGGCGCGTCCACAGGTTTCGGATAGTGAAAAGATCCATACAAAGTGGCTGCTAAGGCTGTCGCGGACACTCAGCGGTATCGAGGGGAGAGTCTCAGTGAGAGGCCGGGCGGCACCGGTTCTTGCACAAATACTGAGTGCCTATGATGTGACAAATCGGGTTATTGGCGCATTTAAATAACCAACGGCCAACCTGTTTCCGCGGCGATCGGTCCTTTGGACCAGAACGAGCTTGCTCATCTACAGGTGCATGACGAGGATCGCCACCTCCATCTTCAAATGGGGTTACAACAACAACTGCTTTGCATGCCATCACCGAACAGATTTGCCGTGGTTTCAAACAGCCCACGTCATGTGATAGGATGGTCCTTGTGGCACTGGACCTATCAAAGGTATTCGACGGTAAGCCATGCCAAACTATTTGAGGACATCGCCAACACGTCCCTCCAGCCAGGTCTGAAACGCTGGGTCCCGAATTATCTCTGTGGTCGCCCGTTATTTGTGGAATTTAGGAATAAGAAGTCGAAGCACCCTATGGTGAAACAGGGAGTTTTCCCAAGGCGGGGTGATATCTCCGGCACTGTTTAACCTCTACCTACCCCCAATTCCACCCCCCAGACGGCATAGAGATTGTGTCATATGCGATCCGACCCATTGAAGACATCTGCGAACGTCTTTCTCAACGAACATGCCTCGTATTTCGCTGCAAAAGATCTGAAGATATCTGCCACCAAATCTTTAGCCTACAAATACGAGTGGTGATGAATACTGAGCTGAATGTGATGGTCGATGGAGAAATGACCATCAAGTGTTCCAAAATACTTGGTGTCAAATTTTACAGCTCTGGACAATCAGCTGTATCGAGCGAAGAGTCTCAGTGAGAGGTCGAAACCCCACGTGCAAAATTTCAGTCAAATCGGATAAGAATTGCGCTCTCTAGAAGCTCAAGAAGTCAAGACCCAAGATCGATTTATATGGCAGCTATATCAAAACATGCACCGATTTAGCCCATTTACAGTCCCAACCGACCGAAATTTCAAGCGGCTAGCTTTACTCCTTCGAAAGTTAGCTTGGTTTCGACAGACACAGGAACGAACGGACGGACATGGCTAAATCGACTTGGAATGTCATGACGAAAACCGCTGTTTTGCGATTTTCGCCCATAGTGCAATGTCTAGTTCTGATCCTGACCTGTTGTAGTCTTCGTTGGGCCTCGTACGTATTTCTTGCTGTGATGACAGTGGCAATGTCGTCTACGTATCCGACCAGAAATGTGTTTACTGGTCTCTCCATCCTCAGTATTCCGTCGTAGCTGACGTTCCAGGGGTCCAATCCGAGTGTGGAACCTTTTGCAGCGCCGACGTCACTTCATACCTTCTCATACCCTCGCTGGAATTGTAGAAGAGCTCCGCATCCAGTCTCTCAGATAACTTCTCATGATCGTCATCAGATACTCCGGCACTTTAAATCCCATCCTAATGGCCTGCAATACGCCCAGCCACCTGAGGTGGTCAAAGGCGTTCTTGGTGCATGGGTCTGCTACGACTAGTTTAGGTTACATTGGCAGTTTGAACTTCCCCTAGGCATTTTTTTGTGCATTGCAATTCAGCAGTAGCGTGAAATTTAACCCCCACGCTGGCAATCCCAGCTCGCCCTCGACTCAGCTTCCTGGGTTCTTCCGACGCATATATTACGAGTACTCGTAATCAACATAAAAACCAAACTTTCGATTTAAATTCTTGTTTGATTATTTTCGCAAATAACCAATGAATAGCAAATAAAAAAAAAATTCCCCCATTTTACTATTAATTGATAATTCTCGAAAACTTTTAGTCAAGTGGGTAGCTACGAATATCAATGTATGTACGTACGAGTATGTATGTATGTACGAGCATGTATGTATGTATGTAGATGGATAACTTTTATCATTTCATGTGTGTTGCTCATGTTGTCGCACAACTCCTCTGGAAGTCTGCAAATGCTGTTAGTAGTGCGACTATTGTGAGGTGATTCTGGGTGCATAGCCATCCATTCAGCCAGCTTGAAGCAGTTTACATACACCCAAGAACATGAGTTTCTTTGAATGTTTTGTGATTTTTATATGATTTTGTTGTTTTTCCGTTTTTGTTTTATTATTTTTTGTTTTTTTTTTTTTTTGTTTTTGCTTGAATTGGCACTGCTGCGCCCTCCTTGTCCTCTTGCAGTGCTGCGCTCTGGCCAATGTTGTTTCCTTTTCTTCTTTTCGACGCCATTACATCTGCTTGAGGACTTGAGAGGGGAGCTTTGTTTGCCATTGGGTTCGTATTGTGGATGTTTGAGGAGTATGGCAAGTGGGCCTGAGTGCTTGTGTGTGTGTGACACCCCCAGCGCTGCTGCCGTTGACGTTTGCTGACTTTGTGTGCGACTGTGGCAACATTGTTTTGAGAGTGTGCGTGCGTGTGTGTTTGGCTGACTAGAAATTCGCAATGTTTCGCGGCAAACGAAGGCAGCATGCGGCCTTTGACTTGAACTGCTCCATGTTGGGTTTTGTAAATTTAGTTTTGTTCGGTAATTCGTGGCGTTAAGCAGCAGGAAAAATATTACGTATTTAGCCTAAAATACAATTGTTGTACGATATTATTATTGCGGGCTCGGTTTCTCAGCGAGTCAGTCCGTCTGTCTGTCGGTCGGTCGCTTGGTCGTATGTTGTTTTATTAGACAGCATGATATATACTTTTCACTCGCTTGACAGTGGCATCGTTCGTTCTCGTCGTTGTCGTTGATGCCGTGGTGTGTTTTGTTTTTACGTTTTTACGCGATGCGACAGTGTGCAAGCCCCCAACACACGCCAACAAACAAACGCCACTCACTCACTCTGTTTGCCGCAAACAATTCTGCTGTTTTAGATAACAAAACACCAAACAACAGTTCCCCACAGTGCAAACAAAACAAAAAAAGAAGAAAATCGAAAATGTGAAATCGCTCTCGTGTGTGTGTGTGTATGTCTCTCTGTGTGATATGAGGGCGCTGGTGACAATCTTACTTTAGTGCAAGAGAGAAAAGAAGCGTATTGAGAGCAAGACCAACTTCAAGAGATTAAGAGTTATTTATTATTGAAGCAAAAGTAAAGTGAGATTTAACATAATTGCCAAAGTGGAAATAATGGAGCTTGGTTTAAACTCTCTTCCCCTCACCCTCACCGCCACCAAAAATTAAGTGTGAGAAAAAAAAATGTGAGTTCGCGTTTTATGGTTATTTCGCAGTAACTCCCAAAGAGTGAGAGTGTTTAGAATTGGTTAATTGTGTAGAATGTTAATCTTTGCGTATTTTTTGACCCCTCATTATTGTTTTTAGTTAACATGAGTTGACATTTTTATTATATCTTCGCTTCTCCAAGACAGTTACCATCACTCTGCAGACCGCTGTTGCCTTCCTTTAAACCCCTTGCCCTATAGCTAAAGCAAATGACATTTGTTGGTGGGTCGGTGGTCGTTTGCTTGTTCGTTTATTATGGTGTTCGTAATTTTTTCTTTTATAAAAGCGCGAAATTTTTGTTTTTTTTTTTTTTTGTTAAATATGAAATGTTGTGGTTATGGTGCTTTGGGGAATTACCAGTGTTGCCAACAAATAAGGTTTTTGTTTAAAACCTTTTTATACCATGCCCCATCGAAACCATATGTTTGTGGATTTAAACATCAAAATATGCATCCCCAGTATACTGCAGTTATTAGGCTTTGAATTTGTTCAAAGCCAACGTGGGATATACGTCATCTTATATATAAAATTCAATTTGTGTTTATTTGTCGATTTGTTTGTTTGTTCCGTATAGACACTCAAAACCGGCTGAAGCGATTAACTTGACATTTTCACAGATTGTGTAGATTGGTCTGGAAGGAACCATAGACTATTTAATTTTTTGATATCAGGAGGGGGCGGACCCTGCCCCTTACCCCAAACGTACTACCCAAAAATAAAAGTGGACCGATCGGGACAATATGCGATTTAAATGAAATATATTCAAGAGTAGAACACGAATTTCATAATAAAAGTTGGGTCCAAGTACCTGGGGGGTCGTCACAGCCCCAAAACCCTTGAAAATAGGTTTATTTGACGATCATGACAATATGGGACTCATATGAAAGGTATTCGCGAGAAGATTACGATTATGAATAGGAAGCAGGTATAGGCTTTTTAATTTATTGATAACGGAAGGGGGCGGACCCTCCACCCAAAATCAAAAGTGGAACGATAAGGACAATATGGGTATCAAATGAAAAGTATGCGGGAGTAGATAACGAATCCGGCATACAAATTCCAAGTATAGGGGGCCACCCCACCCCCACAAAAACGCCCAAAATGGGCACATAGCCAATCACGGATATAAGGGACTCAGTTTGTTTGTTCCGTATAGACTGAAAAATAGCAGATCCGAATTTCTCGAAATTTACACACATTGTGTAGGTTGGTCTGGAAAGAAAAGTAGGCTATATAATTTTTTGGTATTAAAAGGGGGACGGACCCTCCCCCTTATGCCAAAAACACAACCCAATATCAAAAGTGGACCAATCGGGACAATATAGGTATCAAATGAAAGGTATTGGAGAGTAGAATACGAAGAGGGTATTAAAATTTGAGTCTAAGTACCCATCGGGCCGCCCAACCCCAAAACTCCCCCAAATGAAAGGTATCCGGGCGTAGAGATCGAAGTATAGGGTGTCACGCCACACCTTAAAAACGCCATTAGACCCATTGAACCGATTTTCTTAAAATTTCCATAGATTGTGTATGTTTGTCTGGAAGGAAACATAGGCTATATAATTTTTAGATATCGGGTGGAGGCGGACCCTTCCCCCCTACCCTAAGAACGCCACCCGTATCCGAAAGTGGTCCGATGGGCACAATAAGGGTATCAAATGAAAGGTATTGGGGACCAGAAAACGAATATGGTATTAAAATTTAACTTTGGGTCCAAGTACCCAGCGGGCCCCCAACCCCAAAACTCCTTTGAACAGATATATTCGAAGCAAAATCGGATAAGAATTGCGCCGTCTAGAGACTCAATAAGATCCGAGATCGGTTTATATGGGAGCTATATCAGATTATAAACCGATTTAGACCATGTATGGCACAGTTGTCTGAAATCAGTATAAACCACTTCGTGCAAAATTAATGGTGGTGGGTACCTAAGTTTCGGTCCGGCCGAACTTAGTACGTCTGTCTGGAGAAAGCACGCTAACTTTCGAAGTAGTAAAGCTAGGCGCTTGAAATTTGACACAAATATATCTTATTAGTGTAGGATGGTTGGGATTGCAAATGGGTCATATCGGTCCATGTTTTGATACAGCTGCCATATAAACCAATCTCGGGCCTTGACTTCTTGAGCCTCTAGAGGGCGCAATTCTAATCCCACTTGGCTGAAATTTAGCATGGGCGGTTTTTTTTGACCAGGGCTGCGGATTCGACAAGAGTCGAGTTTTTGACGTCGGAGTCGAACTATTTTCCCGGAATCGGACTTTGGTTCGGGTCGGAGCCAAGGGCTACACTCCGCAGCCCTGGTTTTGATTTCCAATAACTGCGCCGATTTCGGGTCTTGACTTTTTGAGCCTCTAGAGGGCGCAATTCTAATCCGATTAAGCCAAAATTTAGCATGAGGTATTTTGCATTGACATCCAATAACTTTGCCAAGATTGGTCCAATTCGGTTCATAACCTGATATAGTTAAATCGACCTCGGATCTTGATTTTTAAGCCTTTAGAGGGCGTTATTCTTATCCGACTTGGCTGAAATTACGCAAAAGGTGGTTTGTTTTGACTTCCAGCAACTGCGATGATATGGTCCAAATCAGTTCATAACTTCATATAGTTCCCATTTAAACCGTTCTCGGATCTTGACTTCTTGAGCAGCTAAGATTCGAAGGGCATATATTCCCGGCGTTATTCTTATCCTATTGGCTGAAATTACGCAAAAGGTGATTTGTTTTGACTTCCATGCAACTGCGATGATATGGTCCAAATCAGTTCATAACTTAATATAGCTCCCATATAAACCGATCTCGGATCTTGACTTCTTGAGCAGCTAAGATTCGAAGGGCATATATTCCTGGCCAAACTTAACGCGCTTTAGCTTATTTTTGCTTTGACCAAAAAATACACTTTTTAACATTTTTGACATCTAAACTGTATCACTTATAACTGAATTATCGGATGGTGGCACATATTGCAGCTAAGTCATTGTAAATTTTGTCACCAATCCAAAACATGCATCAAAATCACGCAAAACAAAAATCATGCCAAAAAATCGAACCACAAACTCTATCCGTTCTCAAATGGAAGCTGTTTTACTAGGTTTTTTTTATTCTATCCCACTGTGCAACGTCTGACCGTCTTCCCCACATGCCCTACGCATGCTATCACTTGCCGCACCCATTCTGAATAAGTGCGCTCGTAGTCCTATGTGTTCCGAAACCCATTTTGACCTCCTTTCTACTTTCTCTCAGTAATAGTCTCGTTTTCTCGCGAACCCGATCTCGCCATAGGGATGACCATTCGTTCCCCACGACCTTACTGCGGTAAATGGTGAGCGCTACCGTGGATTATATCCAACTTTTTTTTTACCCAAAAAAGCAAGAGTTTGACTTGCATGACATGTGTTTGGACCATTTGAGGCTCAGTCACGGTCAACATTTGCATGAAATAATCTTCAATCATTAAATTATATGGACCGTACTATTGATTCAAATAAGGATTTCATGCAGTTTTCTGAATTTTATGCATTTTTTTCAAAAACTTTCCTACAGCTCTTAAAAAATCACCCTTCACCCGCATTTCCGCTTGCAAGACCTTATTATGGTCAGGTAGTTGGAAACACATATCAGTTTCTGCGTATTCCATATTGTCCTCCAAACCCACTCTGTCCTCTAATTTTGACACATCCGTGTAGCGATATCTTCCAGATGACAACACCAGAGATCCGTCAATCCAAGGCAGCAATGCCACGCACTCGGACTTAATTGCCATCTCCGGCATCCGATCCGAAATCTCTGCCATCCGAACCTGGTTTCCTATCATTGCCTCGGTTATACCGCGGTGGTATGCTCTGCTCCAATCCTATCTCCAATCGCTTGAAGTCTTATAGCCGCAGTGGCCGCCTCATACTCGACTTGAATATCTATGGGCCGGAAGTCTTGAATAGTCTCCAATGCCCTAGTGGGAGTAGTCCTCATCGCGTCGCCTATCCACAGATAACAGGCTCTCTGAAACCGTTCTGTGGCCTAGAAATGAAAATGTTCAATAAATAATTAAAAGCTATATTAAACAACTAAGAAACAGAAACAAACATCCTGTACAAATTTATTTTCCCTCTATCCTCTTAAAATTTTAATTTTTACCCAGCGAATCAATTAAAAATAATCAAAACGACAACGCTGTTGGTTATAATCTTTCATTTTGACAACAACCCCTCTCCCTCCCTTGTTTCTTGAAACTGTTTTTGACACCACTGTTTTTGGTTTTTTTTTTGTTCGATGCTTAATGAGCGTTAAAAATGTCTTGTGTTTCCTGATAATTGTCATCGCGCATATTTCGCCATTTAGTTGCCCTCCCTCTTTGCATGCCAACGAAGGCGTGCGTCATTATTGTCATCTCTAAAGAATATTTGCCGCAAATTTCCCGAGATACACCAGACCAGAGAGCGTAACTACAAATTTCTAATCTCATGATTGTCATCAAAGCCACCTCCGCCAACTGTAAAGAGTCAGCTGTAATAACACTCAGTTGCTGCTTGCCTGCTGCTGCTTGCTCAGTTTTCCCCATTTACCGCGTGTGGTATAATCGCATTTTGAGTATTACAATTGCATTTGCATTGCTCTACCTGTGTGTTTAATGGTGGGGTGTATTGGCTATGTTCTCTGCTAAAACTACACATGGAGGGAGTATGTGTTTGTGTGACTGTGTGACTGTGTGGGGTGCTGGTGGTAATGGTGATATTGGTTTTGTCAAGAGGTGAAATACATTACTGTGTTGTGTGCCGCCATCGCCGCCGCCGTCGTCATCGTCGTTGTTGTTGTTGTTGTTCGTTCAACCTGTTTTTGCAGCAGGACAACGACAAAGCTTTAGATTTTAGATGGGAGAGCAGAGCACAAAGTCATCTGGCATCTGCGTTAGACATCTGTGATTGTACTTGTTGTTGGTCGTTTTTGTGCTAAACGTTTTTAAACGTATCATCCATCGATTTGTCTAGAAGCATTCGTTTGAGCATTACAATGTAAATCATTTGTCCTCCTCTTTACTCGCACTCCCTTGTCCATTTCTTTCTCTCGCTGGCTCTTTCTCTCTGACAGGTTTTAGTATAGGCGACATTTTTGGTTCCTTCAAATGACTAAAGAATCAGTTCTCTATACATGTTAAGAACAATGACTGAGGAAGAAAACAAAAAAACATTGAAATGTAATAAAGAAAAAATCGAAAATTGTAACAATGAATTTTATCAATGCCAAAAAAAAAAACAATTGAAATGGCGGCACTCTCTTATTAATTAATACCTGTGGCTAAAGTCTAATGAAAAACTTTCAATACTGTAAATCTCTTTTATAGACTTAAAATTGCATTATTATGGGGTAAAGGGGACAAAAGCAAGTAAAAAAAGAATTTTAAGAGAAAATTTCTCTATAGACAAAATTTCAGTGAAATTTTGCTTTAGGGACATTATTACTGAACGTTTTTTGATAAATAAGTTGGACAACCATTGGTTTGGTGGTTACCCACTGTGGTAAATGCCAGTCAAAAATAACTGATATTGAACGCATAGACTACAAAATAAAACCATGAGAAAGAGCAGATCAACAATAAACAAAAAAACAGAAAATTTCAGTGAAATTTTGACTTGAGAGAATTTCATTCACTGAAATTTTGTGTTAAGGGGAAATTTAACTAAAATTTTGTCGTTGGAGAAAATTTCACTGAAATTTTGTCTTTAGAGAAATTTTCACTGCAATTTTGTTTTTAGAGAAAATTTAACTGAAATTTTGCCTTTAGAGAAAATTTCACTAAAATTTTGTGTTTAAGAAAAATTTCATTGAAATTTTGTCTTCAGAGAAAATGTCACAGAAATTTTGTCTTAAGAGAAAATTTCACTGACATTTTTTTTCTTTAGGGAAAGTTTTGCTGAAATTCTGTCTCTAAAGAAACTTTCTTTGAAATTAAGTGTTACGAAAAAATTTCATTGAATTTTTTTTTAACCAAAATATTTTCACAGAAATTTTGTTTCAGCGAAAATTTCACTGAAGTTTTGTCTTTAGAGAAAATTTCACTGAAATTTTGTGTTAAGGGAAAATTTCACTGATATTTTGTCTCTAAAGAAAATTTCACTGAAATTTTGTATTGCGAAAAATGTTCACTGAAATTTTCTTAGAGACAAAAATTCAGTGAAATTTTCTCTAAAGACAAAATTTCAGTGAAATTTTTTCTAAAGACAAAATTTCAGTGAAATTTTCTCTAAAGACAAAATTTCAGTGAAATTTTCTCTAAAGACAAAATTTCAGTGAAATTTTCTCTAAAGACAAAATTTGAGTGAAGTTTTGTTTAGAGACAAAATATCACTGAAATTTTCCCTTAACACAAAATTTCAGTGAAATTTTCTCTAAAGACAAAATTTCAATGAAATTTCAATGAAATTTTGTCTTTCGAGCAAATTTTACTGAAATTTTGCCTTTACAGAAAATTTCACTGAAATATTGACTTTAGAGAAACTTTCACTGAAAATTTGTGTTACAAAAAATTTTCACTGAAATTTTGTCTTTAGAGAAAATTTCACTGAAATTTTGTCTTTAGAGAATATTTCACTGAAATTTTGTCTTTAGAGAAAATTTCACTGAAATTTTGTCTTTAGAGAAAATTTCACTGAAATTTTGTCTTTAGAGAAAATTTCACTGAAATTTTGTCTTTAGAGAAAATTTCACTGAAATTTTGTCTTTAGAGAAAATTTCACTAAAATTTTGCCTTTAGAGGAAATTTCACTGAAATGTTGTCTTTAGAGAAAATTTTACTGAAATTTTGTTTTCGAGCAAATTTTACTGAAATTTTGCCTTTACAGAAAATTTCACTGAAATTTTGTCTTTAGAGAAAATTTCTGAAATTTTGTCTTTAGAGAAAATTTCACTCAAATTTTGTCTTTAGAGAAAATTTCACTCAAATTTTGTCTTTAGAGAAAATTTCACTCAAATTTTGTCTTTAGAGAAAATTTCACTGAAGTTTTGTCTTTAGAGAAAATTTCACTGAAGTTTTGTCTTTAGAGACAATTTCACTGAAATTTTGTCTTAAGAGAAAATTTCACTGAAATTTTGTCTTTAGAGAAAATTTCACTGAAATTTTGTCTTTAGAGAAAATTTGTTAGAAATTTTGTCTTTAGGGAAAATTTCTTAGAAATTTTGTCTTTAGAGAAAATTTCACTGAAATTTTGTCTTTAGAGAAAATTTCACTGAAATTTTGTCTTTAGAGAAAATTTCACTGAAATATTGTCTTTAGAAAAAATTTCACTGAAATTTTGTCTTTAGAGAAAATTTCATTGAAATTTTTTCTTTAGAGAAAATTTCACTGAAATTTTTTCTTTAGGGAAAATTTCACAGAAATGTTGTCTTTAGAGACAATTTCACTCAAATTTTGTCTTTAGAGAAATGTTCACTCAAATTTTGTCTTTAGAAAAAATATCACTCAAATTTTGTCTTTAGAGACAATTTCACTCAAATTTTGTCTTTGGAGAAAATGTCACTGAAATTATCTCAAGCTAAAGCAAAATGTTTCGTTATAAAAATTCATATCAATCAATAATCGCCTGGCGATGATGATGACATTTGCTTAGCCCCCATTGAAGTTTTTGCTGGTGTTAGTGTTGTGGCGTTCATAAATAAATGGAGATTAAACAAAAAAAGCAAAAATTTTTTGTCTCAATACTTTCCCTTCTGTTTTCCGTCTGCCAGGCAGGCAGGCTGGCAGGCAGGCTGCAGCAGCAGTAAGCCATTCGATGGATAAATCAGTTCAAACAGAAACACAAAGCAATCAACCATTACCAGCAGCACCCCTCTGGCATCAACTCCACCTTTCTCTGCCTCTCAGTCTATAACCGACAACCATTCCAGTTCAATTGAATCCATAGCCATCCAAGCAAATATCCAATTCGAATTCATTGGGATCAGAGTGATTTCTGCCTTGTTTTAGAGATGGATGGTAAAAAAACAAAAAAAAAAAACGAAAAAACAACGACCAATCTTTGTGAAATGACGGACTACAGGAGCTTTTCGATCTAGGTATGACAGAAGAATGATGAGATGCCATGTCATAACGTGGGGGCCAAGGAGGAGGTTAAACAAACTGCAGAGACATGGTGACAGAGTGTCGTCGTTTCGCATGTGATTTTTCAAAATAACCATAAAATGTGTCTGTCTGTCCGTTTGTCTGTCGGTTGGTCTATCTCTCGCTCTGTGTAAAATTGAATTAAAAAATTTTGTTTGGCAGTTTTTGCGATTTAGTTGAGCGGAAAAATACTTATACACTGAAATAAATAACAACAAAATACAACAACAACAACAGCAGATTTATGAAATTAAAAGAAACAACAAAAAATGTATAAATTCCAATTCAAATTCAACTAAACAGTCGGTTAATGGTGATGAGGATGAAGAAACGAAATTTTAATGAAACCCAATTTGATTGCAACATACGCACATCAACACATGCAGCTTTAACAGAAAATGAATTCATGGAAATCAATTTGGTGAATAAGAAAAAAATCATGTGAAAAATAACACCCAGTAAAATTATGATGTTATAGAAACAAATACCAAAAAAAAAAAGAAAAAGAGAAAAAATCAAAGCATATGAAAAAAACAAAACAAAAGATCTCTGAAAACACTTTTAAAAGTGGTCTTGAAAGGCCCTGCTGCCTAGCTGGAGTCTTCTGGTTATACTCCCAAGAACTAAAAATCAAAGCTACAAGCCCAGAAAAGACGAGCTCAATTTTCGGCTCAAGGATATTATTGATAGGACTAAGGATATTCGCAGTAAAGATCACGGAAAGGTAAGTTGCAACCAAACTCTCTTTTGACAAAATTTACCTTTTAAACGAAATTTTGTCAAAATTTCATTTCGATAGGAAATTTTGTCAAAATTTCATTTCGTAGGAAATTTTGTCAAAATTTCATTTCGATAGGAAATTTTGTCAAAATTTCATTTCGATAGGAAATTTTGTCAAAATTTCATTTCGATAGGAAATTTTGTCAAAACTTCATTTCGATAAGTAATTTTGTCAAAATTTCATTTCGATAGGTAATTTTGTCAAAATTTCATTTCGATGGGAAATTTTGTCAAAATTTCACTTCGATAGGAAAATTTGTCGAAATTTCATTTCGATAGGAAATTTTGTCAAAATTTCATTTCGATAGGAAATTTTATCAAAATTTCATTTCGATAGGAAATTTTGTCAAAATTTCATTTCGATAGAAAATTTTGTCAAAATTTCATTTCGATAGGAAATTTTGTCAAAATTTCATTTCTATAGGAAATTTTGTCAAAATTTCATTTCGATAGGAAATTTTGTCAAAATTTCATTTCGATAGGAAATTTTGTCAAAATTTCATTTCGATAGGAAATTTTGTCAAAATTTCATTTCGATAGGAAATTTTGTCAAAATTTCATTTCGATAGGAAATTTTGTCAAAATTTCATTTCGATAGGAAATTTTGTCAAAATTTCATTTCGATAGGAAATTTTGTCAAAATTTCATTTCGATAGGAAATTTTGTCAAAATTTCATTTCGATAGGAAATTTTGTCAAAATTTCATTTTGTCAAAATTTCATTTCGATGGGAAATTTTGTCAAAATTTCATTTCGATAGAAAATTTTATCAAAATTTCATTTCGATAGGAAATTTTGTCAAAATTTCATTTCGATAGGACATTTTGTCAAAATTTCATTTCGATAGGAAATTTTGTCAAAATTTCATTTCGATAGGAAATTTTGTCAAAATTTCATTTCGATAGGAAATTTTGTCAAAATTTCATTTCGATAGGAAATTTTGTCAAAATTTCATTTCGATAGGAAATTTTGTCAAAATTTCATTTCGATAGGAAATTTTGTCAAAATTTCATTTCGATAGGAAATTTTGTCAAAATTTCATTTCTATGGGAAATTTTGTCAAAATTTCATTTCGATAGGAGATTTTGTCAAAATTTCATTTCGATGGGAAATTTTGTCAAAATTTAATTTCGATAGGAAATTTTGTCAAAATTTCATTTCAATAGAAAATTTTGTCAAAATTTCATTTCAATAGGAAATTTTGTCAAAATTTCATTTCGATAGGAAATTTTGTCAAAATTTCATTTCGATAGGAAATTTTGTCAAAATTTCATTTCGATAGGAAATTTTGTCAAAATTTCATTTCGATAGGAAATTTTGTCAAAATTTCATTTCGATAGGAAATTTTGTCAAAATTTCATTTCGATAGGAAATTTTGTCAAAATTTCATTTCGATAGGAAATTTTGTCAAAATTTCATTTCGATAGGAAATTTTGTCAAAATTTCATTTCGATGGGAAATGTTGTCAAAACTTCATTTCGATAGGAAATTTTGTCAAAATTTACGTTAGGTTGAAAAGAGGGTACCGATATTAATCTGCCCCATGTCACCATAGACATACTCCTAAGCCAGTAATCGGCTTTTTGTGCGCTCTTAAAGAAAAAGAAAATCTATGTTAGGAATTCCTTTCCAAAATCTTTAATTGTTTTCCATACCTCTCCCCTAAGTTGGTTCATGTCCGGTATTGTGTCCCCACCTATATGCCGGTATCTGTTAGACGCGAAAGCCGGACAATGGCAAAGGAAATGCTTCAACGTCTCATCATCTTCCCCGCATGCTCTACACTTGCTATCAATTGCCTCACCGATTTCGCAAAAGTGAGCTCGTAGTCCTATGTGCCCCGTTGTGATACCAATAGCTATACTGACTTCCTTCTTATTTCCTTTCAGTAATAGCCTCGTCTTCTCACAATCTGGATTCCGCCATAGGATTTTCGCAGTCCTACCGACCGTTTCCCTAATCTCCAGAGGGGTGCATGCGCTTTCATCGCCCACTCCCTTAACTCTGACTGCGTCGATCCGAAAGGCTTCGGAGTAACCAAGTTTATTGACGGCAATTTTCTGGCCTTCACTCCCAAATCATCCTTACCCCGTTATGGCCTGGCACCCAAATGATACGGATTTTGCCATCCTCGGAGAAGGCGTTAATCTCCTTCTTACGCTGCAAGACTGTTCATGACCTTACCGTCCTGTTTGTCATTGCCCATATGGCAATTTTACTGTCCGTAAAGTAGTTCACTCTCGATGTCCTCGCGTTAGCACCACACCACCTCACGCATTCCGTGATCGCCCGGATCTCAGTCTTCAGGACTGTATTATGGTCAGGCAATCTAAAACAGAACTCAGTTCCTGGGTTCTTAATGTAGACCCCCAGGCCCACTCGATCCTCTAGTTTTGATCCATCAGTGTAACATGATCTTCCAGACGGCAATACTAGGGTTCCGTCAATCCAAGAGTGTGCCGCTGGCAGCAATGCCTCGCACTCGACCTCAATGTTCATCTCAGGTATGCGTTCGGAAATCTCTTACCTTCCTTGCAGGTTTTCTACCGTCGGCTCGATTATACCGCGATGGTATGAGCTGCTCCTTCATGAAGACTTAGGGGCCGTGCGCCCTTCCTAAGTTCCTTTTCCGACTTTGTCTACCTTCGCAGGACACAGTCTGGAGTCTCCATTGCGTGATGGCTGGCTTGGTTTTCCCAAAGTACTTGAAAACGGCGATCTTTTTTTCTTCTTTAGCATTTTACCAGTGTTATGCTTTTCGGCAGATCTGATTCTCTTTCCAGCTTCCGTAGAAGTGCCTGGAATGTCAGTTCCATCCCTTGCAGCATCCTGCACTTTCGCCCAATTGTGCTGCCGGTATATACGCCTCTGTCCCCTTCGTCGTGCCACGGATAGCTTTCTCGGTCAGCTTGTGAGCTTAGCAAAGCCATCGCTGACTTTTGCCGTCATCCCGCTGCCCTCATCTCTTGATTTGGCTGCGATGACTCTTTCATTGACACCGTCGCTGTCTGAATCCGAGTCGGAAACACCAGACTGACTTTTACCGGCATCCCTCTGCCCTCATCTCTCGATTCGACTGCGATGACTCTTTCATTGACACCGTCGCTGTCTGAATCCGAGTCGCAAATACCAACTTTACTTAAAGGCTGGGGACGAGCTGTGCATCCCTCTGGTTTATCCGTCTCTTCCTCATTAATTAGTCTGACGACTAGTTGTGCGCTTGAAGCATTACTCAACTCGACTACAGGTGCCAAGGCACCCACACCTTTAGGAGGGGAGAACAACATGCTACGGTCTGACGCCTCCACCGCAGCTGTTAGGTCTTTGGAGTCCATTTCTAGCCAACTGCAAAAAGGCTTTAAAACTTTTCATAATAGGTAGTACCTATTCCGAGATGTGGAATTTTTTCTTTTAGGAGCGAAATAAATACACGTCCGCTCAATTCAACGGCTACAAAATTTACTTTCTATGGAAAATTTTGTCAACATTTCTTTTATTTGGGAAATTTTGTGAAAATTTCATTTATTTGGGAAATTTTGTCAAAATTTCATTTATTTGAGAAATTTTGTCAAAATTTCATTTATTTGCGAAATTTTGTCAAAATTTCATTTCGATACTATACTCTACTTTCTATAGAAAATCTTGGCCAAATTAATTAATTATAGGAAATTTAGGTTTAAAAAATACCAAAAAAAAATTTATTTATTTATTTGTTGTAAGGACACACAACTTGTGAAAAGGGCGTAAAAAAACATATGACTATGCTTGACAACTCTGTTATCTCTCTTTGTCTCTCTCTCCCTCTTTGCTTGTTTTGGCGTTGCCATTAAGTTGATGATTATATCCCGAAAGATGGCGCTGAAGTTATAGTATGATTTTAAATGTTCCCTGTTGAGCAATTTAGCAATAGCTCTGATTCTGTGCAAGTTTCTTGCGCCTTCTCCTACTGACCCTTAAGCCCAATCTTGGATGTCAGACTCGTATTCTACTAAACATACATTTCACTTGATTCCCACATCATCATGATCGGTCAGTATGTCTATTAAGGTGGGTTTTCAGGTTGTGGCGGTCCCCAGTTGCTTGGATTCATAATTTTCTTTCGGATTCGTACTCTAATACTAATAATATTGTAATGGTCGATCAATACGCTTGTTTATTGGAGGTTGTTTGGACTCATTTTTAATATCAGATTTGTAATCTACTCTCTAACACCTTTCATTTGCAACCCATATTGCAATGATCGGTGTATATATTTTGTGTTTTAAAAAAATTTGCTAAAGGGGAGCCGACCCTCCTCTTCAGATATCAAAAATTTGAATGGCCTATTACTTTTTCCGTTCGGCGTCATATGCGGATATGCAACGGTGGCATCCATATAAAGATTAGCCCTCAATGCCCGAACCGAAATCTTTGTCTTCTGTCAGCTCGTGAAGCCACCATACCACCATAAGGCTTAGGAAGTCAAATCGGGAGACCGGTTTTTAAGGGAGCTATATCAGGTTATAGAGCGATTTGAACCGTAATTGGCTCAGTTGTTGAAAGTCATAACGGAACACTACAGGCAAAATTTCATCCAAATCGGACAAAAATTGCGGCTTGTAAGGGGTCAAAGAGTCAAATCGGGAGACTGGCTTATAAGGGAGCTATATCAGGTTATGGACCGATTTGAACCGTACATGAAATAGTTATTGGAAGTCGTAACAGAACACCACATGCAAAATTTCAGCCAAATCGGACAAAAATTTCGGCTTGTAAGGGCTCAAGAAGTCAAATCGGGAGACCGGTTTTTAAGGGAGCTATATCAGGATATAGAGCGATTTGAACCGTACTTGGCGCAGTTGTTGAAAGTCATAACGGAACACTACATGCAAAATTTCAGTCAAATTGGACAAAAATTTCGACTTTTAGGGGCTCAAGAAGTCAAATCAGAAGTCAGTTTATATGGGAGCTATATCAGGTTATAGACCGATTTGCACCGTACTTGTTACAGTTGTTGAAAATCAGAACAGAACACTGCATTGAAAATTTCAGCCAAATCGAACAAAAATTGCAGCTACCAGGAGCTCACAGAGTCAAATCGGGAGATCGGTTTATATGGCAGCTATATCTAAATCTGAACCGATATGACCCATTTGCAATTCCCAACGACCTACATATATTGGGTTGCCGGATTTTTCATATAGTCGGCGTTGACAAATTTTTTGACAGCTTGTGACTCTGTAATTGCATTCTTTCTTCTGTCAGTTATCAGCTGTTACTTTTAGCTTGCTTTAGAAAAAAAGTGTAAAAAAGTATATTTGATTAAAGTTCATTCTAAGTTTTATTAAAAATGCATTTACTTTCTTTTAAAAAATCCCCAATTACTTTTTGGGCAACCCAATATATTAAGTATCTGTGCAAAATTTCTGGCGGCTGGCTTTACGTGTTCGACGTGATCGTGATTTCAATCGACTCAGAACGTCAAGATTATCAAGAATATGTATACTTTATGGTTTCTTTGACGAATATTTCGAGGTGCTACAAACGGAATGGCCATCCTATGGTGGGTATACAAATTTTCAGCGTTGGTTATCCCCTCCTAATGTTGGGAACATTTATGCGGTACTTTTCCATGTATAGACTTCTCCCCAAAGAGGTGTCACACTGCGGCCCACTTTTCTGACTCGGTTAAAAGAGGCGTCCCCTTATCATTGAGCTTAAAACTTGGACAGCACTCATTGATATGTGAGAAGTTTGCCCCTGTTCCTTAATGACATGTTCATGGGCAAATTTGCTATTTGCAGAGATATTCATTCGGAGAGGATTGAAAATAGAGATGTGCACGTGAGTGATTTTTCACTCACGCTCACGGGACAAAAATATTATGCACGCACGCTCACGCACGTCTTTCTTTAATATCGACTCACGCTCAGGTACGGTCACGAGACAAAAATTTTGCTCACGCACGAGAAAAATCACGACTCACGAGAAAAATCATGACTCACGAAAAAAGTCACGACTCACGAAAAAATATTTTTCCATAAAGCGAAAAATAATTTTTTTTTCAAACGTCTGCGAAAAGTAGGAGAAAAATAGGGAGAAAAAGTAATACACTGTTTATGTTGAGATAAATTACCAAAAAACAAAAAAAATAGTGCAACCCATGAAACCATTATGGCTACCATTGCCGGTATAATTTTTGTTTGTTTTATCGGTTTAAATGGTTAGTTTTCTTCATTTCTTTCCGAAAAAATGAATTAAATATAGTGCAGATAAAAAAAAACGTGGTTTGGAATAGAAACAAACACATTAAAACAATTAAAAATGTTAGCGACTTTTCGGTAAGCAAAACAGAATACCAACCAACAGTCATGATTTTCTTATGTGTCTTAGTATCTCGTGGTTCGTGATTTTCTTGTGAGTCGTGATTAGCATTTGAGTCGTGATTCACGCTCACGCACAAAGAATTTTAATTCTACTTCAACGCTTACGCACGAGCACGTGATTAGATTTGAATCTGACTCACGCATCATGTGACTCACGCGTGACGGACGCCACTACTCACGACTCATGTGTACACCTTTAATTGAAAACACGTCCGCTCCACTCAACGCATCCAACAAGATTTCTTTCGATTTCCCTTACGACTTTCTTTCATTTGGGTCATTCCCAACTACCAAAATTCTAAGTAAATTAAGGCAGAACATGCTATTGTTACCCATGACAGAGACAATTTGCTATGAATAGGAAAATTGGTGCCAAATGTACCTACGGCCAATATAAAACTTCCTTAATATTATAATTGTTTTATATTATCCTATTTTATCGTATTTCGTGTTGAGTGGTCTGTTTTCCAACATCAATTGCTATAATTTATTCCTTAAGGCTTACTTTGTGGTAATATTTCGGAAATTTCTTCATTTTTCGCTTCTTCTTCTTCGCCATTCTGAGAATGTCGCTACAAGCACTCTCGTTTCACTTCAATATTTTCTATAGTAATTCCAATGTTAATCACACCAATACATGCACAAATCTTATTGTAATTTCTTCTCATGCTTTGCATCCCACTCTCAATCTCTCACTCTCTCCACACGACACATGACATGTGTGGGTGGGTGGCGTAAACATTGCTTAATTAACAGTTATTTATTTATATGAAGTATCAGTGGTTATGTGGGGTACCAAATTGCGAGTAATTTTCTATTAATTGAGTGAATATACTCTCGTCAATGTTGTAAAGGGTAGAAAGTGTAGGGGAGTTAGTTAAATGTTTTCATTTTAGTTGCAAAGAACACACATTAAATGGTATTCAAACATCCCGATTTATTTTCTGTGACCCGTCTGAGGGTAAAATACCTCATCTCATATGGCTCCTATAAAAATCAAACTCCCATTATGATTTCTTAACCACTTTGAAAGTTTAATTCTTATCCGAATTGGCTTAATTAGGCATGTTGGTTCTACTATGACCCCCGTATTCAAACATCCCGATTTGTCTTTTGTGACCTGCCTGAGGGTAAAATACCTCACCTCATATGGCTTCTATAAAAATCAAACTCCCATTATGATTTCTTACCCACTTTGAAAGTTCAATTTTTATCCGAAGTGGCTTAATTAAGCTTGTTGGGTATGAGCCCCTTTGGTCATTCACAAATATGATGCTATTGGTCCATAACCTGGTGATAGTTCGCTTATGAATCGATCTTTCAAATTGAGTTATCAAAAACTGACAGTGTGCACTTCTGATCCAAAATAAGCGTACATATCAAATTTGTCTCTAATACGTTTATAAATAATAAAATGCAGAAACCTTGCCGAACTTAATCGATTCTGTCGAACTTCAAGCGGTTTTACCCCTTTTTTGCTGTTATTTTATACATTGAAGAGCTATTGACAATATTGTAAAATTTAATGTCTTTACACAAACAGACACACAACCAATGACTACAACTTGCAAGATAATGTTTTAGAACTCCCATATGTCCCATGGTCTTCTGAGTAACAATATCGCAAGCTATATAACTACCTATAATTAATACATGAACATTGACTGTTAAGCATAATAGCCAATGTGAGCTTGATTTGTACAGACAGTTGACATAGAATGACATTTACTCCTCATGTTTGTATAAACGAATGTATATTGCCACTCATGTTTGCCCGTATTTTAAATATATTGACCATATATGATCATCTCTCTTATGGCAACCTCAACTAAAAATTCAGCCAGGCATATGTAATGCGTGTTTGGACAGACATTTATTCTTATATTGTGGTTGTTGTTAATTCGTTACAGTAAATAACCAAAATAGTTATTATTTTCAGTTTAATAATGATAACACTAACAATAAAGAAAACGAAATAACTGCTACGTACAAAGAACACTCAAACAACAAACAATACACCACACTAGAATGACGAGAGCCTGCCTGCCTGCTGGTGGTGAGTGAGCCCCATCCTCATTACCCACCATTCCATACTTTTGTCCTCACATAACTCTTACTCTCACTCACACTGCTGCTTATTGTATGCCACCCAACAAACAAAGGGGCAGGCAGGCAGACATCAAGTCAAGCAAGCCATTCCTCAAAGAGTGTTGGACAAAAGAATAAAATCGTCCAGTGAGGAATAAAAAAAAGGGGGAATTCAAAGTTTTGGCGACACTAACTCGCAATGCAAACTTGAACACGCACACTCACAAATCTACAGTCAATCATTCGCCCATGAATACTGAATACTTGCGACGAATATCCATCCATCCATCTACTCAGAGAAATAAAATTAAACAAGAGCTATAACAACAATAGTAAAAAAAAACAAATGTAAGATACTTTTGGTGTGTTTTTGTTTTTGTTGTTTTTGCAGTGGTTCTTGCTTGCCTTACATATAGAGAACACACAACGTTACATAGGAACGAGTCAACGTTTGTGTGTATGTTCCTTCGTGTGTTTGTTGTACGTCATAATACATTGGTGGGGATTGCTGGATGTACTTTTTAGTTGTTGGTTTGTTTTTTTTGTTCTCAGTTCGTTCAGTTATTGTTTTTGTTGCTTTTTCCGAAGTTCATACTTCTCACCCGGTTTCGTGTGTTTGGTTGTTTTTTTTTTTTTTTGTTCTTGCCCAAACTCCACATAATACCATTGAATTGTTGTAAGGTTCTTCTTTTATTTTCTTTTTGTTTTTCCTTCGCGAAAATATTTTTCCGTTTTATTTCATTTGCTTTATTTTTTCTGCTGCTGCCCTTTTTGTTGTTGTTGATTTACAATGTGGTGTGGGGGTTGAAGGGTGGTAAGGTTAAACCCAATTCTTGTTCGTTTATTTCTCCTACAATTGATTATTCCAACATGTTGTTTTAACGCTTATAAGGTTCATCGCACAGTGGGATATAAAGAAAAAAAATAATAAAAAAGCGAGGGGATTTTTTTTTAATTAAATTTTTTTAAAGAAATTTTTGTCAAGCTTTTGAAAAATTAAAAAAAATATATAGCAAAAATAAATTATTTTTTTAGAAATTTTACCTAAACTTAAATAATTTATTAAAATGAATTTTATTGTTAGATTTATTGGTCCAGCTGAAACCAATAGGCTTTGATCTTTTTTTCTGTTTAGAGTAGCAAACAAAGTAAAAGTTAAGGCAGTGTGCAGTGTTGCCACTCAAGAAAATTATTTCTTACCAACATTTAAGAAATATCCTACCAAACCCGGCAAAAACCTACCATATGTAGGGCAAATCAAAAATGCGGTATATGTTTTTATTTATACCCAGCACTGAAGAGTTGATAATTTTGTCATTACATCGCATCAACAACATCAAATTATACATATGCAACCTTGCAAAGTATACATTCTAGATCGCCGTAATAACAAGTTATATATACGATCTAGCCATGTTTGTCCATCTGTATGTTGAAATAACTCTACAGCCTACAGTTCAAAGATGACCTGTATCTTGATATGGCGCCTTTTATACCGATCTCCCGATAAGAATTCTTGAATTTTCAACATCTGAATATCGTCCAGATTTGTATTTTGGTGCCTTACTTACCGATTGAAGGCATTGAACGCACAAAAGCAGCATTTCTTACCCATAAGTTACGAAATGTAAGTGATCCGCTTGACACTCGTTCCAGAGAACAGAAGCAACCCACCTAAAAAACACACGATGTCCGTCGACCAAATTGAAAATCACATCCACTGAACGATTACTTAAACGTTTGCGCATCTTTCCCTCTATTGTATTTGTGCGTGTGTTTCTAGCTTACTTTGTTTTTATGTGGCATGCGATACAGACAATTGCTGTGGTCAAAGTGGCTGGTACCAGTTAAAGTCAATATTAAAACTTAATCATTTCAGAAATCAGAACTTTTTCTCTAAGATTTGAAACATTGACACCCCTTGTAACAGTATAAGGCCCCTCGACATTCATGGTTTTATTCTGCAGAATAAACGTATACACAATGGTGACAAAAAGTGAAATAATTTTAAGTTATCCTCGACGATTTGTTCAGTAATTGACTTGGTATTTATATGTTGGCATAACCTACCAAAATATGAGGTCAGCCTACCAACCCACCAAAAAATAAAAACCAGCCAATTTTGGTAAGAACCTACCAAAAACGGCAACACTGATGGTGTGCTCTAAATGCATTATTGGACCGGTTACGAAAATTGCGATTTCGAAGCTGACCAAAGCTTCATCATCAGTCCGCTAAGAATCAAAAAGTTTACATGCTTCCACCTACCGACTAAAAAGTGAACCGTGCAATGATAGAAGCATGGCTCTTTGAGGCGAACATTGGACCATATTAGGGTATCTTTCTTGTAGTGCAGTAAGAAAAACCACCAACCGCCAATATCTCTACTTAAAAAGAACATCTAGCATATTTTTTTTTAATATAATTTTGATTTAATTTAATGGAATGTTTGTAAAGCACCATGATCCATTTGACATCTCCTTCTGATGATTCTTCTTGGTCGAAAATGAAATCTCGATACAGGAAACCAGTCAAATGCTTCTAGCAACAACACACTTTTTACTGACTTTTATATGTTTTTTGCTATACTATTCTTTGAATAGAAAGCATTAAACAATGGTCTAAAGCCCGACAATATCCTGCAATGGAATATCCTGTCCGATTTGGCCCGTTCAAGAACTTAGCGTTTGTGCAGCTAAAAGACTTATCTGTGCCAAATTTCAGCTCAATATCTCAATTTCAGAAGACTGTAGAGTAATTACAACAGACAGATGGACAGACACAAGAACATCGTTAAACCGCCTTAGAATTTTACAACAATCCGAAATATATATACTTTGTAGGGCCGGAAATGGATATTTTGAGTAACTAAATGAATTTATTTTGTGTTTAATTTTAGATTTTCGCTGTTGGATTTGTTCTTGTTTGATTATCTTAAAAAATCCCTTCAAATTTTAACTTTTATAGATTTTTTTAAATTGAATATTTTTTTAAAAATAAATTTGAAAAACATTTGAAAGTCTCATTTGCATTAAAAGTTATAGATGTTTAAATGTTTGTCTTTAAAATGTTGTTCAAATTTGCATTTTTGGAAAATAATCACTACTTGGTTAAAAAAAAAAAATTATTTAAAAAAAATTAAAAATTCTTATTAAGAAAATATAATTTTTATTTTTTTAAAGCAGATTTTCTAAAAAATTAAATAAAAAAATAAGTTTTTATTTATTTAGTTTATTTTGTCCCAAATGTTGTCAAAAACCGGAACTTTTGAAAAATCATGACACTTAAAAAAATTTTTTTTTGAGAAAAACATTTGTTCGAATTCTCATATTCTAGTTTTTATTCTAGAATTTGAATTCATTTGGCGTGCGTTTTTTTATTTATTTTTTTTTTTTGTATTTAAAATTTTTTTAATATTTTTCTTCAAAGATCTGATTTTCCCGAAAATATAACCAAAATTGGTTTTCTTGAGAGATTTTGTCCCTATTTTATTTCCTCTGTTTGTTGTTGTTGCATTTCTTCCTACTATAGGGTGATTTTTTTGAGGTTAGGATTTTCATGCATTAGTATTTGACAGATCACGTGGGATTTCAGACATGGTGTCAAAGAGAAAGATGCTCAGTATGCTTTGACATTTCATCATGAATAGACTTACTAACGAGCAACGCTTGCAAATCATTGAATTTTATTACCAAAATCAGTGTTCGGTTCGAAATGTGTTCAAATTTTGACAAATTTTGTTCAGCGATGAGGCTCATTTCTGGTTGAATGGCTACGTAAATAAGCAAAATTGCCGCATTTGGAGTGAAGAGCAACCAGAAGCCGTTCAAGAACTGCCCATGCATTCCGAAAAATGCACTGTTTGGTGTGGTTTGTACGCTGGTGGAATCATTGGACCGTATTTTTTCAAAGATGCTGTTGGACGCAACGTTACGGTGAATGAACACATTTCGAACCGAACACTGATTTTGGTAATAAAATTCAATGATTTGCAAGCGTTGCTCGTTAGTAAGTCTATTCATGATGAAATGTCAAAGCATACTGAGCATCTCTCTCTTTGACACCATGTCTGAAATCCCACGTGATCTGTCAAATACTAATGCATGAAAATCCTAACCTCAAAAAAATCACCCTCTATTTCAGTTTATTGCTCGAAAAGTATTAGCCTTTGATCTCTTTGATTACCGTTAATCAGCTGTTGTCTCAAAAGTAGTTGCCATATGGGCATAGAAGTTTTCTATATGACGCCAGCTTCACTGTGCTTGCCCTGCTGCTAGGCGGCGAGAGTTAAGTTGAGCGCGACAACGACAAGGTGTATGGCGACGATGCTTGCACCGCAAGTAATTCGTGGCATGGTGCAACAACAGTAAAATACATAATTTGCAATGTTCAATGGTCGTTCGTTTGTGCACCGTATGTATGTGTGTGTTTAGCACTCCAATGCGTATCTTCTGCTCAGCAAAATGTCTTGTTGTTGCTGCAAATGTTTGCTGCTTCGTCGTTAGCTTTTGTTGACGCAGCAGCGCAGTCAAACATTTAACGAACACCACCGAACATGGATACCAACCAATAAATGGCAGCAAGGAAGGATACTTTTTGGGTGCTGCTGCTGATGCCGTTGGTGGTGGTGGTATGGTGTTGCATTCCCACTTCTCCTACCTCTCTCTCTCTCTCGCTATCTCTCACACTCTCTGACTTACTGTTAAGTAATGAATGTCCAAAAGTTATGCGGCTTTGGTGCGGACAACAAAAGCGACACCGCCACAACCAACACAAAACAAAGAACGACTTAAAACAACAGCAACAACAAAAAACATGAAAAAATTACTGTCAGCTTTCGTAGACTCGTTAATTTCCAGGTTTTTTCGGTGTCGTTGTTGTTGCTCTTTGAGAGAAGTGAGTGAGTGAATGCTTTGGCTTCTTATTTTTTCGTCTTTATTTTGAAGTTGGTGCGTTTTTTTTTTCGTCTTCGTTTGTTTGACTATGGTGTCGTTGTTGCTGTGATATTTTTAATTTATAAGTTTGTCCGTTGCTGCGGCTGGTGTGCTGCTGCTGCCACTTTTTTTTTTGCCCATCCATGGCTATTCGATACTGTTTGTCTGTCTTTCTGTGTGTTTGCTAGTCAGTATTTCAGTTTCTTTACGATGTTGTTCTTGGTTTGAATTCTGCTTTACTTTGTGATATGGCCTTTTTTCTCGCTTAATTCGTGGTGTTATTATTTGAGTCATATGAATGTCTGTCTGTCTGTTCGGCCATCCATCCGTTTGCGGTGTACGGCTTGCTGCTATCTAGGCGTTTGCCCATTGGTGTGAGGTGGTTGTTTGTATTTGTGTGTGTGTGTGTGTACCTACCTACCAATCTAGCTAGCCAGCCAGCCAGCTATCTGCTGTATTTAACCTTCTTTTTTTCATTTTTTAAGAAAATTATTATTTTTTTTAACTTTAATTTGTCTTTGCCGCGAAAACAGTCGGCAAGGCAAGTAGCAGCAGCAAGCCAACAAATTACCCATTCGACGACCATTCAGGCGAGCAATCATGCCACCACCATCACTTCATTCCGTTCCATTTAACAGAAGAAAAAAATCCATTCGTTAAATACTCAGCCAGTTCACTGCCTTCGTCCATATATCCATCCATCCATCGACTTAAGCGTCCGGTTTACCTTCTCGGCCTGTTCATGCTTATTGTCTCTCTCTCTATTGATAATTCAACAATGCCTATACAACCATGAAAATTCGGTTATTTTTTTTTAATTCTGAAATACGTACGGGTGCCAATGGCAATTTACGGACACATGTTTTTAATGGCAAATGTGTAGCCTACAAAAAAAAAACACATTAAAATGGCCTATTTTAATTTTAAAGATTTATCAAAAGTAATAAATTTTTAAAAAAAAATTTTCCCATAGAAATTGAATGTTTACCAAATTTGTCATAAAAATTACATTTCCTACAAAATTTCCCATAAAAATAAAATTTTCGACAAAATTTCTCAAAAAAATTTATTTTGCGGAATTTCTATTAAAAATAAAATTTTGACAAAAATTGATTTAAAACCAAAATTTTGACAAAATTTCGTACAGAAATGAAATTTTGACAAAATTTTCTTTAGAAATGAAATTTTGACAAAATTTTCTATAGAAATTTAATGTTGACAACATTGTTGCGCCTGAGCCGATTTTCATTAAATTTTAACAGATGGTAGAGTTTGAGCCCCCGGTGAAAATAGGGTACTACATTTTTTGATATACGGAGGGGGGGTGTGGACCCTCCCCTTTACCCTAATTTTCAAAAACGCCAGATCCAGACCCCAAAAACACGAAATTGGTATAAAATTTTAAGGGGAACGCCCCATCCTAAAACCCATCCGAACGGACATGTTTTCCGTTTGGCACAATATGGGTATCAAATGAAAGGTCTTTAAGAGTAGAGTACGAACTTGGTATAAAAATTTTACTCAAGTGTTCGGGGGGTCTCTCACCCCCAAAAACCCCCCAACAGGACACTTTCACCACTTTGGGCAATATGGGTATCGAATGGAAGGTATTTAAGAGTAGAGCACGAAATTGGTATATAAATTTCACCCAAAGTGTTGGGGAGGTCCCCCACGCTCAAAAAACCCCCCACCTGTAGCCTTCACCGCTTTGGGCAACATGGGTATCAAATGAAGGGTATTTGTAAACTGAGTACACATCTGGTGAAGGAATTTGGTTCGAGGTGTCTACGGAGCCTCAAACTCCAAAACAGGCATGAATGTCCAACATCACAAAATGGGTTTCAAATGAAAGGTCTTTGAAAGTTGCCTACGCATCCGGTTGTATACCAGATTCGGAAGACTTGCGGATCTTTAGAAATGTGGTATCTCAAGTGGTAGCTTTAAAATGTGATCTTCAATGTATTCAAATTTATTAGTGTGGATCTGAACGAGATCCCTAGCCCTGAATATCTTGATCGCCACCTTCAAAATGCGTGACATTATGGGGCTCAAACAAAATCCGTGTTCTAGTACGATCTTGATAATATTTTAGGATCCGATCCCTAAATTCCTTCAAACCGGCCATGTTTGCCTACTATGACAATAATGGGCTCAAATAATGGGCATTTGATAGTAGTAAACGAATTTGATGTCCAATTTGGAGGTCGTATCACCCCATAAACTGCGCCTGAACCACACACATGTATCCCGACTATAGCAACGTCTTCCTGAAATGTGATTTTTTGGAGTAGAGTATGAATCTGATATCCACTTTCGGGACAAAGGGCTTGGTTACTCTAATCCAACACCAAAACTAAGAGAATGAAGCAGATCTAACACAAAAATTTTATTGGGCGGACCCTCCCCTTACCCTATTTTCAAAAACGCCAGATCTCGGAGTGGGTCCATTTAAGCGAAATTTGGTTTATTTATAATAACTTTCAAAAACAGAAAAGAACCTCCAGAGGTTCAAGAAGTACAATCGGTAGATCGGTTTATATGGGAGCTATATATCAGGTTTCAGACCGATTCGAACTATACTTGACATGTGTGGGTCATAGGAGAAGTCATTGTCTTATCCGAAAACGGATAAGAATTGCGCCCTCTAGAGGCTCAAGAAGCAAAATTGGGAGATCGTTTATTTGGGAGAAATATCAGGTTATGAACCGTTTATGATTACTTGGCACTTTTTTTGAAAATCGTAGAAGTCGTTGTGCCAACTTTCAATCAAATCAGATAAGAACTGCGCTCTCTAGAGGCTCAAGACGTACAATCGGTTTATATGGGAGCTATATCAGGTTTTAGACCGATTCGAACTTGGCACTTGGCACATGGCATATATGTTGGAGGTCATAGGAGAAGACATTGTGGAAAATTTCAGCCAGGAGAAAAATTGCGCCCTCTAGAGTCTTAAGAAATATAATGCGGAGATGCGCCCTCTAGAGGCTCAAGAATACAATCAGTAGATCGGTTTATACGGGAGTTATATCAGGTTATGAGCCGATTCGAACTATACTTGGGTCGTATGTTGGAGGCCATAGGAGAAGCCATTGTGCAAAATTTCAGCCAAATCGGATAAGAATTGCGCCCTCTAGAGTCTTAATAAATATAATGGGGTGATGCACCCTCTAGAGGCTCAAGACTACAATCGGTAGACCGGTTTATATGGGAGCTATATCAGGTTATGAGCCGATTCGAACTATACTTGGGTCGTATGTTGGAGGTCATAGGAGAAGACATTGTGGAAAATTTCAGCCAGGAGAAAAATTGCGCCCTCTAGAGTCTTAAGAAATATAATGCGGAGATGCGCCCTCTAGAGGCTCAAGAATACAATCAGTAGATCGGTTTATACGGGAGTTATATCAGGTTATGAGCCGATTCGAACTATACTTGGGTCGTATGTTGGAGGCCATAGGAGAAGCTATGGTGCAAAATTTCAGCCAAAACGGATAAGAATTGCGCCCTCTAGAGTCTTAAAAAATATAATGGGGTGATGCACCCTCTAGAGGCTCAAGACTACAATCGGTAGACCGGTTTATATGGGAGCTATATCAGGTTATGAGCCGATTCGAACTATACTTGGGTCGTATGTTGGAGGTCATAGGAGAAGCTATTGTGCAAAATTTCCGCCAAAACGGATAAGAATTGCGCCCTCTAGAGTCTTAAGAAATATAATAGGGAAATGCGCCCTCTAGAGGCTCTAGACTACAAACGGTAGACCGGTTTATATGGGAGCGGAGTTATATGAGGCTATGAATCGATTCTTACCATACTTGACATGTACGTTGGAGGTCATAAGAGAAGTTATATGCAAAATTTCAGATGAATCGGAAAAGACTTGCGTCCTCTAGAGACTCAAGAAATATAAGGGGAGATAGGTTTATATGGGAGCTATATTAGGTTATGAACTTACAATCTCAATGGACCTACATTAATAAGAGGTATTTGTGCAAGATTTCCATCATC
Source organism: Stomoxys calcitrans (assembly GCF_963082655.1). Classification (NCBI taxonomy): domain Eukaryota; kingdom Metazoa; phylum Arthropoda; class Insecta; order Diptera; family Muscidae; genus Stomoxys; species Stomoxys calcitrans. The sequence continues at coordinate 124,706,246 of NC_081556.1, forward strand.
TAGCCCAACGGACAGACGGACGGGCAGACATGGCTAGATCGACTTAAAATTTTATGGCTTTTTTTGATATATTCCTCATGAAGCATTAGATGAATATTTCTAGGTCTTAAAAACGGAATGAAGAAATTAGTATACCCCCATCCTGTAGTGGAGGGTATAAAAATAAACAAATTCAAATATTGCAACATATAGACATAGACGTCAAGATAAAATGACTAATCATCAGATATGAAAAAGAAACCAAAACAAAAAATATTAAAATTGCATTGCCTCTTTTTTGTTAAGATTGAACTCAACTGCCTGCCTGATGACGTGGAGCGGAGGCTACTGACTAATTTTTAAATTTTCAATTTTCAAAAGCAAAAACCAACAACAAAATGAAATCAAAAAATTCTAATGAAAAACATAGAGAAAAAAAAATAGCAAAGACTCCAACAACTACAACTACAACTGCAAAAAAACCATCAACGATAATAAAACATTAACAATTAAGTAATCGAGATCGGAGGAACAAAGGCAAATGTGAAAAATGCTCAACTTTAATGCCCAACAAATGAATGGCTGTTGGTGTGGATGATGATATGATTCAGCCGGAAAGACGGACGGACGTACGTACGGCAGAGTTAGCAGTTTGACTGACTGACTCTAGGACAGATGGCAAGTTGGCCAGACTTATGAATTGTTGAGTACAACGTCAATAGCCGCAAAGCCACAACTCATTCACGTATTGTTATAATGTTGTTGTTGTTGTTGCGGTATCTTTTTGTGTGTTGAAAATTCGCGTCATAGATATACAATACACAGTATTTAGTTTAATGGATGGGATTTTGTTTATAAAAAGTCAAAAAATTTGGAAGATTTGATTTTCATAGAAAATTAGATTGATTTTTATGGAAAATTTTGCCAAAATTTTATTTTTAAACAAACTTTTGTCGATTTTTATAAAAAAATGTCTTCGAAATTTTTTTTATCTAAACTTGATTTTCTTTGAAAATCGCTTCGAAATTTGATTTTTGTAAAAATGTAGCTGTATTCGGCCCACTCTGCTGCGCCTTCATCAACACCACACTTACTACCATATGTATCAACCCAGTACCATTTTTTATACCCACCACCGAAGGATGGGGGTATATTCATTTTGTCATTCCGTTTGCAACACATCGAAATATCCATTTCCGACCCTATAAAGTATATATATTCTTGATCAGCGTAAAAATCTAAGACGATCTAGACATGTCGGTCCGTCTGTCTGTTGAAATCACGCTACAGTCTTTAAAAATAGAGATATTGAGCTGAAATTGTGCACAGATTCTTTTTTTGTCCATAAGCAGGTTAAGTTCGAAGATGGGCTATATCGGACTATATCTTGATATAGCCCCCATATAGATCGATCTGCCCATTTAGGGTCTTAGGCCCATAAAAGCCACATTTATTATCCGATTTTGTTGAAATTTGGGGCAGTGAGTTGTGTTAGGCCATTTGACATCCTCCGTCAATTTGGCTCAGATCGGTTCAGATTTGGATATAGCTGCCATATAGACCGATCCTCCGATTTAGGGTCTAAGGCCCATAAAAGCCACATTTATTATCCGATTTCGCTGAAATTTGGGACAGTGAGTTGTGCTAGGCCCTTCGACATTCTTTGTCAATTTGACCCAAAATCTAAGACGATCTAGACATGTCCGTCCGTCTGTCTGTTGAAATCACGCTACAGTCTTTAAAAATAGAGATATTGAGCTGAAATTGTGCACAGATTCTTTTTTTGTCCATAAGCAGGTTAAGTTCGAAGATGGGCTATATCGGACTATATCTTGATATAGCCCCCATATAGATCGATCCGCCGATTTAGGGTCTTAGGCCCATAAAAGCCACATTTATTATCCGATTTTGTTGAAATTTGGGGCAGTGAGTTGTGTTAGGCCATTTGACATCCTCCGTCAATTTGGCTCAGATCGGTTCAGATTTGGATATAGCTGCCATATAGACCGATCCTCCGGTTAAGGGTCTTAGACCCACAAAAGCCACATTTATTCTCCGATTTTGATGAAATTCGGGACAGTGAATTATGTAAGGCCCATCGACATCCTTCGTTAATTTGGCTCAGATCGGTCCAGATTTGGATATAGCTGCTATATAGATTGATCCCCCGATTTATGGTGTAAGGCCCATAAAAGCCACATTCATTATCCGATTTTGCTGAAATTTGGGACAGTGAGTTGTGTTAGGCCCTTTGACATCTTTCGTCAATTTGGTCCAGATCGGTTCAGATTTGGATATAGCTGCCATATAGACCGATTTCTTAATTTATGGTTTTGGGCCCATAAAATGCTCATTTATTGTCCGATGTCGCCGAAATTTGGAACAGTGAGTTAAATTAAGCCCCTTGACATACTTCTGCAATATCGCACAGATCGGTCCAGATTTGGATATAGCTGCCATATAGACCGATATCTAGGTTTTAGGTTTTGGGGCCATAAAAGACGCATTTATTGTCCGATGTCGCTGAAATTTTACACAGTGAGTTTGTTTAGGGTCTTCGACGTCCTTCTTCAATTTTGCCCAGATCGGTTCAGATTTGCATATAGCTGTCATATAGACCGATCTCTCGATTTAAGGTTTTGGGCCCATAAAGAGGCATTTATTGTCCGATTTCGCTTAAATTTGGGACAGTGCTTTAAGTTAGGCTCTTCGACATTTTTATGCAACTTGGCCCAAATCGGTCGATAATCATACTCGTACTCCACTCTCAAATACCTTTCATTGGAGTCCCATATTGTCGCAATCGGTCTACTTTGATTTTGGGAGGTACTTTTGGGGCGGTTTTGGGTCTGAGGTGGGTTTCTAGATACTTGGATTAAATTCTTTACATTATATTCGTATTATACTCCCGAATACCTTTCATTGGAGTCCTATATTGTCCCGGTCGGTCCACTTTTTATTTTGGGCGGTACTCTTGGAGCAACGCCCTAGGTACTTGGATCCAATTTTTAACACCATATTCGTATTCTACTCCCGATAACCTTTAGTTTGAGTCCCATATTGTCCTGATCAGTTCACTTTGATTTTTGACAGTACTTTTGGGACAGTTTCGGGCTTGGGGCGGCTGCCTAGATACTTGGACCCAGTTTTAAATATGATATTCATACTCTACTCCCGAATACCTTTCATTGGAGTCCTATAATGTCCCGATCGGTCCAATTTTTATTTTCAGCGGTACTCTTGGGGCAACGCCCTAGGTACTTGGATCTAATTTTTGACACCATATTCATTTTCTACTCCCGAAAACCTTTCATTTGATTCCCATATTGTCCCGATCAGTTCACTTTGATTTTTGACAGTACTTTTAGGACAGTTTCGGGCTTGGGGCGGCTGCCTAGATACTTGGACCCAGTTTTAAATATGATATTCATACTCTACTCCCGAATACCTTTCATTGGAGTCCTATAATGTCCCGATCGGTCCACTTTTTATTTTCAGCGGTACTCTTGGGGCAACGCCCTAGGTACTTGGATCTAATTTTTGACACCATATTCATTTTCTACTCCCGAAAACCTTTCATTTGAGTCCCATGTTGCTTCGATCGGTCCACTTTGATTTTTAAACAACTTTTGGGCGGTTTTGGGCTTGAGACGGTTCCCTAGAACCAGTTTTACATATCATATTCATACACTACTCTCAAATACCATTCATTTGAGTCTCATATTGTCCCGATCATTCCACTTTTGATTTTGGCCACTACTCTTGGGCGGTTTTGGGGCGGTCTCCTAGGTACTTGGACCCAATGATTAACTCCCTAATACCTCTCGTTTGATTACAATATTTTCCCAATCGGTAAATATGTTCTGCTGGGGGCATTTGGGGGTGAAGGTTCCCCTCATACACCGAGGAATACATTTTTATGTCAGATGTGTACTCTACTTTTAAATACCTTTCATTTGATACCCATATTGCCCAAAGCGGTAAAAGTCTCCTGTGGGGTGGTGTTTTTGAGGGTAGGGGACCTCCCGACACTTAGGGTACTACCTTTATGCCAAGTTCGCAGTCTACTCTTAAAGAGCTTTCATTTGAAACCCATATTGTCCCAATTGGTAAACATGTCCGTTCGGGTGGGTTTTTGAATGGGGCATCCCCCCAAGATATTTGACCCCAAAGTTTTATACCAATTTCGTATTTTTGGGATACCATAAGGTGGCATACTTAAATCAGTGCACACATCTCCGAGATCAGGCACTTTTGAAATTTAGGGTAAGGGGGAGGGTCCGCCCCTCCTTCGGATATCAAAAAATGCAGTACCCTATTTTCCCCGGGGGCTCAAACTCTACCATCTGTACAAACTTTTGAAAATCGAAAAATTTCATCGAAATCCGATTTTCACAGAAAATTTCATTGAAATTTGATTTTCATAGAAAAATTCATCAAAATTTGATTTTGGGCACTACTCTTGGGGCGGTCTCTTAGGTACTTGGACCCAATGATTTACTCCCTAATACCTCTCGTTTGATTACGATATTTTCCCAATCGGTAAATATGTTCTGCTGGGGGCTTTTGGGGGTGAAGGTTCCCCTCATACACCGAGGAATACATTTCAAGTTTTTAAGCTCAATGATAACGGGCCTCTTTTTTATAGCCAAGTCCGAACGGCGTGCCGCAGTGCGACACCTTTTTTTGGGGAGAAGTTTTACATGGCATAGTACCTCATAAATGTTGCCAGCATTAGGAGGGGAAAACCACCGCTGAAAATTTTTTCTGATGGTGTCGCCAGGATTCGAACCCAGGCGTTCAGCGTCATAGGCGTACATGTAAACCTCTGCGCTATGGTGGGCTTCGATAGAAACATTTAGACATTCGGAAAAATCCGAGCAGTTTTACAATAATTAATAGACCACTTGCCCAAACATATATTCTTAAACTCGGCCACCAACAACATACATACAATAAAATAAATGCAGACGGACGAAATTTGTTACTTTGCATTCCCGCCATCTCCACTATTCTTCTGTACATTGTAGAGTATGTCTCCGCTCAATCATGCAATCGCTTTGCCACTGCACTCTGTCATTATTCTGTGAAGCAAATCAAAATCAAAAATTACACCATTGAAAAAAAAAAACTGAATGGCTAAATAAGCAAATAAATGCCAGCCATTAGATATTTAATAAAAAAAAGACAAAAAAGCGGCAATTCAATCCTCTAGAGACCGTATATTAACTCACAGGCCAGTCATCAATAGGCAGATATTCACACCAATCCATCTAACCATGCATTGTCGCCTCACAGTTCAACAACTCAACTCAAAACATTGTGGTGGGTGGGGTGGGTAAGACGATGACAATTTAAAATGTATCTCTTAGATACTTAAAGCAGCAAATGTTAGCTAAGGCATCAGCAGCAGATAAATATAACACCACCACCTCTTGCACTACACCACTGGCCACAGTAAGCGGTTATGGGAGTAGAGGGCATACAGAGGGAGAGAGAGAGCGAATGAGAGAGAGAGAGTGTGAGAGTGTGAGAGGCCCACCGGCAATCAGACAGACAGACGCACGATATGTCAGTTTTTTTTTTGATTTACGATTACTTTGAACGAATGCAAATGTTCGAATTGTCACAGTTCGAATATTTTGTAGCAACACCACCACCACGCCAATGACTAATAAAAACAACAACATTGTGAGGTCTTTTGGGGCAGCGGGTGTTAATTAGAAAGAAATTAGCTGCTGAATCCAATTCAATAAATAAACAAACGAACGAACAAACTCTGGCCAACTGTACCACCAATACCACCACCATGGAGTTTAATGGGTTGCCTTACCATGGCTTTTAATTAATATCAACATTGTTGCAGGTACAGAGAAAATGAAAGACAGACAGTGTAACGAAAACTCCCATGAATTGTGCTAGTCTTTTGACAGATTTGTATGGCTTATCTTAAAATGAATATAAAATTCTTTGATGTTTCAAAGAATTCGAAAGAAAGGAACAACTGAAACTACACCTAAAAATCATATTTAAATGGAAATCACCACAAAATTTACCTAAAATATGTAAATTTTACTGAAAATATCTGGGAAATTGTAATCGGTTCTGGAATTTATGAGCAATCAAAAGTTTCGATTCATATCTCGGTGTGAATCTATTGTTAAAACCTGCCCTTATCATATGCAAAGGTCAGGCGTCGAGTGATTAAGCCCCATGTATACAACACCTGTTGTATGCTGCAGTTGTTGCCAGACCTAAATATTGGCATGACGTTGTAGTTGCGTGGGACAATTACGCGATTGGGCTATTGGTTAGCATACTTGTCTATCATCTTGAACAATGGGATTGAAAACCCATCAACAATTGTGAGTGTTTAACCATTGTATTATACCTTTATGACGCACAGTGGGGGGGAAAGTCGAAAAAAAACTAGTAAAAATATGCCGTGTGAGAACGGGTAGAGATTCAACTTTGAAATGGCGTTTGCGGCTCTAAAAAAAATTCTAAGAAAAAAAACTAATAGAGATATCTTCACAATTCTTTTTACACTGTGCAGACAAGAGTTTTGTTAAAAATCTTAAAAAAGAAATACTGCCCACATTTTTTTACAAAAGTCACCAAAATACCCTTTTCGGTTTCAAAACCGGCATTTTTTTTTTAGTAAAATTACTGTGGATGCACCTGCAAAACATTTTTTGTATAGGTTTAGGGGACATATGAAGTAAAAACAAGTAAAAGCGTGCTAAGTTCGGCCGGGCCGCATATTATATACCCACCACCATGGATCGCATTTATCAAGTTCTTTGAATGACTTTTTCAAATATATATGAGCTATATAAAGTTATTGGCCGATATGAAACGAACTTGTCATGCCGTATAAATCATAGAAAAATATCACCTGCAAAATTTCAGGCAAATTGAATAATAAATGCGCCTTCAAGAGGCTCAGAAAGTCAAATTAGGAGATCGGTTTATATGGCAGCTTTGTCAGGTTAAGAACCGATTTAGACCATACTTGGCACAGTTAGAAATCGTGCCAAAACAACATATGCAAAATTTCAACTAAATTAGGTAAGAATTACGTACTCTAGAAGCTCAAGAAGTCTAATCGGGAGATCGGTTTATATGGGGGCCATATCAGATTATGGACTGATTTGGACAATACTTGGCACAGTTGTTGGAAGTCGTTCCTCGGCGTTATGTCCAAAGTTTCAGCCAAATCGGATAAGAATTGCGACCTCTAGAAGCTCAAGAAGTCAAATCAGGAGATCTGTTTATATGGCGGCTACATCAGGTTGTGGACTGATTTAGACAATTCTTGGCACAGTTGTTGGAATTTGTAACGAAACGATATGTGCAAAATTTCAGCCAAATCGGATAAGAATTGCGCCCTCTAGAAGCTCAAGAAGTCAAGACTCAAGATCGGTTTATATGGCAGCTATATCAGGTTATGAACTGATTTAGACAATACTTGACACATTTGTTGGAAGTCGTAACAAAACGATATGTGCAAAATTTCAGACAAATCGATTGAAAATTGCGGCTTCCAGGGGCTCAAGAAGTCAAATCGGGAGATCGGTTTATATGGAAGCTGTATCAGTTTCAATCAATATTCAGTTAAAAAAATTAATATCGATGGTATCATTAGTGCCATCTATATTTTGTCAGCTCTACATGTCCTCCAAGGCCAAATCATCCAATTGGGGCCAAACATATTCTGTTATCATTGAACGGTAACGATTTCCATTTACAGTACCGTGCCGCTCTTGATCACCACGGAAGAAGTACGACCCAATGACGCTGCCGGCCCATGAACCGCACCAAACTGTAATTTGTTTTCGGGATTCACTCATAGAGTATGTGTGGATTGCTGTCTCACCAGTAATGCATATTTTCCTTATTGACAAAGCCTTTCAGTCAAAAATGAGCCTCTTCGTAGAGCTCTTAACATTGAGGCCACTGACTCCGAATTTCGGTAGTAAATTTTAATAATTTCGACTTGTTGTGTATCTTTCCAACATTAAATGGCAAACCTTACTGAAGAGACATTTCAAAAGAGCATCTTCTCTAAAAAAAAACCCTGTGTAAGGCTAAATTTTAATAATTTCGACTCGTTGTGTATCTTTCCATCAGGAAATGGCAAACCTTACTGAAGAGAAATGTCAAAAGAGCAGCGTCCCTAAAAAACTCTGTGTAAGGCTATTTATACCCAGGAGCCGACGGGTTACCCACTGAACTATTTGAGACCGGAGGTGACACGCCGATAAGGCGTTTGCATCAGCTTGTCTGCGCAATACCCGATGATTGCAAACTCAGCATTCTATGTCCCGTACACAAGAAAAAAGAAAAGGCGAAATGTGCCAACTACATGGGAATAAGTCTTCTCCCCATCGTTTACAAGATACTCTCGAGCGTACTGTGTGAAAGATTTAAATCAAAAGTCAATGAGATAATTGGGCCCTGTCAATACGGCTTTAGACCTGGTGAATCCACCCTGGACCAGACATTCACACTGCGCCAAATCCTGGGAAAGACACGAGAAGGACAAATCAAAACCTACCATCTCTTTGTTTACTACAGAGCCGATTTCGATACCTCTTTATGTTCAAAGGAATTTCAAGCCATGTCTGAGTTTGGTATCGTATCCCTGCAAAATTAATTAGACTCTGCTGGATGACACTTGCTGATACGCGTTCCTCAGGAAGAATGGGGGAAGAATCTCTCGGAACCATTTCATACCAATGGAGATTTCAGACAAGGAGACAGCCTTTCGTGTCATCTCTTTAATATCCTGCTGGAGAAGTTTATACGAAATGCAGATGTGAATAGATATGGCATACATACAAGAGAACACAAGCTACTCGCCTATGCCGACGACAGCGACATCATAGGTCATTCACCAGAAGTAGTAACTGCAGCCTTTGAAAGAATCAAAAGAGAGTCAGTGAAAATGGATGCTTTCAACTCCCAAAAAGCCTTGCACAACCGAGCAGATAAAGAAGTCTGCAACTTTATCTACCTCGTCACCGCCATTACCGAAACGAATGACACCAGTTTTGAGACAAAGCGAAGAATAATACTGGCAAACAGATGCTACTTTGGATTAAGTAAGCAGTTCAGAAACAAGGTCACCTCTCGACAGACGAAGACCACACTATACAAGACACTGATACTACCCGTGTTGTTGTATGGTTCTGAGGCATGGGTACCTGTGAAAGCATACGAGGGCAGTGCTTGGAGTGCTTGAGAGAAATATTCTTCGTAAAATATATGGGCCAGTTTACGTTAATGGAGAATATAAGCGTCATATGAATTACGAGCTGTATGACGACGATAGCATAGTTAGGGTATGACATGGGTACTTGTGAAAGCAGACGAGGCAATGTTTGGAGTGTTTGAGAGAAACACTCTTCGAAAAATATATGGGCCAGTTTGCGTTAATGGAGTATATAGTTGTCGTATGAAACACGAGCTGTATGACGACGATAGCATCGATGGGGTATGACATGGGTATTTGTGAATGTAGATGGGGCAGTGCTTGGAGTGTTTGAGAGAAATATTCTTCGTAAAATATATGGGCCAGTTAACGTTAATGGAGAATATAAGCGTCATATGAATTACGAGCTGTATGACGACGATAGCATAGTTAGGGATCTCATACCCTACTTGTGAAAGCATACGACGGCAGTGCTTGGAGTGTTTGAGAGAAGGACTCTTCGAAAAATATATGGGACAGTTTGCTTTAATGGAGAATATAGGCGTCGTATGAACCACGAGCTGTATGACGACGATACCATAAATGGGGTATCACATGAGTACTTGTGAAAGCTGACGAGGCAGTGCTTGGAGTGTTTGAGAGAAAGATTCTTCGAAAAATATATGGGCCAGTTTGCGTTAATGAAGAAGTATTGTGAAGGAAGGCGGTACACGCAAACCGGAACGACCCAAAGCCCGATGGAAAGATCAAGTGGTGGGAGACACTTCGAAACTTTGTGTCAGAGTTTATAATATGAGCGTGGAAGATCGAGGCGCATGGAACGCTATTCTACGGTCGGCTAGTGGAACAAATGTTCTGTCATAGCCAATTAAAAATAAATATGATAGAGAAGGGTCCATATTTGGATATACCAAAGAATATATTAGATGGATATAATTCAATAGGATATTAAATACATCCATGGTAGTGGATATCCAAAGTTCGGCACGGCAAGACTTAATGCTTTTTTACTTGTTTTTTATTTTTTTGTGCACATATTTGCTTTATATTTATTTTTAATGAATTTCTCTGATTTCTTTTCCAGGTATGTAATCTATCATTGGAAATATTTGAATATAAGGTAACGTGTTTGTTTCAGCCTATTTGTAATTAAATATTGGTTTGCCCAAAAAGTAATTGCGGATTTTTCATAAAGTCGGCGTTGACAAATTTTTTCACAGCTTGTGACTCTGTAATTGCATTCTTTCTTCTGTCAGTTATCAGCTGTAACTTTTAGCTTGCTTTAGAAAAAAAATGTAAAAAAAGTATATTTGATTAAAGTTCATTCTAAGTTTTATTAAAAATGCATTTACTTTCTTTTAAAAAATCCGCAATTACTTTTTGGGCAACCCAATATTTAATCAAAAACATATCTTTCACGTTAACATGGTAGATTTCAATAGTGATAAAAATGGGAGTGTATTCATTTAGTAATTCCGTTTGCAACACATCGAAATATCAATTTCCGACCCTACAAAGTATATATACTTCGGATCGTCGTAAAATTGTGAAGCGATTTAACAATGCCCGTCTGTCCGTCCGTATGTTGTAATCGCTCCACAGCCTTCGAAAATTGAGATATTGAGATAAAATTTGGCACAGGTACGTCTTTTTGATGCACGCTGGTTGAGTTCTTCAACAGGCCAAATCAGACCATATTTGGATATAGTTGATATATAGACCGATCTGCCGATAAAGGATCTGAAGTCCATAAATGATTTATTTTTTATTCGATTTTGCTGAAATTTAAAACAGTGAGTAGTTTAAGGCCTCCCGACATCTGACCCCAATATGGTTCAGATCGAAATATTTTTAGATATAGCTGTCATATAGACCTATCTCCCGATAAAGGGTCTGAAGCCCATAAAAGCTTTATTTTTTAACCGATTTCTCTGAAATTTCAAGTGGTGAGTAGTTTTAGGCATCCCCACATACGACCCCAAATATGATTCAGATCGTAGTATTTTTGGATATAGCTGCCATATAGACCTATCTCCCGATAAGGGGTCTGAAGCCCATAAAGGCTTTATTTATTACCTGCTTTCGCTGAAATTTGAAGTAGTGAGTTATTTTGATCCTCCCGACATCCGACTTTAATGTGGTTCAGATCGGAGTATATTTGGATATAGCTGCCATATAGACCGATCTGCCGACAAAGGGTCTGAAGCCCATAAAAACTTTATATATTATCCGATTTCGCTGAAATTTGAAACAGCGAGTAGTTTTAGGTCTCTCGAATATGGTTCAGATCTCTGACGCAAATATGGTTCAGATCCGACTATATTTGGATATAGCTGCCATATAGACCGATCTCCCGATAAAGGGTCTGAAGCCCATAAAAGCTTTATTTATTACCCGATTTCGTTGAAATTTGAAACAGTGAGTAGTTTTAGGCCTCCCGACATCTGACCCAAATATGGTTGAGATCGGACTATATTTGGATATAGCTACCATATAGACCGATCTCCCGATAAAGGGTCTGAAGTCAATAAAAGCTTTATATATTACCCGATTTCGCTGAAATTTGAAACAGCGAGTAGTTTTAGACCTCGCTACATCTGACCCAAATATGGTTGAGATCGGAGTATATTTAGATATAGCTGCTATATAGACCGATCTCCCGATAAAGGGTCTGAAGTCAATAAAAGCTTTATATATTACCCGATTTCGCTGAAATTTGAAACAGCGAGTAGTTTTAGACCTCGCTATATCTGACCCAAATATGGTTAAGATCGGGCTATATTTGGATATAGCTGCCATATAGACCGATCTGCCGATAAAGGGTCTGAGACCTATAAAATCATTATTTATTACCTGATTTCGCTTAAATTTGAAGCCGTGAGTTATTTTGATCCTCCCAACATCCGACCTAAATATGGTTCAGATCGGACTATATTTGGATATAGCTACCATTTAAACCGATCTCCCGATAAAGGGTCTGAAGCCCAAAAAAGCTTTATTTTTTAACCGATTTCGCTGAAATTTGAGACAGTGAGTTATTTTGATCCTCCCGGCATCCGACCTAAATATGGTTTAGATCGGACTATATTTGGATATAGCTACCATATAAACCGATCTCCCGATAAAGGGTCTAAAGCCCATTAAAGCTTTATTTTTTATCCGATTTCGCTGAAATTTGAAATGGTGAGTAGTTTTAGGCCTCCCGACATCTGACGTTAATATGGTTCAGATCGAAGTATATTTGGATATAGCTACCATATAAACCGATCTCCCGATAAAGGGTCTGAAGCCTATAAAAGCTTTATTTTTTATCCGATTTCGCTGAATTTTGAAATGGTGAGTAGTTTTAGGCATCCCGACATCTGACCCATATATGGTTCAGATCGGACCATATTTGGATGTAGCTGCTATATTGACCGATCTGCAGATAAATGGTCTGAAGCCCATAAAAGCTTTATTTTTTCTCCGATTTCGGTGAAATTTTAAACAGTGAGTAGTTTTAGTGTTCAGATCGGACTATATCTGTGGAGCCCGCCCGTTTCAGCTAGTAGTTCTACATAGCCCATTTCTCAATTTCAACTGCCTATGAACAAAAACCTTTCCATCGAATGATGATAACTGCTGTAAATTATTGCCATCCATCCAGTAGGTAACAGTAGATTGTGCAAAAAAAATCGTTAACATCACATTGTTCGTACAGTAATCACCTAAAGTAATTCCCATGGCGGCGACAATAAATCCTTTGATGTGGACAAGTAATCATTTTTTCCCCTTCACTTCATGCCATAAAAGGGAGGAAGTGATGGTGGTGGTGGTGGCCATTGATGCAACCAACCACACAGCAAAGTAAGAGCAACCCAAAAAATCAATCGATGCGAATATGGCAAATAAATCAAAACAAATCTAAAAACAAAAATCTCTGGAAATGAGAAAAACCGACTCAAATATCATACGTAATACACCAGTCAACATTAAATAATTTTCGAAAAAAATAAAACACATTGAAAAAAAAAATGGGAAAAAAATACAGTGCAAACAAGAAACTCGAAATTCACAATCAGCGTTTAAGTATTGACTTAACCGCAGTCAACCTACCATCCATCCATCCATTTAGTCAGCCAGCCAGTCATGGTACTCAACTTGGAATTATAACTCTGCCGCTTTAATATAACAACGGGACAGGGTTGTTAGCTGTTATCCACTGCTGCTGGGGTTGAGGGGGAAAGTTTTGCGACAGCAGCTCAAAGATACCCGAATGAGAGCTCTGTCTATGATTTTATCATAAAACAAAGCCACAAAGAAAAACTGAATTTAATAAAATCAAATGAGAATGCCAATAAGTTCAGACAAGTCGACTAATCAAATACCCAACATCATTGAGGTAAATAGAATAGAAAATCCTAGGAAAAATCCGTATAGACCCAAAAACGGCTGAACCGGTTACCATGAAATTTTCCAGATTGTGTAGGTTGGTCTGGAAGAAAACATAGGCTTTATGCTATTTTTTGATATCGGTAGGGGGGCGGACCCTTCCCCTTTCCCTTGATATAGGAAGGGGGGCGGACCCCCCCCCTTTCCCTTGATATAGGAAGGGGGGGGGGCGGACACTCCCCCTTACCCCAAAAGTACTATCCAAAAATAAAAGTACCAATCAGGTACTCCCCCGTTACCCCATGAACATCATCCAAAATCAAAAGTGGATCCATAAGGACAATATGGATGTCAAATGAAAGGTATTGAGGAATAGAATACGAATATGGTATACAAATTGGGTCCCAGTACCCAGGAAGTCGCCCTAACCCCAAAACTACTAAAAGCAGGCAAATTGAACATCCATGGCAATATGGGACTCAAATGAAAGGTATTCGGGAGTAGATTACGAATCTGGCATACAAGGAAGTATGGAAGAAGGAAAAGGCTTTATAATTTATTGGTATCGAAATGGGGCGGCCCTCCCCATGAACACCATCCAAAATCAAAAGTGGATCCATAAAGACAATATGGATATCAAATGAAAGGTATTGAAGAGTAGAATACGAATATGGTATAAAAATTGGGTCCCAGTACCTAGGAAGTCGCCCTAAACCCAAAACTTCTAAAAGCAGGCAAATTGAACATCCATATCAATGTGGGACTCAAATGAAAGGTATTCGGGAGTAGATTACGAATCTGGCATACAAATTCATATCGAATTGTAGGAGGTCACTCCACCCCCCAAGAACACCGCAAATGGGCATCATGACTATTGGAGAATCGGTTTGTTTGTTTGTTTCGTAGAATCAAAAACGGCTGAACCGATTTTCTTAAAAATTTCACAGACTGTGTAGATTTTTGTGGAAGGAAACATAGGTAATATAATTTTTAGATATCGGATGGTGGCGGACCCTCCCCCTCCCCCTTACCCCAAAAACCCCACCCAAAACCAAATGGGCACAATATGGGTATCAAATGAAAGGTATTGGAGACTAGAAAACGAATATCATTTTAAATTTTGGGTCAAAGTACCCAGTGGGCCGCCCCAAGCCCAAAAATCCTTTAAACATCCTATTAACATGGGACTCAAATGAAAAGTATTCGGCAGTAGTACAAATATGGCATAATATGACATAACAAATTAGGGTCCAAGTAATGGGAGGTCACCCCACCCCCAAATGGGCATATCAGCCAACCATGGCTATATGGGATTCAAATGAAAGATATTTGACAGTGGATTACGAATATGACATTCAAGTCTAGGTGGCGCTTTTGCTCCTATAAATACCTCGAATAGGTTAATTGTCCCATTATGGCAATATAGGACTCAAATGAAAGGTATTTGAGAGTAGAAAACGAATTTGATATTCAATTTGGAGCCAAGTGTTTGGGGGTGCTTTGGGGCGCACCCCCTAAACTGAACTTCATTTCCGACTATAGCAATATGGAGCTCAAATAAACAGTATTTGGGAGTAAATATGAAATTTGATATCTATTTTCAGGGCAAAGTACCGCCCAGCCCCAAAACACCCTCCAACCGGTTCATATTTACCGACCATGGCAATATGGGGCACAAATTTTATATCCATATTTGAGTCGAATAGTCTCAGATCCATTTGTTTGGGCAGCCGCCCCACCCCAAAATACCTTTCTATTATATAAAAGCTTTCTGGGGTGGAAATTGATTGATTTTCGGGAAATTGATATTCATTTTTGGGATAAGAGCCCACCCTCAAACACAACTTATTTATCGATCATGCTATTATGGGGCTCATAGGAAGTGTTTTTTTAAGGTAAAGCAGGAATCTCATATTTACTTTAATGGCCAACTGACTACCCTCGAAATACCCCTAAACCGGAAATAAAGAAAAGAAAGACTTTTGGGAGTAGAGTAAACATTTTCCCATTAACCGAGCAGGGGCAAACTTCTCACACATCATTGAGTGTTTTCCGATTCAAGTTGAGTTTATCAATGATGAGGGACCTTTTTTATAGCCGATTCCGAACTGCATGGCGCAGTGCGACACCTCTATGAGGCGAAGAATACTTCTCAAATGTCGCCAGCATTAAGAGAGGATAACCACCCCCTTTAAATTTTGTCCGATGTTCTCGCCAGGATTCGAACGCAGGCCTTCAGCTTTATATGCGGACACTGGCTACAGTGGCACGAATTCGATATCCACATTTAGGGCGAAATGTGCCCAACCTAAAAAAAAACATTGGAGAGTTTTTCTCTGTGTGTATGTTGATTTTATTTCACTGGGTTATAACTAATGCAGTGGTATTTCTCTGTCACACTTTTCTGCACGCCTATACAACTATCTTGTCTATCTTCTGTTTGAGTATCATATTGTCCAGATTGTTTCATACATAACCAACTTATATAAGTTTGCATTACAAAGTGTTGTCAAAAAATTGTTGCTAGGTATGGCAAACGTAAGGCTAGAACATTTATACTCACCCATACTGCGCTATTATGGTGGTGGTGAGTTTAATACAAATAAAACTAGTATAGATTTTTTGATTTCTGTGCAAAATATCCACAGTTCAATGAATTTACAAGCTGAAAAACAAATAAAAATGATCGATTCATAGGCCATGCTGTTTTCATTCCCCCATCCCTCTGTCCGTCCGTCCAATCATACAATCCATCCCTCTTTCCTAAAGCCTCTGCTGTTTAAACAGATGACTGATAGCAGACAGACAAATCAACCAAAAGTCGCCTGGACAATATGACGGTAGTTCTGCTACTACCACCACTACCACCACCACCACCACAACCAATACATAAATAAATTGAATATAAACATCATCCAAATAACGTTGGGAAAAATAAATTCATCATTTCGTTTTTTTTGCTTCTTTGTTTTTGTTTTTGTTTTTGGTTTTGTTTTTTCTTTATTAGCTTTTTATAAATGGCATGCTGCTGCTGCTGCTGCTGTTGGCGCTGTTATTTCGACAGCCATATTTTATATCAAAAACTCTCGAATGGAATGAACTGCGGACTGGGTAATTATACATTCGAACAAATTATTAAAATAAAACAAAAATTTAAACAAAAAAGGCAGGCAAACAAAGCTAATGCGTTAAATGTGAAACACGTCGCAGAGATGAGAAAATGTGTGCCTATTTTGTTGTTGTTGTTGTTGAAATGGTGAACGGTGGGAGAGGTATAAAGAAATGACCAAACAAAATTTTGAAATCTTTGTTTGAAAAGAAACGTTTAAAATAATGGCCACATATTAAATAAGCTATAAAAGAGCAACAAAGTAGATAAAAAAAATAGCGAAGTAGAAATGTAAGGTATAAAGGCAAATATCGGCAAAAAATACATATATGAGAGCTGTATATAAATCTAGGCACTGCGGTAGCCGAGTTGGAGGCGTGGTTGGATTGACAAAGCGGGGGTCAGGGGATTGATTCCCACCAGAGCATTGGCCTGTTGCTACTGTAGAAACACAATGGACTTAAAATTGTCCAAGTGACTTTGTAAAGGACTGCCACTCTTACCTAACGTAACCTGCATATAGATTTGCCACGATTTTGATGAAACTTTGCACACATACAAACAAACAAAATATCAAACAAAACACCTTGTGCAAAATTTGGTAAAGAACGGAACAAAATTGGGACTACGACCTTAAAAGACCATATCGGGTGAAAGATATATATGGGAGCTACATCTAAATCTGATCCGATCCTGATGAAATATCGCACAAATATTAGGACATCAAAAAAAACTCTTCATGCCAAATTTAGTAAAGAACGGACCAAAATTGTGGCTTCTGTAGCTTTAAAATGTCATATCGGATGAAAGATATAGAGCTATATTTAAATCCGAACCGGTTTTGATGAAATTTTGCACACGTATTGGGACGTCAAAAACATTTCATGCCAATTTTGGTAAAGATCAGACCAATATTGTGGCTTTAAATGCTTTAAAATGGCATATCGGATGAAAGATATATATGGGAGCCATATTTAATTTTAAACCGATTTTATTCATATTCGATAGCGTTTGTCCTTGAACCAAAAAAGTGACTTGTTCAAAATTTTATGAAAATCGGACAACAAATGCGACCAGTACCTTGATTACAAGAATACATGGACAGACGGACATAGCTAAATTGAATCAAGTTGCTATTCTAAGCCGATCGGTATACTTATCAATGGGTCTAACTCTTCTCCTTCTTAGCATTGCAAACTAATGCACAAAGTTATAATACCCTGTGCCACAGTGGTGGTGGTGGGTATAAAAACCAAGTAAAAGAGTGCCAAGTTCGGCCGACCCATATCTTGGGTACTCAACACCATGGATTCCGCTAAAAATGTACCCTTATTAACTGAGTTTGTATTTGAAATATTTTGGTCTTAAGAAGTCATATCGGTGCTTTGGGGGCCTACATCACCATATTGACCGATTCAGATGAAACGTGCTACTGATGGTGTAAGTCACACGATAGGTTTTTGGGCTAAATTTCAGCCGAAACGGGTGAAAATTGAGGGTTTCAAGGGCTCAAGAAGCCAAATCCGGGGATCAGTTTATATGGGGGCTATATCTGTTTATCGACCGATTGGGATCATACTTGGCATGGATGTTGGAAGTCTTGACTCAAGTCTTCGTTTAAAATTTCATCCAAATCGGATGAAAATTGAGGCTTCTAAGGGCTGAAGAAGTCAAATCCGGGGATCGGTTTATATGGGGGCTATATCTGTTTATCGACCGATTCAGATCATACTTAGCATGGATGTTGAAAGTCATAACCCAAGTTTTAATTCCAAATTTTAGCCAAATCGGATGAAAATTGAGACTTCTAAGGGCTCAAGAAGTCAAATCCGGGGATGGGTTTATATGGGGGCTATATCTGTTTATCGACCGATTCGGATCATACTTGGCATAGATGTTGAAAGTCATAACCCAAGTTTTAATTCCAAATTTTAGCCAAATCGGATGAAAATTGAAGCTTCTAAGGACTGAAGAAGTCAAATCCGGGGATCGGTTTATATGGGAGCTATATCTGTTTATAGACCGATTCGGATCATACTTGGCATGGATATTGGAAGTCTTGACTCAAGTCTTCGTTTCAAATTTCAGCTAAATCGGATGAAAATTGAGGCTTCTAAGGGCACAAGAAGTCAAATCCGGGGAACGGTTTATATGGGGGCTATATCTGTTTATCGACCGATTCGGATCATACTTGGCATGGATGTTGGAAGTTGTGACTCAAGTCTTCGTTTCAAATTTCAGCCAAATCGAATGAAAATTGAGGCTTTTAAGGGCTGAGGAATTCAAATCCGGGGATGGGTTTATATGGGGGCTATATCTCTTTATAGACCGATTTGGATCATACTTGGCATGGATGTTGGAAGTCTTGACTCAAGACTTCGTTTCAAATTCCAGCTAAATCGGATGAAAATTGAGGCTTCTAAGGGCTCAAGAAGTCAAATCCGGGGATCGGTTTATGTGGGGCCTATATCTGTTTATCGACCGATTCGGATCATACTTGGCATGGATGTTGGAAGTCTTTACTCAAGTCTTCGTTTCAAATTTCAGCCAAATCGTATGAAAATTGAGACTTCTAAGGGCTCAAGAAGTTAAATCCGGGGATCGGTTTATATGGGGGCTATATCTGTTTATCGACCGATTCGGATCATACTTGGCATGGATGTTGGAAGTCTTGACTCAAGTCTTCGTTTAAAATTTCAGGCAAATCGGATGAAAATTGAGGCTTCTAAGGGCTAAGGAAGTTAAATCCGGGAATCGGTTTATATGGGGGCTATATCTGTTTTATAGATCGATTCGGATCATACTTGGAATGGATTTTAGAGGTCATAACACAAGCCTTTTTTCCAAATTTCAGCCAAATCGGATGAAAATTGAGGCTTCTAAGGGCTGAAAAAGTCAAATTCGGGGATCGGTTTATATGGGGCTATATGTGTTTACAGACCGATTCGGATAATACTTCGCATAGAAATTGGAAGTCATAACCCAAGTCTTTGTTTTAAATTTTACCCAAATCGGTTGAAAATTACGGCTTCTAAGGGCTGAAGAAGTTAAATACGGGGATCGGTTTATACGGAGGCTATATCTGTTTATAGACTGATTCTAATCACACTTGACATTGATTTTGGACATCATAACCCAAGTCTTTGTTTCAAATTTCAGCTAAATCGGACGAAATTTGAGTCTTCTAAGGGCTGAGAAATTCGAATCCGGGGATGGGTTTATATGGGGGCTATATCTGTTTATAGACCGATTCGGATCATACTTGGCATGGATGTTGGAAGTCTTGACTCAAGTCTTCGTTTCAAATTTCAGCCAAATTGGATGAAAATTGCGGCTTCTAAGGGCTCAAGAAATCAAATCGGGGGATCGCTTTATATGGGGGCTATATCTGTTTATAGACCGATTTGGACCATACTTGGCATGGATGTTGGAAGTCTTGACTCAAATCTTCGTTTAAAATTTCATCCAAATCGGATGAAAATTGAGGCTTCTAAGGGCTGAGAAATTCAAATCCGGGGATGGGTTTATATGGGGGCTATGTCTGTTTATAGACCGATTCAGATCATACTTGGCATGGATGTTGGAAGTCTTGACTCAAGTCTTTGTTTCAAATTTCAGCCAAATCGTATGAAAATTAAGTCTTCTAAGGGCTCAAGAAGTTAAATCCGGGGATCGGTTTATATGGGGGCTATATCTGTTTATCGACCGATTCGGATCATACTTGGCATGGATGTTGGAAGTCTTGACTCAAGTCTTCGTTTAAAATTTCAGCCAAGTCGGATGAAAATTGAGGCTTCTAAGGGCTAAGGAAGTCAAATCCGGGAATCGGTTTATATGGGGGCTATATCTGTTTATAGACCGATTCGGATCATACTTGGAATGGATTTTAGAGGTCATAACACAAGCCTTTTTTCCAAATTTCAGCCAAATCGCATGAAAATTGAAGCTTCTAAGGGCTAAGGAATTGAAATCCAGGGATGGGTTTATATGGGGCTATATCTGTTTATCGGCCGATTCGGATCATACTTGGCATGGAAGTTGAAAGTCATAACACAAGTCTTTGTTCCAAATTTCAGTCAAATCGGATGAAAATTGAGGCTTCCAAGGGCTGAAAAAGTCAACTTTTTGGGGGCTATATCCAAATTTGAACCGTTATGGTCCATTGGGAATTCCCAACAACCTACATCGAAAAGAAGAATCTGTGCAAAATTTCAAACGGCTAGCTTTACGCGTTCAACCGCTATCGTGATTTCGACAGACGGACGGACCTACATCGCTAGTTAGACTCAGAATGGTGGTGGGTATAAAATGAAAAAATTTGCCCTATAGGCCTCATGACGTATAATCGGGAGATCGGCAGCTATATCAAAATAATGAACCGATTCAGACCATACTTAGCGCAGTTATTGCAAGTCAAAAACGATCACTTCGTGCCAAACTTCAGCCAAATCGGATAAGAATTGCGCCCTCTAGAGGCTCAAGAAGATCTCAGATCAAAATTTCGAGGTGTTGCAAACGGAATGGCGAAATTAGTATCCCCCCATCCTATGGCGGAGGGTATAAAAAGATTGGATAGAGGATAGGACTAGCAGTAGCAGTGAGTAGACGATAGGAAACCTGATAGAAATGGAAGAGGTTTCGAATAGATTACCTGAGACGACACTTGACGTCGAGTGCGAGGTACGGCTGTCATCGCTACAGCATCTTGAAGTTCATGCTAAACGCATGAATTTTAGGTAAGCTTGGTAACAGAATGGGGAGGATCTGTTTCCCGCACATACCACAATACGGTCATGCAGGTCCACAATACGGTCATGCAGGTCCACCATAGCGCAGAGGTTAGCATGTTCGCCTATGACGCTGAACGCCTGTTTTCGAAATTTCAGCGGTGGTTTTCCCCTTCTATTGCTGGCAACATTCGTGAGGTACTATGCCATGTAAAAAAGTTCCCTGCAAAGTGGTGTCGCACTGCGGTATGCCGTTCAGACTCGGCTATAAAAAGGAGGCCCCTCATCATTGAGCTTAAAAAACCGAAAAGAATCAGAGTCCGGGGTTCTTTTCAATGCCGGCACGGACCACAAGCTTGCGGAGAAGGCACTCCGGGATGTGCCCTCCCCCATGGTAATGAAAAGGATGAATGTGTACTCTGAGGTGGACTTCATCGGTCCGGTCCAATCCAGTTGTACAAGGTAGTGTACAGTTTTTGTTTTAAGAAACCAGCAAGTATTTAGTACTGTTTCCATCCCACGTTTGTGTGTGTTTACAAACGCCCTACCAAACCCAGGAATCACGATTTTGATTTTAGACCCATGTTTCTTGTTAGAACCTTTGAGTGGATCGGACTGCACTCATTGATAGAGAGAAGTTTGCCCCTGTTCCTTAATGGAATTTGCAGGCACATGTCCGCCCGATCACGGAATGCGTGAGGTGGTATGGTGTAAACACAAGGACAGTAAAGTGGCTCTTAGGACTGCAACAACCTGGACGATAAGATCGCGAACAGTCTTGGAGTGTAAGAAGAAAATTAACGCCTTCCCTAAGGGTGGAACGACCCGCATTGTTTGGTTGCCAGCTTCTCGCGGAGCAAAGGGGAATTAAAGAGCAAACGATTTGGATGCGATGGCGGGATGACCGCTGTAAGCAAACTTGTTAACCCGAAGACTTTCGGGGCGGCGCAGTCCAAGTTCAGGGTGTGGGCGACGAACTGATGTAGTACTGTGGAACACTGAAACGATTGAAATGACGTCGAAAATCCTATGCAGAGATCTGTGTTGTGACAAAAGAAGGCAAATATTGAAGAATAGCAAAAAGGACATCATCATGGCTCAGGGCATCATTACCGGCTAGAGCATGTGGGGGAGATAATGAGATGTTGGAGTATTTCCTATGCCCTTGCTGGGCTAACAAATATCGACATTAGGGTGACAAAACAATATCTGATTTAAATCAGCTTAGGGGCATTGAATGGTATATTCAAAACATTGTCTTTCAACAAAATTTCATAGAAATTTTGTCTTTAGGGAAAATTTTATAGAAATTTTGTCTTTAGGGAGAATTTTATAGAAATTTTGTCTTTAGGGAAAATTTTATAGAAATTTTGTCTTTAGAGAAAATTTCATAGAAATTTTGTCTTTAGGGAAAATTTCTTAAAAATTTTGTCTTTAGGGAAAATTTCTTAAAAATTTTGTCTTTAGGGAAAATTTCATAGAACATTTCATTTAAATTTCATAGAAAATTGTTTTTGAAATTAACTTTAGCCTAAAATATTGGTATTTGTTTTTACCTTTTTATACCCACCACCATACCTTTTTATACCCACCACCATATCTTTTTATACCCACCACTTATCTAGTCATTCCATTTGTAACACCTCGAAATATTCGTCTAAGACCCTATAAAGTATATATATTCTTAATCGTCTCGGCATTATGAGTCGATCTAGCCATGTACTTCCATCCGTCTGTCGAAATTACGATAGAGTCTCTCGATCATCCTTGTTCGGTTCCCAGAAGCTTTAAGTTTTGCTACTTTGACAGAAATTTGGTATGTAGAATAAAATTATGCCCTACAATTTATTTTGTATAAATTTTTTCCAGAATCCATGGTGGTGGTGGTACCCAAGATTCGGCCCGGCCGAACATAGCACACTTTTATTTGTTTCATTTCATTTTTAAATATTTGATTGTCATTAATCAATTGGTGTATAGCTGCGCATTGACGATATGAAATAATTTAGACTTGTTGTTGACAATGTTCTTCGATTGGTGTCTACTCGAGGAAGACGACCGACAATCTCCTGATAGAACGAACCACCAAAACCATCAAGAACACAAACAACGAAAACAATTCCACATTTCGTTGCCGTAATGAAGTGCCACAAAATAGATTAAAGCGAAGCGAAGACGCTTACAACAACTTGGAAGGTTGTAAGAGCGTAGTGTGGCATGGCATGGCGACAAAAGCGATGCGAGAGCTATAGTGTGCCACCGCACCTTCACGATATCCTAAGAAATTTTGTGGCGGCTTGCATTTGTGCAATAACAACAATTGCCACGTACCTACGAACGTGTGTGCGATTGCAACAAATCGCAGCAACAACGATGATGGCAAAGTTTTATAAGTATCTGCTTGAAATTCAAAAGATAATGGGGAAACCACACCAGCACCAGGCCAGGCAGTCGGGCAGGCGGGCGATAGGAGTCTGAGGGGGTGCTGAATGGTGGACACACAAAGACTGAATGTGGGGATGAATGTCGGTTGGGTTGGAGCTCTTTCTTATTTCGTAGATATTGAACAAACAAAGCGGCAGCAATGGCAACTACAACAACAACGACAACAACAAAGCGTTACATACAACAGCAGCAGCAACAATTGCTGCTGGTTGTTGGTATGTAGCATAGCAGTAGAAGAATATAAAATAAAGACAGCAAAGGCCACGTACAAACATTCGTACTTACAAACAGACGCACAGACACACAGCCAGCTTTTGTATGCATCTGCAGGTATGTTGTTCTACATCTCCTCCCCTACTGCATGCATACATTTACATCTATGCTATCCTTGTGTCCTCGTCGAATTTGTTTGTCTGTTTGTTTGTAAGAGCGCGCGGTGCGGCTGTATGAATGCATGTGCATTGAGGGATAGACACTTCTTCTTTCGTACTATTAGTATAAACAGGGTTATTTAACAACAATAACAACAGCAACATTAGCGGCAACAACAATATCCGAAATGACTGCACCATAAGCTTGCATAGTAGAGTAGGATGTGAATGTGCATGAGGATAAATCGTAGCACTAACTCTTCTTCAGCAACCCCCCCATCCCCCCATATTCGTTAAATGTTTGGTTCGGTTGGTCTTGCAGTACTCGCTCTGCAGTTTCTCATTTACGACATATCCATAGCCAAGCAGTAGTACGTACTAGATACACAAATGAAATGAAATAAAATAAAGCGAGGTAGAACATAAAGAAAAACCAACAACAAATGCACTCACACAAACACACACTCACACACGAACAGACATGGAACTTGGAACAAAACGTAGTAAATTATAGAAATAATTTTAAATGAGAATTGTATTCATATTTGGCTCAAAAAAGGTTATGGAAGCAGGAATTTGGTCAGGCACAGTGGGATTGAAAAGAAAACTCTAGAAAATTTTCTCTAAAAGCAAAATAGCTAAGAAATTTTCTCTGCAAGAAAATGTTCTCTAAAGACAAAATTTCTAAGAAATTTTCTCTAAAGACAAAATTTCTAAGAAATTTTCTCTGCAAGAAAATGTTCTTTAAAGTGTTCTCTAAAGACAATATTTCTAAGAAATTTTCTCTAAAGACAAAATTTCTAAGAAATTTTCTCTAAAGACAAAATTTCTAAGAAATTTTCTCTAAAGACAAAATTTCTAAGAAATTTTCTCTAAAGACAAAATTTCTAAGAAATTTTCTCTAAAGACAAAATTTCTAAGAAATTTTCTCTAAAGACAAAATTTCAAAGAAATTTTCTCTAAAGACAAAATTTCAAAGAAATTTTCTCTAAAGACAAAATTTCAAAGAAATTTTCTCTAAAGACAAAATTTCTAAGAAATTTTCTCTAAAGACAAAATTTCTAAGACATTTTCTCTAATGACAAAATTTCTAAGAAATTTTCTCTAAAGACAAAATTTCTAAGAAATTTTCTCTAAAGGCAAAATTTCTAAGGAATTTTCTCTAAAGACAAAATTTCTAAGAAATTTTCTCTAAAGACAAAATTTCTAAGAAATTTTCTCTAAAGACAAAATTTCTAAGAAATTTTCTCTAAAGACAAAATTTCTAAGAAATTTTCTCTAAAGACAAAATTTCTAAGAAATTTTCTCTAAAGACAAAAACTCACTGAAGCGGGGTATCAGCTCACTCAGATGGCCATTGGTGTACTTTTGAAGCCGACCCAATCGGTCTTTTTCTGATTGATAAACCTCCGGTGCTGAGAGGTTATGAAGTCGGGAGTGTCCTGGTCCCAAAAAAAAAAAAAAATTACGGCTTGCCAGGAGATCTGGGGATACAATAGAAATGTCTGGCGAGCTGCCGCAAATGCAAATTTCTATTAAGGGCCATTATATAACGAAACAGGAGCAAACTTGTCACATATCAATGAACGCTGTCCTATACAAGTTTAAGCTCAATGATAAGGGGCCTCCTTTTTACAGCCGAGTCCGAACGGCGTGCCTCAGTGTGACACCTCTTTGGGTAGAAGTTTTTACATGCCAAAGTACCGCACAAATGTCGCCAGCATTAGGAGGAGATAATCATCGCTGACAATTTTTTTCTGATGTTCCCGCCAGGATTCGAACCCAGTCATTCAGCGTCATAGGTGGACATGCTATCCTCAGCGTTACGGTGGGCTCCAAGCTGAGAGCTGCTGCACGTCCCGTAATCCTAGTGCGATTACGGGGAGGTGTAGTGGGATTCTTGTGCAAAATTTTGCAAAGATCGGACCAAAATTATACCTACTAGAGCCTAAAAATATCATTTCGTATGAAAGATATATATGTGAACTATATTTAAACCTGAACCGATTTTGATAAAATTATGCACACATGTTGGAACATTAAAGAGAACGTCTTGTGCAAAGTTTTGTGAAGATGGGACCAAAATTGTGGCTACTACAGCCTTTAAACGCCATATGGGATGAATGATATATATGGGAGCTATATCTAAATCTGAACCGATTTTCCTCAATTAATAGCGTTTGTCGTTGGATCAAAAAAGTTGAGGCTTCTTTGGAGAAACCTCTCAGAATTGCATGTAGTTCACGTTTTTACTATACGATTAAAAAAAAAAAATGACCCGCCCTAATGTACACGTTAAATAGCTCTAGCTCTGCAATACCAGACTTGACTGCAATCCCCATACATTCCATGTAGAGGTCACTGGCGACAGTCGCAGGCGAGATTGGTCAGGGAATAGTGTATCACGAAGACCGATCTTCCACCTCCACTCCTAAAGCGATTCTTACGTAGCACACTGTGGTCGTGACAACTATGCAGACTACAGGTGTTGGTTAGCTTTGTCTCCTGGATATGTTCTTCCGAAATCTACTAACTCGACGATTTTGCCTCGGTGAAGAATGATGCACTTCCATTATTGGTGCTGGGATGTTGCTGTTGCACGTATATTGTTCCACGGGAAAAGTCGAAGGGAGTCACATAGTCCGAAGGCGACGATGACGACATTTGTGACCCACTGCTATGTTTGCACAACACCTTGCAACAGTTCAGTGTAAGGCCAGAGCAAGATCGGAAATGCACCACTTCATACATCAGTTACACCTCACTGACTCAGACCGATGATGGAGGCAGTTCTGGTAAACCAAACAGAACTAGGGTCCGGGGTTCTTTTGATTCCCAGCATGGACCGCAATGTGCTTCTCCCATAACGAAAAAAGCACGAACACGTGCACCACCTGACACTGAGCGGCTGAGTTCGAATCCTGGGAGAATATCAGAAAAAAATTTCAGCGGTGGTTATCGTCTCCTAATGGCATTTGTGAGGACTGTGCAATTTGTAAAAGTGGTAAAAACCTCTCTCCAAAGAGTTGTAGCACTGCGGCATGCCGTTCGGACTCGGCTATAAAAATGAAGCCCTTTACCATTGAGCTTAAACTTGAATCGGTTAGTACTCATAGATATGTGAGAAGTTTGCCACTGTTCCTGAATGGAATATTCATGGGCAAATTTAAAATTTTGTTCATTTACTCTGAGGCTACTGCCTTGCCTTTTTGTTTAAAGAACCCAAAAAGTATTTAGTGCTGCTGAGAATCTCATGTCTGCAATGATGAGCCTTCGATCAACCTCATTGTTCCTAAAAACCGGTGTCCCTCCATATCCTGTTCAAAAGTGTGACAAATAGAAATTCATTTTAGATGTGAATGCAATTGATTATAGACTAGTAATCGAGTGCTACATATTCATCTCCTTTCATGGAAATTATTTGCCTATCTCTGTTTTCAATTCGTTGCATGTAGTCTCTGTGTGATCCATGATGTTTTTTTAGCCTGATCCCAATAGCTATGAAATGTTGCATCAGCAGCAACAGCAGCAAAAACCAAATCGCTGCTGTTGTCTTTCTACACAAAGTGGGTATGTTTGTGTTAGCCGCTGTGTTGCTGCTGCTGGTAAGGGGACACTGAAGTATAGCCGCTATGCCACTACGAAATTATACAACTCAGTTTGTTTGTTTTGCTTTTCTTGTTTTTTGTTGGTAGAGAGAAAGAGAGAGAGACTGGCGAAATGTCGCCAACACATTCATTACATTTGCCACCAACAATGGATGGCAA
Source organism: Stomoxys calcitrans (assembly GCF_963082655.1). Classification (NCBI taxonomy): domain Eukaryota; kingdom Metazoa; phylum Arthropoda; class Insecta; order Diptera; family Muscidae; genus Stomoxys; species Stomoxys calcitrans. Next base: position 124,734,232 of record NC_081556.1, read on the forward strand.
AGGAAAAATTATATTCCGTTTTTTCTCTCATTTCAATTCCATTTTCCTTTTGTATCCTCCTAAGTTTTCTATGCCACTCGTTGGTTTTTCTGTTCACGTATCGTACATTCCCCCTTCTACTCTCTCACTCCGCACCACCTCCCCCTTCTTACACCCTCATCTAACATTGTTGGTGCTGCTTCTGCTGCCGCTGCTATCAATAAATGGGCGAAAACTGAAAACTGTTGTGAAAAAAAATATGGGAAAATGGCAGTTATGGCAAAAAAAGCTACAAAAAAAAAAACACAAGAAAAATTGGTAAGCAAGCACAGTCATACCGACCAAAACGTCAGTATGCATAAATACCCAAACGCACACACACGCTGCTATAGCAGTTTTTTTTATGGATGAACAAACGAAGAGCGTAAGTGGAGTGCTGTAACATTAAGGGCACAGAGTTGTATTATTGTTGTTACTCTAAAAATGTATTTGCAAAATGTTGTGTTTTGAGTGTGGTTGTGTGAGTGTGTGTCTGCCTCGCTGTGTTCTGTGTTGCCAAAAGCAAATACTGAAGAGATCATCTTACTTTTACTTATTGATGTTTAAGTGGGATTAAACATTTTGGGGCTGTAGTTAGTAAGGTAGTGGTAATAATGTTTGCGTAAAACAGGTGTCAAATCTTTAGTACACAGAAAAAAAATTGACAAAACTTCCTGAATCAAAATTTAATTCAAAATTATAATTGTTTTCATTTAAAATATTAATTGATTCAATAATTTTTTAATTGATTTTAATTTTTAAGTAAGGATTCGATCGAGCTATGCAGAAGGGACTAAAGGGTCTTGTAAAGGGTGATTTTTTTGAGGTTAGGATTTTCATGCATTAGTATTTGACAGATCACGTGGGATTTCAGACATGGTGTCAAAGAGAAAGATGCTCAGTATGCTTTGACATTTCATCATGAATAGACTTACTAACGAGCAACGCTTGCAAATCATTGAATTTTATTACCAAAATCAGTGTTCGGTTCGAAATGTGTTCAAATTTTGACAAATTTTGTTCAGCGATGAGGCTCATTTCTGGTTAAATGGCTACGTAAATAAGCAAAATTGCCGCATTTGGAGTGAAGAGCAACCAGAAGCCGTTCAAGAACTACCCATGCATCCCGAAAAATGCACTGTTTGGTGTGGTTTGTACGCTGGTGGAATCATTGGACCGTATTTTTTCAAAGATGCTGTTGGACGCAACGTTACGGTGAATGAACACATTTCGAACCGAACACTGATTTTGGTAATAAAATTCAATGATTTGCAAGCGTTGCTCGTTAGTAAGTCTATTCATGATGAAATGTCAAAGCATACTGAGCATCTTTCTCTTTGACACCATGTCTGAAATCCCACGTGATCTGTCAAATACTAATGCATGAAAATCCTAACCTCAAAAAAATCACTGGGCTAGACCCAGAGGTCTCAATGTTAACCCAGAAAAGACTGAAATATGCCTGTTCACGAGGAAGGCGAAAGTGGGCCAATTTAACGCACCACGTTTCCTCAACAAGACGATTTCTATATCTGACAAGTTCAAATACTCAGGTGTGATCTTGGACAGGAAACTGAATTGGATATGTCACATTCAGGAGCGTACTGTGAAGGCTCATAGATATTGGGCACTATGTAGACCCATAGTGGGGCCCGAATCCGAGGATTGTCCACTGGCTCCACAGGAGCGTGATTAGACCAATACTTACATATGCCACAGTAGTTTGGTGGACTGCTATGGAGAACAAGTAAAACATAAGGACTTGGCATAGGTGGAGCGATGAGGATTCCGACCAATTGACATACAGATTAAGTGTGAGGTAGCCACTGCGGCTATGAAACTTAAGGATGGGAGCAGCTCATACCATAGCGGTATAATCGAGGCGACGATATGAAACCTCGAAGGAAGGGAAGAGGTTTCCGATCGGATACCTGAAATGAACCTTGAGGTCGAGTGCGAGGCACTCCTGCCATCGGCATAGTCTTGGATTGACGAAACTCTAGTATTGCCATCTGGAAGATAATGTTACACGGATGGATCAAAGCTAGTTGACAGAGTGGGCCGGGGGGTCTACATTGAGAACCCAGGGACTGAGATCTGTTTTAGACTACCTACGGTCCTGCAGGCAGTGATCCGGGCAATCAGGGAAGTGGTGTGGCGCTAACGCGAGGACGTCGAGTGTGAACATCTTTACGGACAGTAAAATTGCCATAAGGGCAATAACAACCAGGACGGTAAGGTCACGAACAGTCTTGCAGTGTAAGGAGGAGATTACCGCCTTCTCTGAGGATGGCAAAATTCCCATCTTTTGAGTGCCGGGCCATAACGGAGTAAGGGGGAATAAAAGGGCAGACGATTTGGCGGTGAAGGCCAGAGGGCTGCCGTCAATAAAATTGGTTAACCGAAAGCTTTTCGGACGGAGTCCGAGATAAGGGAGTGGGCGACGAATGCGCATACAACATTGTGGAACAGCGAAACGGTCGGTAGAACGGCGAAAATACTATGGGGGGATCCAGATCGTGAGAAGACGAGGCTATTACTGAAGGGAAGCAAAAAGGAGGTCAGTATAGCTATTGGCATCATAACGGGACACATAAGACTACGAGCTTACTTATGTAAAAAGTGATAGCATGTGTAGGGCATGCCGGAAAAGATGATGAGACGTTGGAGCATTTCCTTTGTCATTGCCCGGATTTCCTTAGTCATTTACGGATTTTGTAAGTAGCACGGAATTCCTAACTTGGCAAGGGGCCGATTACAATTGCACCCTCTTTTCAACCTAACCAATGTTATGTTATGTTATGTTATGTTATGTTATGTTATGTTATGTTATGTTATGTTATGTTATGTTATGTTATGTTATGTTATGTTATGTTATGTTATGTTATGTTATGTTATGTTATGTTATGTTATGTTATGTTATGTTATGTTATGTTATGTTATGTTATGTTATGTTATGTTATGTTATGTTATGTTATGTTATGTTATGTTATGTTATGTTATGTTATGTTATGTTATGTTATGTTATGTTATGTTATGTTATGTTATGTTATGTTATGTTATGTTATGTTATGTTATGTTATGTTATGTTATGTTATGTTATGTTATGTTATGTTATGTTATGTTATGTTATGTTATGTTATGTTATGTTATGTTATGTTATGTTATGTTATGTTATGTTATGTTATGTTATGTTATGTTATGTTATGTTATGTTATGTTATGTTATGTTATGTTATGTTATGTTATGTTATGTTATGTTATGTTATGTTATGTTATGTTATGTTATGTTATGTTATGTTATGTTATGTTATGTTATGTTATGTTATGTTATGTTATGTTATGTTATGTTATGTTATGTTATGTTATGTTATGTTATGTTATGTTATGTTATGTTATGTTATGTTATGTTATGTTATGTTATGTTATGTTATGTTATGTTATGTTATGTTATGTTATGTTATGTTATGTTATGTTATGTTATGTTATGTTATGTTATGTTATGTTATGTTATGTTATGTTATGTTATGTTATGTTATGTTATGTTATGTTATGTTATGTTATGTTATTTTATGTTATGTTGTGTTGTGTTGTGTTGTGTTGTGTTGTGTTGTGTTGTGTTGTGTTGTGTTATGTTATGTTATGTTTGGATATAAGTCCCATCAACCGATCAACTAATTTTAAGTCTTGGCCCACAAAAAGCACATTTACCCGATTTTCGTCGAAATTTAACAAAGTGAGTTGTGTAAGGACCCTCGACATCCGCAAAGATTATGGTTCAGTACGGACCATATTTGGATATATCTGGGATATATACTGATTTCCCCATTTAAGATTTGTGACCCATAAAAGGCGCACTTATTACCCGACTTCGCACAATTTTACCATAAATGTCAATCAAAAACTTTGATAGGAAATGACTTATGACAGCGGTAACCCTGTTCTGGTTGTCCGTCTTGGACGTTTGTCGTAAAATCATTGTAACGCGACTAGGGATGGGGGTTGTTGTAGGTTGGCAATGGAATGGCTTATTTGAAAGGTGTTTTGTTGTTGAATGTACAACGTGAAATTTTATATTCACCATGGCATAAGAAAGGACACCAAAAATAACAAAAACAAGAACAAAAATCATGTAAGCAGCCAGCTATTATGCCCTGTTTTGTACACACCATGCCCACATGTTTTCATTTACACTTAACGTAGTATAGAAAACATAAACACACGCAGACATACCAAACACACAAACACAACGACAACAGCAAGAATATTTGAAAAATATACACATAACACAACAATGACAAAGTTAGCAGCAACAATAGACCAAAAACGAACCTTAGTATATGCCACATCCATTCATCCATCCATCCATCCGTCCATTCTTCCACCATCACATTTCTACAATCCATCCATACACCTACCCCTTCATTCGCACATTCATCTCACATTCTCCCATATATGCGGTAATAGCAACAACAGCAAAATCGACTAAAGGAAGTCCAAGAGTTTTGAACCAGCCTCGATTGTATTTTCCTCTAGTACTTGAAGTGCTGTGTGTGAGCAAACATTTTAGAAGAAATTTTAAGCAACGAACAACCGTAACTCGCAAAGTGGCAGCTAACATTGAAATGGCTTTGTGAAATGATTAGGAGCTTCTGAAACCAGGCCAAGTGTTTATTAGTGGCAAGATGACTGACTTGAGATGCAGCAAATTTTAATGGAAATTCCCAAATTACCTGCAAACATACCAAGGAAAATTTTTAAAATTCTATCTTTTCATAGAGAACAACATCATGGGACAGGGTGAATAGAGTGACCATATACAGACCGGACGCCAAGGCATGGAGAACAGTGCTGAAGGTGTTTTGGTGCTTTATTTCATATAATGTATGTTAACTGTGCTGTAATTTCATTTGTGGATTTCTAGAAGGAATTTTTTAGAAGAAACTTTGCCAAATTTCTCAAATATGGGAAATTTTTTCTAAATTTACTTTCTATAGGGAAATTTTGAAAAAAAACTACTTTTTATGGGAAATTTTGTCAAAATTTACTTTTTTAGAGTAACATTTTCAAAATTTAATTTTTTTGGGAAATTTTTTCAAAATTTTCTTTGTGTGGGAATTTTTTTCCAAATTTGCTTTATATGGCATATTTTGTAAAAATTTGCTTCTGTAGGCGATTTTTCAAAAATTACTTTCTGTTGGTAAATTTTGTCAAAATATACTTTCTATGGGAAATTTTGACAAAATTTACTTTGTATGGGAAATTTTGTTAAAATTTACTTTGTTAAAACTTACTTTCGATTGACAATTTGGTCAAAATATATTTTCTGTAGAAAATTTAATCAAATATTTCTTGTTTTAGGGTAATAATATCAAAACTTCCTTTTTATGGGAAATTTTGTCAAAAATTACTACTTAAAGGGAATTTTTTTCCAAATTTGCTTTATATGGGAAATTTTGTGAAAATTTACTTTCTGCAGGAAACCTTAAACAAAACTGAGTTTCTTTATGTAAATTTTTTTAAAATTAACTTTCAGTAGGAAATCTTGCCGACATTTATTTTCTTTAGAAAATTTTGTCAAAATTTACTTTCTATGCGGAAATTTTGTCAATATTTGCTTAGCAGGGAAATTTTTTATACAAATTTGATATTGGTAGGAAATTTTGTCAAATGTTACTTTATGGGAAATTTTGTCAAAATTTACTTTCTATGGGGAAATTTTATCCAAAACTAATTAATATGGGAAATTTTATCACTATTTATGTTATATGGGAAATTTGGTCAAAGTTTACTTTCTTTTTGGGAAATTTAGTCAAAATTTATTTTCTATGGGAAATTTTTACAAAATTAGCTTTCTGTGGGAAAATTTTACAAAAACTAATTTATATGGGAAATTTTGTCAAAATGGAAAATTTTGTGAAAATGGAAAATTTTATCAAAATGGGAAATTTTGTCAAAATGGGAAATTTTATCAAAATGGGAAATTTTGTCAAAATGGGAAATTTTATCAAAATGGGAAATTTTGTCAAAATGAAAAATTTTGTTAAAATGGAAAATTTTGTCAAAATGAAAATTTTTGTCAAAATTTGCTTTCTATGGGAAATTTTGCCAAATTTTTTTTCTATTGAAAATTTTGTCAAATTTTGTTTTTTTTAGAAAAATATTGTCAAAATATACTTTCTATGGGAAATTTTTTGTTAATATATTTTATTCTATGGGAAATTTTTCAAAATTTATTTTCGATAGTAAATTTTCCCAATTATTACTTTAAGGGATTTAATTTTTGATTTCTGTAGGAAATTTTGTCAAAATTTACATTTTTAGGGAAATTTTGTCAAAAATATTCTATATAGGAAATTTTGTCAAAAATTACTTTCTATGCGAAAATTTGACAAAATGTAGTTTCTGTGGGAAATTTTGTCAAAATTCACTTCTATGGGAAATTTTGTCAAAATTTACTTTATATACGAATTTTTCGCCAATTATTACTTTACAGGGAAATTTTATTAAAAAATTGATTTTTGTGGGAAATTTTGTCAACTTTTACTGTTTTTAGGGAAATATTGTGAAAATTTCCTTTTTACAGTAAATTTTAACCAAACAAACTTTCTGGAAATTTCATTAAAATTTACTTTTATGGGAAATTTTGTCAAAATTTACCCATGTGGGAAATTTTATAAAAATTTACTTTCTAAGGGAAATTTTGTAAAAATTTGCATTCTAAGGAAAATTTTGTAAAAAATTACTTTCTAAGGATAATTTTGAAAAATTTACTTTTCAAGCGGAGTTTTGCAAAAAATTTATTTTTTAAGGGAAATTTTTTCATTTTTAAAAGAAATTCTGTTAAACAGTGTTTCTTAAGGGAGATTAACTTCGTTTTGGGGAAAATTGGTCAAAATTAATTTTCCTTAGGGAAATTTTGTCAAAAAATTTTTTTCTTAGGGAGGTTATGTTAGGATGAATGGGTCGCCCACCAAAGGTGAGTTCACTCGGAGGCCAGTTTGGCCCATTGTGATACCCTAGTAAGAGAAAGGGAAGAATCAGGGAAAAGTGAGACCTGGTACGAGAGGTTATAGGGGAATAAAAAGAAAAAGAAGGGAGGAGTGGAGAAACCCGAGCGGGAGGTGAAGAACCGCCCTTCGCTCGGACCTATTTAAGCCGGAGCCTGTGTCACCTCCCCGTCGGAGCCATCCTATTCCCTCAACAAACCTAAGGAGAGATACCAGAGGTATGTTCGCAAGTTCACCCAGATTACAGAAGAAACGGCTCCGCAGAAAGGAGAGCCTACGTCTCTGTAGACCCGGACAGGAACAAAGCAAGTGCTCAATAGTCTCATCTTCATCGAGGCAACTCCTACAGAAGTCATTGTGCGGTATCTCCATGCGCGCCGCTATGCGGCCTATGACACAGTGTCCGGTTATGACCCCTGTCAAAGTACTCATCGACCTCTTATCGTTCTCCTCCGGTCGATGACCGGCCATATCATTTCTTAGGGAAATTTTGTCAAATTCTTTTTCTTGTTTAGAGCTTACTTTCTACGTAAAATTTTGCGATAACTAACTTTCAATGAGAAATTTGCTCAAAATTTATTTTCAATGGGAAATTTTGTAAAAATTTATTTTCTGCAGGAAATTTTATAAAAAAAAACCTTCTATCTATGGGAGGCTACCGTAGCGCAGAGGTTAGCATGTCCGCCTACGACGCTAAACTTCTGGGTTCGAATCCTGGAGGGAACATCAAAAAAATTTTTTCAGCGTTGGTTATCTCCTTCTAATGCTGGCGACATTTGGGAGGTACTGTACCCTATGGTATGGCAGTCATGGAAAAACTTCTCCACAAACAGGTGTCACACTGTGACATGCCGTTCGAACTCGGCTATAAAAAGGAGGCGTCTTTTGTCACTGAGATTAAACTTAAGTTTGTCCCTTTTTCTCAAGGGAATGTTAATGGTTAATGCTGGCGACATCTGTGAGATACTAGCCATGTTAAAACTTCTCTCCAAAGAGATGTCGGAATGAGACACGCCTTATCACAGCACTCATTGATATGTGAGAAGTTCCTTAAGGGAATGTTCATGGGCAAATTTGCTTTTGCATTCCTCCTATCTATGGGAAATTTTGTTAAAAGTTATTTTTTTTTTTTTTGGAAAATTTTCTCAAAATTTATTTTCGGCAGCACGTTACTCTCCAATACAGAAAAACACTTGTTTAGAAAAGTGTTAAACCCCCATTAATGGAATGTTTTCCTTTCCCCTAAGGGATTTTGCTAATCGTCCTTCACTTCTCCACAAAAACAAAACTCTAGCTAACAAAAAAAATTGCATCAAACAAATGTGGCTTTAAAACAAACAATGCAGTGGCAGCAAAGGCTTTAAAAATTCCACCGAAATTTCATGGAAATTGTGCCACAGTAAGCCGTAAAAAATGAAATGGAACGTGGCTAAAGTAACAACTACAAATATAAAATGTTGCCTGTGCCATTGTAGGTACTTCTGTGTGCACTGTGTGCAATTGCAAGTCGTAGCTCCCAAGCACCCCCACCCCACTACCAGCAACCAAACACATGCTCTAACACACATGCATGCATATGTCGCAGACCACCAGAGCGCATACGAGATGAAAGGATGAATGTCTCCACCTTTTCTCATATTCAGATCTGCCGCACAATAGCTCAACAACATACCAGCCACAATGTTTTGTAGGGAGAGCAACCATTCTGTTGGCCCACTACCGACGCTAGCCCCCTAGCTCCCTTTCTACCCCCGCCCAGTGCAGAATTTAAGCAACATTGTGCATACACATGTTGGTGTTGCTTGGCTTGAACTCTGAGTAAAAGTTGATAGAAAAGGAAGAAACCAAACAACAGTACAAAGGCAACGGCAGCAACAATAATAACAACAACAGCAACAACAACGACGACCATCAACAACTAAAGGATAACTATAATAAATGAGTGGGAGTAATGGGTGTGGGCTAAGAGGGTGGGTGAGGGGAGAAACTGAGGAGTATGCCTTTGTGAGTGCCTTCGAATGATGAGAGTGAGTGTGAGTACCCACTGAGAGTGTGTATGAAGGCAAGCGCCCTTTGAATGTGCACATGTTTATAAGTATTTGCAAACACACACACTCACACCCCCATACACCGTTTGTATGCATATGCATGTGTGTTTTTGTGGGTGATTGCGTGTGTATGTTGGAATATCCTTACGAATTTTATGTGAAGAATTGTAAAATGTTTTTGGTTTTTGGTCAATGGGCGCAATCATAACACGAATGGCGAAATACCATGGGAGCTCCCAGCAAAAACAGTAGATTGAGAGGGAGAATATGTATGAGTGTGTGTGTGTGTGTGTGTGTATGGGTTTGTGTGTGAATATTAAAAGAGACTGGGTGAGAGGTAGAAATGGGGCATTTGTTGTACCATCTTAAGTATGTACCCCAACTATGCCTTTGGAATCGCACACTCAAACCTTGTTGTTGGTGCTGCTGCTGCTGCTGCTGGTGGGGCAAGAGGTGTTGTAGTGGGGGTGTAGTTGGGTCGCTAGATATGTGTATGCTTGCCAGCTTTCTATCTATCTGTGGAACATATATGTACGTGATATAATCACAAGAGCACATTTTACCGAGTACAGTAACAACAGCATCACCATCAGAAGCAGCAGCATCAGCATCAATGACAACGACAACGCGCCAACCAAACGCACAAATGTTGTAGGAACAACAGAAAAAAAGTAAAAACACACACACACACAAACACACTCACAGTCACATACAGCAAAAGTAAAAGAACAAGGGAACCTTTACCCACCCGCCTGCCCAAGCAACAAGGTATGAACGTAGAAGGGAAGTATTATTGGAGTGTTAGTGTTTGGGTGAGAGTGTGGCATCTTTGACTCCATCATGTTCTGTGTATATCCTTTTGCATGTGTCCTCTCCGTATTTCCGTATAACTGTCACAGTTGCCGCTATGACTATGCCAGCAATAAGAAGAAAAGGTGGCTAGGGGATAAGAGGAGAGTAGAACGAACGGTGGCTCATGCAAATGTAGACAGTTTCAATTTAAGCAAAAATCATGTACAGAAGAAACTAAAATGAACCAAACCAAAAAAAAAAAAAGCGATCACCCCAAGAAAATTCCCCCTCTCCCCAAACATTTAGGCATGGCATGGCAGGGTAGGAAAACGTTTTTAACGCCCCATTATATGAAACTGGCTTCCCAGAAAAGACCAAAAATAACAACAGCAATAATACAAAACCAAAAAAACACACACACACACACAGCAACAGCTTTCACAAGAATTGATACTTTTTACGATTTTACAATTTTGTTAAATGTCATTTTAAGACATGGGCAAATGGCTAGGCTTGGGAATGAATAAACCAAGAAAAAAAAACAAAAAAAAAGACAAAAACCAACACAAACACCCATTGTAGCCAAAGTGCCACGTGGAGGGATGAAAAGAGGGGGAGGGAGTAGGAAAACGGAAATTGCCTACAATATCACAAGGATACCTGAAGACAAGAGACATCACCCGGGAAGGGGAAGTAGTATAAAATGGCACTGAGTTACGTTAAAAGTATTCTCCCAAAATTACATACGTAATTGAATAATTGACAACTTTTTTCTTTAAACGAATTAGTTGAGAATTACGACAATAACAAAAAAAAACTAAATGGCATATACAATAATGGCAACCTGGGTTATTTCTAAATTAAATTTAGAATTGTTAAATTGCGATTAAAATTTCATGATATTTTGGAAATTTAGTCTAGTCGTGGCGTTTATAAAACCTCGAAATATTCGTCCAAGACCCATAAAATATACATATTTTTGAAATCACGATAGCGGTCGATACTTCTTATTGATGTAGGTCATTGGGGATTGCAACAGGGCCATTTCGGTTCAGATTGAGATTTAGCTTCCATATAATCGGATCTCACGATTTGATTTGTGAGCCCTTGGAAGCCGCAATTTTTGTCCGATTTGGCTAAAATTTTGCGTGTAATGTTCTGTTAAGACTTCCAACAACTGTGCCAAGTACGGTCTAAATTAGTCTATAAATTGATATAGCTCCCACATAAACCGATCTCCCGATTTGATTTCTTGAGCCCTTACAAGCCGCAATTTTTGTTCGATTTGGCTGAAATTTTGCATGTGGTGTTCTGTTATGACTTCCAACAACTGTGTGGTCTGAATCGGTATAACCTGATATAGCTCCCATATAAACCGATCACCCGATTTGACTTCTTGAGCCTTTATAAGCCGTAATTTGTATCCAATTTGGCATGTGGTATTCTGTTATGTCATTCAACAACTGTGCTAAGTACGGTCCAAAACGGTCTATAACGTGATGTAGCTTCCATATAAACTGATCTCCCGATTTGACGTCTTGAATCCTTACCAGTCGAAATATGTGTCCGATTAGGCTAAAATGTTGCATGTGGTTTTGCGCTATGACTTAACAACTGTGTCAAGTACGGTCCGAATCAGCCTATAACCTGATATAGCTCCCGTCTATCCGTCTGTCGAAATCACGATAGCGCTCGAACGCGTAAAGCTAGCCTCTTGAAATTTTGCACAGGTGCTTCTTATTGATGTAGGTTGTTGGGGGGTTACAAATGGCCCACATCGGTCCAGATTTGGATATAGCCCCCATAAAAACCCGGATCCCCGGAGCCTTTAGAAGCCTCAATTTTTATTCGATTTGGCTGAAATTTGAAACAAAGACTTGTGTTATGATTATCAGCATCCATGCCAAGTATGATCCGAGTCGGTCTATAAACAGATATGGCCCCCAAGTAAACCGATCCCCGCATTTGACTTCTTGAGCCTTTAAAAGCCTCAATCTTCATCCGATTTGGCGAAAATTTGGAACAAAGACTTGTGTTATGACTTCCAATATCCATGCCAGGTATGATCCGAATCGGTCTATAAACAGTTATAGCCCCCATATAAACCGATCCCCGGATTTGACTTCTTGAGCCTTTAAAAGCCTAAATTTTCACCTGATTTGGCTGAAATTTGAAACAAAGACTTGTGTTATGACTTCTAACATCCATGCCAAGTATGATCAGAATCGGTCTATAAACAGATATAGCCGCCATATAAACCGATCCCCGAATTTGACTTCTTGAGCCCTTAGAAGCCTCAATTTTCACCTGTTTTGGCTGAAATGTGGCACAAAGACTTGTGTTATGACTTCCAACATCCATGCCATGTATGATCCGAATCGGTCCATAAACAAATATAGTTCCCATTTCAAGCGATCCCCAGATTTGACATCTTGAGCCCTTAGAAGCCTCAATTTTTATCCGTTTTGACTGAAGTGTGGAGCAAAGACTTGTGTTATGACTTCCAACATCCATGCCAAGTATGATCTGAATCAGTATATAAACAGATATAGCTCCCATTTAAGCCGATCCCATGATTTGACTTCTTGAGCCCTTAAGCCTGAATTGTCACCCGATTTGGCCAAAAAAACTATCTTATGACTAACAACATCAGTGCCAAATTGTACCCGAATGGGTTAATATGGTGATAGAGGGGGTACACTGATATCCCGATATGACTTCTTGAGAAGAAAACAAGTAAAAAGACTTTAAGTTCGGCCCGGCCGAACTTTGGATACCCACCACCTTGGATATATACATATATATTAACCACCTTTCGTCGTAATATGGAGATAAATGCTAAATATATTCCGATCTCCATCGGCATATATACATCAGCTATATCCAAATCTGGACCGATTTGGGCTATATTGAAATATCAAATTTCAACGAAATCGGACAATTAATATGCCTGTTATTGGCCCTAAATTAATCTAATCTAATATTTAGACCAGGGTATATGGCAGTTATATCGAAATATAGACTTGACCATATTCGGTACGAAAGTCGAGGGGTCTAACGCAAGTCATTATGCCTAATTTCAGCGAAATCTGTAAAAAATTCACCTTTTATGGGCCTAAAACCTTAAATCGTATATATGGCAGTTAAATACATATCTGAGCCTATCCTGGCCGTATTGAACATTGATATCGAGGAGCCTAACACAACTCTATAGCAGATTTCAGCAAAATCGGACGATAAATGCGCCCTTTACGGGCCTAAAACCTTAAATCGAGAGATCGACATATGTCAGCTATGTCCAAATCTAAACCGTTATGAGACAAATTAAACAAGAGTGAATGGCGGCCTTAATTGCGGCATTTCTAGACTTAAGACCTAAAATCGCAGATCGGTCTATATGGCAGCTATATCTAAATGTAGTCCGATCTGAACCATATTTGGGTCGGATGTCGGGAGGCCTAAAACTACCCACTGTTTCAAATTTCAGCGAAATCAGGTAATAAATAAAGCTTTTATGGGCTTTAGACCCTTAACCGGCAGATCGGTCTATATGGGTTCAGCTAAATCGGACGATAAATGCGCCCTTTACGGGCCTAAAACCTTTAATCGAGAGATCGACCTATGTCAGCTATGTCCAATTCTAAACCGTTATGAGACAAATTAAACAAGAATGAATGGCGGCCTTAATTGCGGCATTTCTAGACTTAAGACCTAAAATCGCAGATCAGTCTATATGGCAGCTATATCTATATATAATCCGATCTGAACCATATTTGGGTCGAATGTAGAGAGGCTTATAATAACTCACCCTTTCAAATTTTTTGCGAAATCGGGTAATAAGTAAAGCTTTTATGGGCTTTAGACCTTTAACCGGCAGATCGGTCTATATGGATTCAGCGAAATCGGACGATAAATGCGCCCTTTACGGGCCTAAAACCTTTAATCGAGAGATCGACCTATGTCAGCTATGTCCAAATCTAAACCGTTATGAGACAAATTAAACAAGAATGAATGGCGGCCTTAATTGCGGCATTTCTAGACTTAAGACCTAAAATCGCAGATCAGTCTATATGGCAGCTATATCTATATAAAATCCGAGCTGAACCATATTTGGGTCGAATGTAGAGAGGCTTATAATAACTCACCGTTTCAAATTTCATCGAAATCGGGTAATAAATAAAGCTTTTATGGGCTTTAGACCCTTAACCGGCAGATCGGTCTATATGGGTTCAGCTAAATCGGACGATAAATGCGCCCTTTACGGGCCTAAAACCTTTAATCGAGAGATCGACCTATGTCAGCTATGTCCAATTCTAAACCGTTATGAGACAAATTAAACAAGAATGAATGGCGGCCTTAATTGCGGCATTTCTAGACTTAAGACCTAAAATCGCAGATCAGTCTATATGGCAGCTATATCTAAATATAGTCCTATCTGAACCATATTTGGGTCGAATGTGGAGAGGCTTATAATAACTCACTGTTTCAAATTTCAGCGAAATCGTGTAGTAAATAAAGCTTTTATAGGCTTCAGACCCTTTATCGGCAGATCGGTCTATATGGCAGCTATATCTAAATAAAGTCCGATCTAAACCATATTTAGGTCAGATGTTGTGAGGCTTAAAATAACCCACTGTTGCAAATTTCAGCGAAATCGGATAATAAATAAAGCTTTTATGGGCTTCAGACCCTTTATCGGGAGATCGGTCTATATAGCAGCTATATCCAAAAATGGTCCGATTAAGCCCGTTCAAGAACTTAAACCGCGTGCAACAAATAGACGTCTCTGTGCCAAATTTCAGCTCAAAATCTCAATTTTTGAAGGCTGTAGAGTGATTACAACAGACGGAGGGACAGACGGACAGACCGATAGACGGACAGATACAAGGAAATCGTCTTAGAATTTTACGACGATCCGAAATATATATACATTGTAGGGTCGGAAATTGATATTTGGATGTGCTGCAAACGGAATGATTAAATGAATAGGGGGTATATTCATTTAATCATTCCTAGGGTGGTGGGTAAAACAATTCAAATACAAACTCAGTTAATAAAGGTACATCTTTACAGGAATCCATGGTGGTGGGTACCGAAGATTCGGCCCGGCCGAACTTAGCACGAGTTTACTTGTTTCTTTTAACATCCCCTTCATAATGAAGCAGCAGTCATTTTCAGCAAACAAAAGACTTTTCAGCAGTAAGCCTGCTGCTCTGAAATTGCAGAATTACTGCTGTAGTAGCAAAACAACTGCTACAATAGCACTAATATGCAAAATACAATACAAATTAGGCCCATGAACATTCCACTAAGGAATAGGGACAAACTTCTCACATATCAATGAGTGCAGTGACAGTGTTTGCTATTTTCAGCAAACTTTTTTCCATGAGTGTAGTAGACTCCCGGTCCGCTTCGCTACCGCCTTTTACCTAGTATCCTCGTTTTAGCGTAAGACTTCCGATAACCCATGTAGTCACTCAGTTTATAAAGTTGTGCAGTCTTCTATCCAAATATGCAGCAGACAGTGTTTGCTATTTTCAGCAAACTTTTTTCTATGAGTGTAGTAGACTCCCGGTCCGCTTTCCTACCGCCTTTTACCTAGTATCCTCGTTTTAGCGTAAGACTTCCGATAACCCATGTAGTCACTCAGTTTATAAAGATGTGCAGTCTTCTATCCAAATATGCAGCAGACAGTGTTTGCTATTTTCAACAAACTTTTTTCCATGAGTGTAATAGACTCCTGGTCCGCTTCGCTACCGCCTTTTACCTAGTATCCACGTTTTAGCGTAAGACTTCCGATAACCCATGTAGTCAATCAGTTTATAAAGTTGTGCAGTCTTCTATCCAAATATGCAGCAGACAGTGTTTGCTATTTTCAGCAAACTTTTTTCCATGAGTGTAGTAGACTCCCGGTCCGCTTCGCTACCGCCTTTTACCTAGTATCCACGTTTTAGCGTAAGACTTCCGATAACCCATGTAGTCACTCAGTTTATAAAGTTGTGCAGTCTTCTATCCAAATATGCAGGAGACAGTGTTTGCTATTTTCAACAAACTTTTTTCCATGAGTGTAATAGACTCCTGGTCCGCTTCGCTACCGCCTTTTACCTAGTATCCACGTTTTAGCGTAAGACTTCCGATAACCCATGTAGTCACTCAGTTTATAAAGTTGTGCAGTCTTCTATCCAAATATGCAGCAGACAGTGTTTGCTATTTTCAGCAAACTTTTTTCTATGAGTGTAGTAGACTCCCGGTCCGCTTTCCTACCGCCTTTTACCTAGTATCCTCGTTTTAGCGTAAGACTTCCGATAACCCATGTAGTCACTCAGTTTATAAAGTTGTGCAGTCTTCTATCCAAATATGCAGCAGACAGTGTTTGCTATTTTCAACAAACTTTTTTCTATGAGTGTAGTAGACTCCCAGTCCGCTTCGCTACCGCCTTTTACCTAGTATCCACGTTTTAGCGTAAGACTTCCGATAACCCATGTAGTCACTCAGTTTATAAAGTTGTGCAGTCTTCTTTCCAAATATGCAGCAGACAGTGTTTGCTATTTTCAACAAACTTTTTTCTATGAGTGTAGCATAATCCCGGTCCGCTTCGCTACCCTCTTTGTCCTAGTATCCCCGTTTTAGCGTACGACTTTAGATAATCCATTTAGTCAGTCAGCTTATAAAGTTGTGCAGTCTTGTCATAGTACCAAATCGAATCAATTCGAATTTCTGTCCTTTTTGCTAAAAATTACTGCGAATTTCGGAAAAATCTTCTAGACGCCCAATATTCACTGTCAAGGTGATTACTGAAAACAGTTGAAAAATTTTAAGTATATTGTTACATTTATCTCACTCTCTCTCTCTCTCCCTCACACACACACACACACACTCTCTCTCCCTCTCACCTTTGCTTGGATTTGTTACGGTTCATTGAAATACAAATAGATAAGAAACAAATAAATACAGCAAGCTGTCCATGCAGCTTTGATCCCTTCTTGGTATTGTTGGCAAAGCGTGTCGTCTGTATGTTGACTTGCATGCCTGTCACATTGATTACATGTCATTATAACACACACCTGTAGTTCAAAGATTCAAAGACTTTATTCTCTCGTTTAACTCCTCTCTTTCTCTCTCTCTCTGCTCTCTCCAACACTAATTTAGGTACAAACAGTAAATTTTGAAAAATAATTACCCACACTAAGGCATAAGGTGTGATGATTAAACGATTTGTATTCATGAAATTCACAAAATAAGGCTGTTTGGAAAAAGAACAACAAAACAAAATGATGAACCAAAATGATCGTAACTCCCAGTTTAAAATTGGTCATAAAAGCATGAAAGGCAACTGGAAACTTGATTTTGTTGTGAACAAAACAAAAAATCTCACATAATGAGAGAATTACTGTGGGACGGACAGACTTATTCGATGGCATAGCAGAGCCAAGAAAAATCTTTAACCACAATTGTGTTTGGGTGGTGGTTGGTTGGCTGGCTGGTTGGTTACTGATGTTTGTTTGAGATTATGAGGGTAATGATTATGCCGGAAGGGGATTCCCAGCTAAATGAATGAATATTGCTTGCCAGTTTGGTTATTTCAGTTGTTTGTTAGGTATGAGAAATTAAGAAGAATTATACGTGAAGATTTTCTACATGATTTGAAAGATCATATCAGCATTTTTTTTTTTTGGGCTAAATTAGCCTATATGTGTCTCTTTATAATATTTAGAGTGAAATATATTCCATTCAATTGTATGACAGCTTAAAAATGTTGACAGACGAGAAAGCTTAAGACAGCAAGCGATAAATATTTATAACTTGTTGGTGTAAAAAGAAACCTATTGCTTGTACAGGGTAGCTAATACAAAGTGTTACCAATTTAAATTTCTTTTTTTTTTCAATATAATCCCCAATGACCTGTATCAATACGAAGTATCAGTGCAAACTTTGCAGCTACTAGCTTCATCGAGATTTCGACAGACGGACGGACGGACATGGCTAGAAATCATCATCGTCCCGAGCCCATCCCCATATCAGCGATCTGACATTGCAGCGGCCAGTCCGAACCCTTACCAAGATCACGCTTCCCCAGCTTGAGAAAAATCGACCTACTTATTCTGGAGAATTTTGGCCACTGGGCCTTGACAATCCTGCAGCGCACAACGTTAACCCACGATGAGTCCCTACATTCACCGTGGTAGAAATCCGCCATCCAAAACAGCCAACATTAGGGGGGGAGGTCATCATCAGCGGCACACTCCCAGAATTCATCCGCTACCCCAACCCGGCCAGCTCGTCAGTGCCTTCGTTCCCCGCCACCCTGGAACCGGACAGCTGTCCCCACGCATTCGAGACACTCCTTGCATCCCTCGACAAGCTTCG
This sequence comes from Stomoxys calcitrans, assembly GCF_963082655.1. Lineage (NCBI taxonomy): Eukaryota > Metazoa > Arthropoda > Insecta > Diptera > Muscidae > Stomoxys > Stomoxys calcitrans. Next base: position 124,752,466 of record NC_081556.1, read on the forward strand.
ACTACACGTCAGCCGCAGCCAGGGCCTTCAGCGCCGCCTGACCATTCACATAAATTGAAACGCCGCCGCTCCTGACTCAGAATCACATCCAAGGTCCAGAGGACGGCTTAAAGAAGTCCACAATGACTCGGGGATCGAAAGACTGTAGAAAGCTCAGTGAAGGAAAGAGGTGTTTACCCATAATCCTACGCCTTCTCTACGCTATCGCGGGGCATTGGCACAACAGATGGTCGACCGTCTGCAATTCCTCCTCAGACCCTGCAGAAATCATCATCGTGCCGAGCCCATTGCCAAACAGCTAACAAAGAGGGGGTTCACTAACGGCGTCGCTCTCCCAGAGTTCAACCCCTACTCAAACCTGGGCAGCTTGTCAGCTGCTTCATTCCCCGCCATTGACTGATGGCCCGGAACCCAGTACAATCTGACAGCAGGCCCAAACGTTAGAGGTGCTCCTTGAATCTCCCGCCAAACCTCGACTTCACGTGATCCGCAGCCAGGGCCTTCAACCCCGCCTGACTGTCCCCATAAATCGTAAGTCCCAGAGGGCCGCCGCTCCTGACTTAGGATCACATTCCCCTGAGAATCGCAAAAACTCCAGACTAAAAGACACTACACTCATCCAGAGGTCTATGTGACTCCCTAATCCCTGGGAATTCAACAAAAATCCCTGCCTCGGTGCCGCCATCTAGAAGGACCAAAGAATGGCGGGATGCCGCCAGATTAAAGCTCTTTCCCCAGGAAGACAACCTCTAGGTTGCCATCCAAGAAAGATTAGTCCGACGCGTCGCCAATGCCACGTAGTTGTCCCACGCCTGCAGCCTTCCGCAGAACAACAAATGCCCGAAATCCAAAGGTCACAATGTCCGTGACTCCCTCAATCTGAGGGCAGTATTCAAGGCCCTACACTCCACGTACAAGTGCAAAGGTCTCAGATCAAATATCGCATTCAGTGAAGCTCTCGGGCACTCCTTCTCGCTCACGATATTAGCACCACCTCAATACCCTATACCTTATCCATCACACCACGTAGACGCATATTCTCGACAGTCTGGTGCCACACCAGGCATCCATAACACCCCACATGAGTAGAACGAATTCAGTCCCCGTTTGACTTTCAGTTTCAGTTTCTGGTCAAGAACAACGTACCTGAATTTAGATTTCTGAGAGGGTGGCAGATCCATTCCATCAAAGACCGGTCCCTTGAACACGCCATATTTCCTCCTTCTTGTGAACAACACCAACTCTGTCTTTCTGGGATTTATGCAAAGCTCATTGACTCTCGTCCATCTAGACATCATCCTCAGCGCTCCCTGATGAATATCTGTGACAATAGAGCGAAGGCGACCGTCACTCAAAATGACGACGGCACACTATGGGATAGACCCAAAAAAAAAAAAAATAGTAAAAATATCTGCCGTTTGAGTACGGGTATAGACATCTATTTGACATTTTAAAATTGTTAGAGCTGCGGGGGCCTCCGTGGCGCAGAGGTTAGTATGTCCGCCTATGACTCCGAAAGTCTGGGTTCAAATCCCGCTGTGAACATAAGACAAATTTTCAGCAGTGGTTATCCCCTTACTAATGCTGGCTACATTTGTGAGGTATCCTGCCATGTTAAAACTTCTCTACCAATTGGTGTCGCTATGCGGCACGCCGTTCGGATTCGGCATAAAGAAGGAGGCCGCTTATCATTGACCTTAAACTTTAATCGGACTGCACTCATTGATATGAGAGAAGTATCCCCTATTCCTTAGTAGAATGTTCATGGGAAATTTAGTAGCAATGCTGACGACATCATGTGCCAAATTTTAAGGTTCAAAGTTGTCTCGGCGCAACTTGGCCCCTAAAGATGCTTACCTCGACATTTCGAAACTTGTTCGGGCTGCCAAATCAAATCATTTATGGTCCGATTTCCAAAATTCTTTTTTTATGCATTTATCTGAGAACGAAAATTCAAATTGAAAAATTTTAAGAAAACAACAGACAGACAGGCGAAACAACAACAACAGCCCCAACCTAGGTTAAGACCACAGCTCTTAACTATTTTAAATTTCAAAGATATATCTCTACCCGTGCTCAAACAATAGATTTTTTGTTCGTTTTTTTCTAATCTATCCCACTGTGCGTCATAATCATGGGCATCCACTTCTTCCTCGAAGGACCTGAGAACCAACCCGACGCCATCATCCCTCCCTCGCCCCATGCAGGGTCCCAATGGGGACAATCTTCCTCACCGAGCCCTCAACAAGTGATGTATTGAAAATTCTGCTCTTGCATCAATCCAGTCTACCAGAAGTGGGGGGTTTCTCATATCAATTAGAGAACGTTGTATGGACCTAACTCCACATTATTAAAAGGCCCTTCTATATGCAAGAAGGCCGCCAAAGTAAAGTCGCTTGTCATCAAGTTCCCCTCTACGCAATCAAAATTTTCCAAAAAATGTTCTCTTAAGACATAATTTTCTGCAAATTTTCTCTAAAGACCAAATTTTCCAGAAATTCTCTCTAAAGACAAAATTTCCCAAAAATTTTCTCTAAAAACCAATTTTCCCAGAAATTTTCTCTATAGAGAAAATTTCCCAGAAATTTTCTCTTAAAACAAAATTTCCCAGAAATTTTCTCTAAAGACAAAATTTCCCAACTATTTTTTCTAAAGACAAAATTTCCGAGAAATTTTTCTGAAGGCAAAATTTCCCAGTATTTTTCTCTGCAGACAATTTCTCCCTAAAGACGAAATTTCCCAGAAATTCTCTCCAACGACAAAATTTCCCAGAAATTTTCTCTAAATACAAAATTTTCCAGAAATTTTCTCTAAAGACAAAATTTTGCAAAAAATTTCTCTAAAGACAAAAATTCTGATAAATTTTCTCTAAAATCAAAATTTTTCAGAAATGTTCTCTATTTCTAACAAATTTTCTCTAAAGACAAAAATTCCAAGAAATTTTCTCTCGCAAAATTTCCCAGAAATTTTCTATAAATACAAAATTTCCCAGAAATTTTCTATAAAGAAAAAATTTCCCAAAAATTTTCTCTAAAGACAAAATTTCCCAAAAATTTTCTCTAAAGACAAAATTTCCCAGAAATTTTTGCTAAAGACAAAATTTCCCAGAAATTTTCTCTAAAGACAAAATTTCCCGTAAATTTTCTCTAAAGACAAAATTTCCCAGAAATTTTCTCTAAAGACAAAATTACCCTTAAATTTTCTCTAAAGACAAAATTTCCCAGAAATTTTCTCTAAACACAAAATTTCCCAGCAATTTTCTATAAAGGAAAAATGTCCCAGAAATTTTGTATAAAGACAAAATTTCCCAAAAATTTTCTCTAAAGACAAAATTTCAAGACAAAATTCCTGAGAAATTTTCTCTTAAGACAAAATTTCTAACAAATTTTTTCTAGAGACAAAATTTCCCAGAAATTTTCTCTTACGACAAAATTTCCCAAAAATTTTCTTTAAAGACAAAAATTCCCAGAAATGCCCTCTAAAGACAAAATTTCCCAGAAATTTTCTCTAAAGACAAAATTTCCCAGAAATTTTCTCTAAAAACAAAATTTCCCAGAAATTTTCTCTAAAGACAAAATTTCCCAAAAAGTTTCTCTAAAGACAACATTTCTCAGAAATTTTCTATAAAGACAACATTTCTCAGAAATTTTCTATAAAGACAAAATTTCTCAGAAATGTTCTCTAATTTCTAACAAATTTTCTCTAAAGACAAAATTTCCCAGAAATTTTCTCTAAAGACAAAATTTCCCAGAAATTTTCTCTAAAGACAAAATTTCACAGAACTTTTCTCTTAAGACAAAATTTTCCAGAAATTTACTCTAAAGACAAAATTTCCCAGAAATTTTCTCTTAAGACAAAATTTCCCAGAAATTTTCTCTAAAGACAAAATTTCCCAGAAATTTTTTCTTAAGACAAAATTTCCCAGAAATTTTCTCTAAAGACAAAATTTCCCAAAAATGTCTCTAAAGACAAAATTTTCCAGAAATTTTCTGTGAAGATAAAATTTTTCATCCCTTCCAACACTTTTTCAATTTGAAAACTTTTTGTTTTTTCTTCGAGTGTAAATCTCAATGCAAATGTTTCGACATTCAATCAACCGTTCATAATTATGATAAAAACGATGATGGTGATGGAGTATAACATCAGAGAAAATTTTTCTCGATTATCTTAATAAAGATCCATGTACCTCCATCATCATATCCATATTAAGGACTGCTGAGTGTGGTGATTGAGGGGGTGGGGGGAGGATGCAGAGTATTATTGTGCTGCGCACAGAAGATGTTAAAGAGGAATCAAAGTATGGCGAAGAACAACGTTGACGATGACTTGAAATCAATAACAAGACGACATGTGAACTGAACTGAAATTACAATGATGAATCACTTTTTCAAAAGCGATTCCCTCTAACTGATTATGGAGACAGACACACAGGCGAATGGACGGACGAAGAGGCCGAAAGACAGATATACAATATGTATGCATACATACGTGCCCATGTATACTACTTGCTTCTAAATAAATGTATCTAGATACATTTTATACACATACACACTTAAACACACATACAAACTATTACTCGTGTCTTGTTATTTATTGTACAAACAGATATACGGGACATACAAACCAGCAGGCAGACCGACAGACAGACAAACAGACAGACTTGTATTTAAAAGGCCCATGGCGGCTGGCTCTGCACAGCCAGTTGGTTGGGGGAGTTGAAGGGGCCACAAGGGCAGCAAGCAACTTTCAAGCAATCAGCCTGGCAAACAGACATTCTCACATACTCACAAACTCACAACAATAAGGCAATGAGCTGCGAACGACGAATATAAACGAATAAAGCAATGAATGTGTGGAAATCATAAAAACGCAGCAAATTCAGTGTTTAACCCAAAGCCAACCAGCCATCCATCCATCCATCTGTCTGTCTGTCTGTCTGTCCGCCTTCTTCTTCTTCTTGGTTTTGTTTTTCTGTATTTAGAATAAATAAAGCGGAGTAAAACAAAGTCATGACGAGCACCACCGTGTATAGCACATTGATAACACAAAACAGGTAATTGACAAAATCACAAAATGCTCGGAAAATACAAAAAAAAACAGCTCTGCGATAAAAAAAATGTCTCAAAAAAACTAAAACTGCGACTGCCTAACCGAGTGACTGTTAGTGTTTAAGCCATAAATTTATTGACTTTCACTTTGCATCTCAACACTGAACAACAAGAGCAAGCAACACGAAATTGTCATTAAAATCTTTACATTGTTGTTGTGTATGGAGTTGACACTCGTATTCCAAATTGCTGTTGATAACATCACGGAATTTAGATCTTAACAGCCAGGTTACAGTTACACATTTTCATGCTTAGACAATATGATATCAGCATTCTTTATTTCTGAATAATCAGTCGGGAAATAATAAAATCAAGCAGATCACCGTGGCGCATAGGTTAATATGTCCGTCCACCTATAACGATAAATGTCTGATTACAAATCCCGACGTGATACTGGTATTAGCAGAGCACTTAAGGAAATACCCGCACAACTTACTAATGAATAGCCAAGAAAAAAATTTCAAATTTCAAACACTGAAGGTTCAGTAGTAGCCAGCCGGCCACAAAGAAATAAGTCTCATTACTGGCTTGCTTCCCTATATAAGGCACACGATTCAGAGATACCGCCTTCAAGCCTTAAGTTGCTGATATCTTCAGATCTCTTGCAGCGAAATAAGACGCAAGTTCGTTGAGATGGACGTTTGTTTTGACGATGGACGTTGTTTAACCTATCGCAGATGTCGTCAATATGCCGGCTGGGGGGCCAGAATGGAGGATAGGTATAGGTTAAACCGTGCCGGAGATATTACCCGTCTTGGGGAACTCCCTGTTTCACTCAACTGTGTTCGATTTCCTATCCCTTATTTCCACAAATGACGGGCGACCACACAGATAATTCGCGACCCAACGTTTCAGGACTAGCTGGAGGTGTTGACGATGTCCTCAAATAGTTTGGCATGACTGATTGTGTCGAATACCTGCGATAGGTGCAGTGCCTTCGATAGGTTACATGGCTTGGACTGATTGAAGCCACGACAAATGTGTGCGGTGACGGCATGCAAAGCAGTCTTCCAAATTCATGCGGATGCTAGGCAAATGGAAATTCCCCTATGAGGCTCGGGAGGAGTAGTCCCTCAAGCGTCTTGTCTACTGGTGAGAGAAGGGAGATCGTACAGACCGACTCTCCCTTACTCGCGTCTTTTCCAGGCTTCGGTAGCGGGATCATTCCGTCCATCTTCCAGACATCGGGTACTATAAGAGTGTTCATCGACAGGTTGAGGACAGTTGTAAGATACTCAACTCCAGGTTGATCCAGGTTCTTCAGCATCAGTGTAGAGATTCCGTCGGAGCTCATCGCTTTGGATGATATGGCGTCACGAACAATATTCATAACTTCGTCCACGGTAAATTGTGATGGCTGTCCATCGGCTCGTAGACCACGGTTACGACGAATAGGCAAAAGCGAATGAGATCCTGTCATTCCTTCTACCGGTGCTCGAGAGTGACTTAACAATAGACCATAGCTTGCCTAAACCGGTACCAAAGTCGCATTGCTCCAAGTGTTCCAGCCAAAAATCCCGCTTATGCTCGTTGACTTTACTGTTTATTTCCAGATTCAGCAACGGATCCCATCGCGCTCATCTGCGAGTACCAAAAGTACTGGGGACTTCGGCCGCACTTGGAGTATTCGATCAGCTGGTATTGTACGGAGATTGGTGTACTCTCTGAAGCCGACCCAATCGGCCTTCTTCTGATTGATAAATGTGCGGCGTTCAGAGGTTATGAAGTTGAGTGGTCCGTCGATGGTGAGACTTATGGGGAGGTGGTCTGATTACAAAGAAATTATGGCTTGTCAGGACATCAGAGGATGCAATGGAAATGTCTGGCGAGCTGCTTCACCTCCTTGGAAGTGCGGGTATCCTCAATCACCATGCAAAACGTGGAGCCTTTAATCTGCTCTACCAAAGATTTACCCGCTAGTCGTTAACTAGGGGAGAATGCCACGAAACGCGATGTGCATTGCAAAATGTAAATTTTGCGTATGAACATTCCACAAAGGAACAGGGGCAAACTTCTCACATATCAATGAGTGTAATTCGATTCAAGTTTAAGCTCAATGATAAGGGACCTCCTTTTTATGGCCGAGTCCGAACTGCGTGCCGCAGTGCGACACCTTTTTGGAGAGAAGTTTTACATGGCATAGTACCTCACAAATGTTGCCAGCATTAGGAGGGGAAAACCACCGCTGACGAAATTTTTCTGATGGGTTCGCCAGTATTCGAAACCAGACGTTCAGCGTCATAGGTGGACATGCTAAACTCTCCTAAAACCAGACAATATTGGCCAGACAGTAGCCCAGTTCTGCCGGACTTGTAAGCTTGACTGCGTCACTGCTACCAACTGGCGGGATGTACACTTTGTAATGCTCTATCTCGGCAGTAACGGACCTGACTGCTATCCCCATGCACTTTATGTAGGGGTCACTAGCGCCAGGCGCAGCCGAGATGGGTCTATACTGCACGGAATGGTGTATCACGAAGGCCAATCCCTCAACTCGATTCTTTAAGCGATCCTTACATAGCACATTGTATCCGTGACTATTGTGCAGGCTGCAGGTGTTGGTCAGCTTTGTCTCCTGGATCGCTGCAACCAATATGTTCTTCCGACTCATAAAACTCACTATCTCGTCGATCTTGCGCCGCAGACCATTGCCAGAAAGATACACTTCCCGGCACTGGCACGGCAATATTGGGGCTGGGGTGCTGCTGTTGCATATAGTACTGCACGGGGGTGATCCGTGAGGTCACATAGCCCGACGACGACGACGCTTGGGACCCACTGCTGTCTATGTTCCCACACCACCTTGCAACATATTCAATGCTACTATACTCCCGTAGTAAGGTCGATGTAAGGTCAGAGCAAGATCGGAAATGTACCCACTCCATGCTTCGGTTACACCTCACCCACACTGACCAATGATGGAGGCGATTCTGGCAAACCGAACAGAACAGGGTCCGGGATTCTTTTCAATTTCGTCACGGATCAGTAGCGTGCAAAAAAAAGGGATGAACACGTACATTAAGGCGGCAGCCCTTGCCGATGAAGGATTCCATCGGGTCAATCCGATGCGTACAGCCGGCTGCCATGGGATTTTATCTGAGAGTGAGCGTGTGTGAAAAACTTTTTTTGTGTGTGCACTCACCTGCACATCTCTAGTTCCGAGTCTTGTGGGCACGTCAATGGTCTGCTTCTGAAATGTTTGCGTGCCCATGGCTCCAAAGCCGTTTCCAAAATGTTTCTTCGATAATAAGTCGCATTTACTTTATAGTCATGCGTGATGAAAACGTTAGAAAAGCGGCCATCAAATCTGCCCATATCATCACTTGAGATGCAAAATTACTTCGGGTGGCCGTTGGTAGGCTCAAACTCTCATCCGTACACACGGTCAAGTGAAGACGATAATTTTGCGCAAACTTTGCTGAATTCTATCCTTCACTCTCTGAACCATTTCAGTTGTGGTTGCTTTTTTTTAGCACAGCAACGCTACCCGTATCATTACAACGATTTTTAATGTCATACACAAACATTTTGTTCACTTTGAGGTGTTTGAGTTCGCCAACAATAGTCAGTTGTGTTTTCCAGCAACTACTCTATTTCGCTTGATCTCCATAGCAAGTAACTTTCTTTTTAAATAAAATCGGAAGCAAATGTTTTTGGTGACTTGTAAACCATATGGGCTGTCAATAAAACAAATATCATGTGGCTGTCATTTCTTGTTTGACAGATATACCAGTGAAAACTTGGTAAAACTTCGTGTTAGACTATGTGGGGGGGCTAAAGCAAATACTTTTGGGGACTAATAAACTATATAATGAGCTGTCAATTAAACAAATATCATGTAGCTATAATTTCTGGCGGGTATACCAGAGTGAACTTGGCAACGCTTCGCGTCAGCTACCATTTATATTTAAATAGGGGGCTAAAGCAAAAGTGTAGCAATTTTGTTTACAAGGAGGGTTTCTATCCTCCCAAACCTACCTTAATTTCCGCCAAAGCAGTCAACCTTCAAAATATCTAAAATCGGAGGAAAACTTTATGTGGAGACTATACCCAATATCATAAGCCATGGATTCTAGAAAGGCATTCGTACATAAATTTTTCTGTGAAATTTCAAAGATTTATCTTATTTTTTGCAATTTTTTTATCCTTCATCTTCGTTGGGTGTTGTTTGTATACGAAAACAGGACCACAAAACAATTTGGTCCGCTGTTTTAAGTTTTGTGGATTTTTTTTTGTAGTGGCAACTCTGTTCGTGAATTGTGTCACATGTAAATGCTTTCGCCTCATTACTTGATTATTTCATTTTGGCTTGATCCATTTCTCAGCCTATGTTTTTGTAATGAAATGGACATTTTAAATTGATTTAATTTTGTCATTTTTGTTTTTCATTTGCTTAAACAAAACGGAAATAACACGAGTGTACAAACGAAAGACAACCCGGCTAAGCAGCCTGGCGAACTACCCATTCAACGTCACACACACATACACAGCCAAACACGTAAACAAACGCCTAAACTCCCATATACAGCACTTGCACACAATGCGATTTTGAATGCCTCTAGGGCACACACCAAATTACATCCTTTTTAAATAAAAAAAAAAATAAGCAAAAAAAAAAAAGACAGGGCAAAATAATGCAGCAACAACAACTACAACAAAAACGAAACGGAAAGCAAGACTAAAGAAGAAAGAAGAAGAAGAAGATATCGGGCAAAGGTCCCTTGGAGACCATTAAATGGTATCAACAATAGCAGCAGCAAAGACCACAGCAACAACAAAAACCACATGAGCGAGAGAAAACGACTATAAATATGAGAACACTCAATTCGCATACACTTTTTTCCGACAAACCAACGAACGAACAAACAAACATACACACAGGTTGCAAATACATCTGCAAGAACATGAATGCAACAACAATAACAATGTGAGTGGGAACCAGCGCCAGCCAAAACGTTTGTACATACCTACGTAACAAAAAAAGGACAGTGGTTATATGTTATTTAACTGACAGTGGTGTCAACTTTTTTCAGGTAAAATCGGCATTATGAATAGAAATTTTTTACTTACTTACATTGACAAAATTTTTCTATGCCTAGTGCTGACATCGATTTTAATCCCGAAAAACTATCAAAACGCACTATAAAGAAAATGGTGCCGAAGAAAACGGGAACACATTCCGTTGAAGTAGTACTGAGTTGTTCTATAAACAAAATAGTAGCGACATGTCGCTGCCTCCGCCAATACAATTTTTGCTTCAATTTATTGCTACTGTATTTAAATGCTCACGAACTGGGCACCACTCAACTATCGATATTCGCACAATCGATATTTTCGGTATTTCTTATCATTTCTCATCATTTCCCATCACCCATATTTCAAACGAAAACTAGAAGTAAAAATCAAGAGATCGATTTATGTAGAAGCAATATGAATGCACAGAGAGAATAAAACCACATTTAATATAGTCAGTTAAAAGTCATGAGAGAAATCATTATACAAAATTTAAGGCCAAGCGGCCGAAAATAGCGCCCTCTACATGCGCAATGTGTCTTATAGGATACATTCAGTGTTGGATCGCTTATATGGTTGCCCAAAAAGTAATTGCGGATTTTTTAAAAGAAAGTAAATGCGTTTTTAATAAAACTTAGAATAAACTATAATCAAATATACTTTTTTACACTTTTTTCAAAAGCAAGCTAAAAGTAACAGCTGATAACTAACAGAAGAAAGAATGCAATTACAGAGTCACAAGCTGTGAAAAAATTTGTCAACGCCGACTATATGAAAAATCCGCAATTACTTTTTGGGCACCCCAATAATTGCTTAATTTTGCAAAAAAAAAAAAAAAAAAAACTTTGCCGATAGTATTGATAGGAAAAATATCAATCGATATGCAGACAAAAAATAAAATATGGTTAGTATGGATATTCAATATATTAGTATGTATGTTGTTGTTTGTGTTCTGGCAAAGATTAGAGTCCGTCGGGTTTCACAATTATTTAATAGGCATTTTCGCTGCGAATGAAGTCAGTACTAGGCTTTAAAGAAATAAGGAAGGGCCACCGTGGTGCATAAGTTAGCATTTCTGTCAGTGACGCTGAACGCAAAGGTGCGAATCCAAGGCGAAAATATCAAAAATAAAATGTTCAACGGTGGTTATTTCCTCACTAATGCTGATGACATTTGTGAGGTTCTCAGCAATAGGAATTATCTCCAATTGCCGAAGAAGAAACTGAAAATCTTTCGTGAAATAAAATTTGATTAATTCGCCGATTGAAATTCGAAGTGAAATATTCTTTCCGTTTTCTTTGGTCGAAAGCACGCCAATTTTCGAAGGAGTAAGACTTGCCGCTAGAAATTTTGCACAAATACTTCTTATTGATGTATTGTATCGATTCGGCTGAAATTTTTCACGATAACTCCTGCTGTGATCTCCAACATCTGTGTCAAGTATGAAACAAGACAATCGGTTTATAACATGATATATGTAGACCCATATGAACCGATCCCCCTATTTGACATCTTGCGCACCTAAAGAAATCAATTCCTATCCAAATGTAAAGTTAACGTTAGGTTAGGTTGAAAAGAGGGAGCAGATAGTAATACGCAACTATGGGTATATACCTAAGCCTATAATCGGTTTATTGTGCGCTCTAAATACTGAAAAGTAACCTCGAAAAGAAAATCTAAGATTGGAATTCCGTGCTACTTACAAAATCCTTAATGGTTTTCCATACAACGTCCCTAAGTTGGTGCATGTCTAGTATTGTATAAAAATCTATGTTTTTAGCTCCCATTCTTCTTTTTTTAGTTGCTGCCGTAAAAATAAGGCGTGCAGAAAGATAACCTCGACTACTTGTCGCTCGACTACTTGTCGCTCGACTACTAGTACCTCGACTACTAGTCGCTTTACTCAGAGTCTTTAGGTCCATTGTGTTCACCCTAGAAAAAGTAAAACAGAAGAAGATGGAGCAAATTTTAAAAACACACCACAGAACGATAAAAGACGTCTAATAAGAACAGAAAAAACGAAAATAACGCATAAGACAACAAATAAAAAAATTCACCATCCATTCAGCAAATTCAGGTCTCTGCAGAACTCCCGAATGACAAGAGGACTAAGAGTCTGAGTTTGAAATCCTAGCTCGGAAAGAGGTGTTCACCCATTATCCTGTATCGTCTCCTCGTCCGTCTTCAACTACAACTCCTCCTTGTCATCTTCATCGCACATCTTGCAAAAGTCTATCTCTCCCTGCACCCAACGCGACGTCAAAGACCTGACGTTGCAATGACTGGTCAAGACTTCTATTAGCAGTCCCAAGTCATGTTTTCTGAGCCCCAGTATAAGCGACGTCCTGTTCCGCGAAAAATTCTGCCACAGGACCTTTGACACCCTACAAAGTTAACCGATGAGATCAGCAAGGGACCAAAGTTTTTGGTCCCTTGACTGAAGGATCAAGTTAAAACTTTTCCTTCCCACATTACATATGCTTATATCGTAGATGGGCAGCATACACATCCGTACATTATTACTGCCCGCGGACATAGGAAAACCATGCAGTCGCACACGTGCAGTGTAAACAACTTTGTGTTGCTTCATTCGGCTGATCTATTTCAAAGCTTTCTAATTTAGTTGATGTTTGATTATACTCGCACCAACACAGTTTGGTCTTTTCAATAGTGGAAGTGTGCCCATCACTGGCTTCACCAGAGGGTGGAGTAAAGACTGTGTAGCTCCTATTGCCTAGCCCAGAGACCCTATTTCTAACAACATATATGTGGTTTTATTAACCTGTAGCGGCTTCGCTAGCTTATGGGTAAATAAAACGCTCTTCCCGCTTAATGATTTGTTGGCATCACTAACACACAACGTTGGCAGCACTAGCACACATCTGAAATAATCAAATATCAGCAAAACAAAAAAAGTAATTTTAATTTTAAATAAATGTTTCTGAGTTCATTAATGCGATTTTACCAAAATTCTATGCAATTTTTGAATTCCAGGACGTTTAATCATAGAAAAAAAATTGTTTTCGTTCTTCCTCTTTTAGTTTTCTCATCACCGTTTGCTATAACTAACGGCGATAATAAGCGGAGATAAGCCAAGCCTCTTCGTAAGCATTTCCTTTCTGCCCAGAGCCAACGTTCTGCGTCATCTCATCTGGGTCCTCATCTGATCCGAACTTAAAAATTCCATCCCGGGGTGGATGATGGGTTTTAACTTGTTTATTCTTTAAATCATGTTAGCATCACTGTTTAAGTGTTGCTGCAAGATGGTCAAACCGAAACTGAAATCGTCTTAAGAACGATGTACAAACTGTCCATAAGCCATTCACACTTGTGCATGCACATACACACACACACACACTCTTCCATTTACATCAAATGCATGCAGCCAGCGACAAAAGATTTCATATTCAGCAGTTTGAATATCGCGCAGATACAGCTCGCTCACTCGCTGGATGGCTGGCTAGCTCAACTCTTTCTTATTCTTAAGCAATGTGGTTGGCGTCTTCTTATTTATTTCCATTTCCCCTTTTGTTTTTCCCTACCTCTGGCCCTGGTTTCCCTGGCTGGCGTCTGACTCCTTGCAACTATTGGCTCTGGCCTTCATAATTGTGATGAAACTGAATGGAGCTGGTCAGGTCACAAATTCTCTACTTTTCTGTGCCATACATACACCAGCACCACATAGCCGTACTGACTTACTTTAAAGATAATCTCTCCTCTGACGACGATTTTCTTCTCTTTCCATTTTTGCTGCTAAACATTATGTTGTTATTGTTGTTGTATTTTAGCTGCCTAAATTTGCTTAAGCTGGGAAAATTTCAATTCAATACAACGATTTGAAACCCCAAAACAGTCCCAACCATTGAAACTCCAAGTCCAACAACAAACCATCCACAAATGATGGCGGCAATGAAGAGGGGAACAGAGCAGTGTTGCAATGTTCATTCCTTTGTTTTTCATCAACGACTGTAACTTCGACTGCAACGAAGACGACGACGACGACGACAACGACGACTATGACCACGACATTTGTTCGCTAACTACGATGATGGTGTTGATAGATTTTCATTTGTTTGTATTGTTAGCCAGCCATGTTTTGTTGTTGTTGTTATGGTTGTTGGGCCATATTTTGGGGCATTTTTCTCCCCTTTCAAAGAAAAGAAAATTTTCTTTTCACTATGTGTCATCGTCTACATATTTTCTTGCCGTTTATTATTGTTGTTTTAATGGTAGATACTTGTGGGCGAGTAAGTGTGTGTGTGTGTGCGTGTGTACGTTCATGTCCATACATATGTATGTTTTAATGCATGAAACCAACGGTAATATCTCAAATGTTCATTTGTTATGATTGCACAGAGGGGCAATTAATGCCTACAACACAGAGTTGTCTAACAAGTGGCACACATTGTAAGAGCAGCAGCTTTAAACGAATACAACTTTCATAGGTTAGGTTAGGTTGAAAAGAGGGTACGCATATTAAATCGGCCCCATGCCACTATGGACATACACTTAAGCCAGTAATCGGCTTGTTGTGCACTCTAATTTTAAGAAAACTTGATTTTAAAAACGACAGAAAAAATCACCCTTTATTACCATATTTATTTTCTTTCTGTTTTCATCATTATCTGACTTATACTTTTTTTATTATTTCAGGTAAGTTCGAGTATGAAATTTCCCTGAATGACATTAAGGTAAACTTGAACGTAGATTTTTTCCTACTTTAAAATTTAATATCATATACCAGGATTCACTTAATAAAGTTACGGAAAACAATCAGCCGACGCTCAGTGGCGGGGTTTGAGTTTTTTCGTTGCAAAAAGCATATCGAATAAGATAATTGAATAATTTAAACGGCATATGATAGATAAGTGTTTCTAAACTAGTCATACCGTTTGTAAGACCTCGAAATATTAAACTGCGACCCCATTAAGTATATATATTCTGGATCATCTCGACATTCTGAGTCTAACTAGCCATGTCCGTCCGTCCATCTGTCGAATATTTAGACGAATATTTCGAGGTGTTACAAACGGAATGACTAAATTAGTGTACCCCCATACTATAGCGGTGGGCATAATAAAGATTTCCTTTTCTACTAAAAGTTATACGTCTCACAACTTAAAATATCAAAAAAAATAAATTACGAATTATGATGAACATTTTAGAGAAAATAAAAAATTTATATGAATTTTTTTTAATGGGGTCCCAGATCAATATTTTGAGATGTTACACACGGAATGACTAGGTTAGTATATCCCCCTCCTATGGTGGTGGATATAAAAATGAGAGTCCCTTATTAAGTTTTCGAGATATATAGTACTTGCAAACGGATCAAATTAACTAAAATTTGTTTTTTTTTTCTGAAAATCGAAAATTGGTCAACTTTGACACTTTTATACGTACCATTTTTTAAATCGTTGGAAAATTTAACATAAGGATCAGGAGGATCGCCACCTGTTTCCTCTGTCCACGCCACTGTGCGACATACAATTTCTTGACAGTACTTGCCATTTATGATGTCAACTTGTTTCTTTTTTTACGTTTATTTTTTTTTTTTGTGAGCCGTACCAGACTTCATTCGCAGCCTATTACTTTATTGCGAAATCCGAAGAACTCTAATCTTTGCCAGAACACAAACAAAAGTCAAACAACAATGCACAACAAACACAACAACATTGAAGCAGAGTTGATCGATGCACATTTCGTAAGCGACATTTATGCTGACGCAGCGACATGTCGCTACTGTTTTACTCACAGAACTCAGTAGCACTTCTACGGAATGTGATCGCATTTTGTTCGTCACTTTTTTTATACCCTACACCACTACTGAAGAAGAAAGAGAAGAGATATAGACCCATTGATAAGTATACCGATCGACTCAGAATCAATTTCTGATTCGATTCTGTCTGTATGTCTGTCTGTCTGTCAATTTTAATTTGTGTACAAACTACATGTCGCAGACTCTTGACTCTTTGATTGCGTTTAGACTCTTATTTGTGTCAAACCCCGTTTACACTGCTCTTTAAATCCGGATTTAAAGGCTCGATCGAGCCTTGTGACGAAAAAATGCGATCACATTCCGTAGAAGTGTTACTGAGTTCTGTGAGTAAAACAGTAGCGACATGTCGCTGCGTCAGCATAAATGTCGCTTACGAAATGTGCATCGATCAACTTAAGTTTCAAATGGCATTCACAATGATCATGGGGCCTTTCCACGATCTGTTTTCGGCAAGTGATCTCTGTTTATATCCTTTAGATAATTAAGTCCAATAATAGGTAGTAGTATTTGCGTTAGTTAGCATCGTTGTCCTAAAGTTATTTTTCCCAACAGCTCAAAATTTTCTTGTTTTGTGTGTCATTCTCAAAAGAGTTCCCATATCTGTATCAAACATTGCATTCGAAATATTTTCTTCGCAACCCTTTGCCTGAGTACAATAACTTTTGGTAATAAAAATGTTTCCATTTCCTTGTGACTGATATTGGTGGTGGATTTGAAAAAAGAACCATAATAGCAACGACCCTGGCGCGTTTGCCCACTGCTTGTCGTCTATCCATCTGTCAGTCTTTCCATCAATCGAACCAAGAAAAACAAACCCCCAAATTATGATGGGAAAATACATATCATTCCTGCTGCTGCTGCTGCTTTCATCTATGTATGAGTACGATACAATCCTTGTCCATGGTGGCCAACACCAGCAAAAGCCACCGCGACACATAGGGTGTACCCAATTGCTGCAGCCACCTTCTGCGCGATTACCATAGACAAGAGTATTGTGTTGCGCTCTTTGTCGCGTATCGTTCATCTTTCAGCTGACGTTTGTGTTTGCATTTTAAGTTCAAGTGGCCGTTATGGAGTGCTGGTGTTGGTGGAGCCCTATGTATGCGATATTTGATTTGTTGCCTGTTGGGTTTGTGGTGCCTTTGCTGCCGCCTGTCTTGCACCTCCAAAAATTCACGGCTTGTGTTATTCCAATACCTTGCTTGGCTGTTTGCTGGCTTGCCTCGCGAATGTGGCAGTTTGTATCAGGGGGAATGTCGCCTGCGAGCGAGGCAAGGTAGTTGGTTGACTAAGTAGTTGTTACTTTGTTATTGTTGTTGTTGTTGGTTTGCTGGATATTTCGTTTAGTCTCAACTTGCATTTGGCCGCCATTGCTGCTGTTAGCCGTTTGGTTATAAAATGCGAATTTTGATTGTGTCCATATCTTTGAGTAAATGATTGCCATCTACCTACCTTTGCCTACATTGAACGCTTTTTCCTCTACTTCCTTGACTTCTGCTCCAACTGTGATCAAGTCTGCGTTGCCTCAGAGACGATTCCGCCTGAGTTGGGGACCAAAGCGAATACAGCACAGCATAGATGAGAATGACGATGTCGACGATGACTATGGCGATATGAAAATGCATTTAATGGCAAAGAGGTTGTTGTATTGGATCATTTGTGGGTTGGCTATGTGCAGGAATACAAGTACCCCAATCATAGCCATGATAGCTGGCCCAGTACTCTTTCCCCCACCAGTGAATGTTTGAGCATAATTCACAAAGTGATATTTGGGTTTCCCTCCATATTTTGTCCGTCTGCCTTTTGCCATGATACTACAAAGTTTCCGAGTTGAGAGAAGCCAAGTATAAAGGCTTTGCCTTGTCCCCCTCTAATGTGCTCTAGCTGGTGGCCAATCTCTTGCTGCTTAAGTGCAACTCTTTGTCATTGTCTATAGCCAGGGTTATTGACTTCTCGCACTTCATTTTTTTTTCTCTGTCTTTGAAAAGCTGCAGCTCTGGGAAAATGCCTACAAATCTACAATGTGTGTCAGTCAATCAGTTACCCGCAGCAACACAGCACCCTCGTGCCCTCTTGTGGAGCACCGAGTGTAGCTGTGTATCTTGCCAGCCCAACGCTAGAGCATAATTATAAACTTGCTTGTGTTTGAAGCCAAATAAATTTTAATTGAAATTATGACAATATCATCGTCATCATCCTCATCAACTCCGTCATCGTCGACGTTGCCGTACTTCCGAAAAGTCTGTGTAACGTAAATTGAATTAAAATTTTATATGGATTTGCCATGCAATGCAACTAAAAGGCAGAAAGCAGAATAGAGCATTTGGTTAATGATGGTGGTGGTTATGGTTAGGGCACGATAGCATTTTCCTACCAAGGCTTATACAGCATGCATGCATTTGGTTAATGAAGATTAGGAACACGTGCTGGAGATAGAAACTAGTTCAAGCGAATGAAAAAACTGTCACAATTGGAAAAACCCCAACGGCCTTCAACCTTAGGTCTCGAAAAGCAAAGGCGGAAATGTAGACATTTTAATTTTGACAAATTTTTAAGAAATTTTCTCCAAAGAATAATTTCCAAAAACATTTTCTCTAAGAAAAAATTATTTTTGAATTTTCTCTTATAAAATCATGTCAATGAAATGTTCTGAACTCACACAACAATAGATAATTTACTTCCATTACTCTGCATATTTGTATCCAATGCTTTGTCTTCTTGTTGTCAAAATACTTGGCAAATTCTGCAGAGAAACCCCTTTTGGGCAAGAGCATTGTACCATCTATGCCTCCAACAAAAAGAAATACACAAGGCAATGTTTAAGGCAACGAAAAAATGACAGACATTTGACAATGCGACATTTGACATAGAACAAACACAATGCCCATGACAAATGTCACAGCTGCAAGAAAGTCTCTCGCGAGCAAGGCTCTCACTGGTCAAATTTGTGGAGAGTGAAGATAGACATTAACTCTTTAGCCAAGTAACATGGCCATAGGTAACAATATTCATAAGGCATAAGTGAATGTTTATATGCTCCCCCCTCACCCATCAAGTGTCAATCTTCTTCCCCCACCCCCAACTTTCAGTTCTTATCCTGCTAACCCTACATAATATCATGTTCGATGATATCTTGAAGTTCATCAAATTAACAACCCAAGCCCAAGAATATCCGAATAACTGTGTGACTGAATGTGAAGTGCGAGAGTGTATGTATGTTGTTGGGGGGCTATGAAAAAGCACAACAACAGCAATGGCAACAAGAAGAAGAGCAAACAAGCAGAAGTGTAGCTCATCAGTAATGCAAACATACATATATATGTATATAGATATGTATGTACATACCTTCATACGCACATACACCATAGTGTGTGGTGGCAATGTCGGCAATGCGAAGCAAACACCGATGATGTTGGTTCATTCTTCTTCTCTATGCTTATTTCATATGGCTGGCAGTTCATCGTACGTAATACGACATAACGTAACTACATTTTCTATATGTACGTATGTTTGTACACACATATGCTGTGGATCTGTAGGTTTGCCATAAGATTGGATATATGTACGAATGTTTGTTGGGCTGTAAGTTTGTTTGGCTGAATGACTGCGAATGCATGAATTTTTCTTATTTCTTAACTGTGAAGTCAGTTGTTGTTCAGCAGTCGTCATTGTAGCCAAACCAACGACCGAAATCGTCTCGTTGTTGTACTTGTATACTTATAAATTTATGCTTTTTGAATACAAGATGGCGCACATTTGCGAGTGGAATTACGAGTGCACACAATATGTTGGCGCTTTTGTTGTTCTTGCTTGATTTTAATTGTTGTTGTTGTTGTTGTAGTTGCTATTGCTCCTGTTGTCCAATGTTGCGTTGGTGATGAATATGTGTGGCTATCGCGGTAACTTTGAATGTCTAACTATTGCTGTTGTTGTTGTTCATCATTGCCATTTGTAGGTTTAGTTTGATTGTTGTTATTATTACTATTACTGTTAAAATGCTTTTAATGCCACACTTAAATAAATATACTCACTTGCTGCTTGCTCTCTCTCCCTCTCTCAATCTTCTTAGCATTAGTAAAAGTCGGCGGCGACTACGACGACGACGACGTTGTTAGCCATACATCAGCTACGGCAACGTTGCCAATGATGACGCCGATGATTAGTGAAAACTAAGCTTTGTCATTTGTTTCGAAAGTAAGTGGAGGCGCAATCAACTGTGAAAAACAAACAAAAACAATCAACCCAAAGTGTTAATCATGGGTGTTGAATCTTTTTCAACAATGTTTTTTTTTTGTATATCTCTACCGAACAATTCAATTCAGATCGTTGGCATAAAACTATTTCAATCAGGTGTTGCAATGTGAAATTAAACAAGTAAAAGCGTGCAAAGTTCGGCTGGGCCGAATCTTTTATACGCTCCACCATGGATCGCATTTGTCGAGTTCTTTTCCCGGTATCTCTTTGTAGGCAAACATATGATAAAAGAAAAGAATTTCTATGATATTGGAGCTATAATATCAAGTTATCGTCGTATTCGTACCCTATTTGAATTGAATATTGGAGACAATAGTAGAAGTCGTTGTGTAAAATTTCAGCCAATTCGAATAAAAATTGCGGCCTTTGGGGGCTCAAGAAGTAAAATAAAGAGATCAGTTTATATGGCCAAATCGGATAGAAATTGCTCCCTCTAGAGGCTGAAGAAGACCTCAGATCGGTTCATATGACAGCTATATCACGTAATGAACCGATTTAAAACACACTTAAGACACTTGTTGTAAATCATAACAAAACACCTCATTGTAAAATTTTAGCCAAATCGGATAAGAACTGCGCCCTCTATAAGCTCAAGAAGTCAAGATCCAAGATCGGTTTATATGCCAGCTGTATCAAAACATGGACCGATATATCCCATTTACAATTCCAATCGACCTACCCTAATAATAAGTATTCGTGCAAAATTTCAAGCGGCTAGCTTTACTCCTTCGAAAGTTAGCGTGCTTTCGACAGATAGACGGGCGGACGGACATGGCTAGATCGACTTAAAATGACATGATGATCAAGGAATATATACACTTTATGGTGTCTCAGATGAATATTTCGAGGGGTTACAAACAGAATGACGAAATTAGTATACCCCCATCCTATGGTGGAGGGTATGAAAAAAGATAAAACTGGTCGTTGTAGTTTACCAAAACGTAAGAGAAATTTGAAAGAAGTAGTTATAGCTGAAGAGGATATTTACCGATTGCTATTGCAACTAGTGGAGTTACCAAATGTTTGGAAATATGCCTATTTTGTGTGACTGTCCCTACAATTATGATAAAATATTGAAAAATTGTGAGTTTTGATGAGTACAGCGTATTATGGAATGAAACTAAAGAATGATTGCACATTATTTCATTACCCAACTTTCCACTTCCTTTATTGTGTATATTGGGATTTATCGACACATCGAGGTTTTTCCTGAAAATCAAACTTCAAATATGTAATTCATAGCTGCCGCATCCCAATGAAATGAAAAATTTCCTACGAATATTCATAGAGACTTCTTTCATAGCAATGTGTGATGCCATTGTACCACACTGCTTTAGGCCTCACAAATGTTGCCACTGAACAATTACGGGTTCGAGGGCGCAATATTCATCCTATTTAACCAAAATTTTTTTATAATTGTTGCTCTCATGACTTTCAACTGACTTATTAAATTTGGTTTTATAGGGCCGTGCATTGATATTGGTTCTACATAAATCGATCTCCTGACATGTACCTCTCATTTTCGTTTGAAATACTATCGATATTTATTGTAAGAAATATCGAAATTATCGAAAGTTGCGATTATCGATAGTTTGTCAGCTCCATATTGCAGAATACCTTGTGCTTGAGCTTGTGCGTAAACATAGCTTCTCCGATGTTTGACGTTAATCGTGGGAAGCTCCTCCGATGTTTGACATTAACCATAACATTTGAGACCTTATTTTCGCAGCCTTCGTGAAAATTGGAAAATTCACATCCTCCATGAAGATTGAAAATGACGGATAGAAAAGTACTCTGACTTACAGGTGCCTTCACTTGATCTTCATTAACTTTCTTCGGCACAGTTCATACCCATATCCTGCAATAGGTCTACCCATTTAAGAGTTTTTAAGATGTTTCATCATACAGAGTGCAAAAATTGCACATTTGCCCATGTACATTGCATTAAGGGACAAACTTCTCACATATCAATAAGTGCTGTCCGATTCGAGTTTTAAGCTCTTTGATAAGTCGAAGAGAAGTTTTTACATGGCATAGTACCTCACAAATGCATACGACTATTAGGGTGGGATAAGCACCGCTGAAAATTTTTCTGTGGTTAGGTAAGGTTAGATTGAGTGAGGTGAGATCACTCGGAGGCCAGTCTGGCCCATTGTGGTACCCTATAATGAAAGGGAAGAGAAAGAAGATGTGAGACTTCGGACTAGAGATTATAAACGAATAAAAAAACAACAGGAGGAATGGAGAACCCAAGCGGGGTGTGAATAAACGCCCATCCCCACGCAAACAAATCTCAGGATACCTACCAGTGTTACGTTCGAAGAAAAAGGAGAGCCTACGTCCCTTTGGAGAGAAGTTTTACATGGCATAGTACCTCACAAATGTTGCCGCATTTGGAGGGGAATACCACCGCTGGAAGTTTTTTTCTAGTAGTCTCGCCAGGATTCGATTCGAGGGCGGTAAATCTCTTACCAGAATTTTTATTGCGGCCACTGCAATGGCACAGACCTCTGCCTGAAAGACCGGCAGTCTCAGAGACATACTGATATTGAGTGCATCAGAGTAGACCCCCAAATCAGCCCCTGACTCCATCTTGGAGCCATATGTGTAGATCGAGGTCTCTTCCTCCTCCAGTACAGCATTCGCCCTCCATTCATCCCTCTCAGAAAATCGAATCGCAAATCGTGAATGCGATCGGAAATCCTCTTCAGTCTACCCTCCGCATCCATAACACCCAAAATCTAACTGTGGCTGCAACCATCCTCCTTCACCAAGGCGAGCTTCCTCAACCTAAGTGCGACCCTGGCGGCGCAGTTCCGAATATAGGCCTCAATGGGCAGCTCTGGAGGCGATCCAGCATCGGCTCCAGGCCTGCCTGTGGTGCCGATCTCAGTGCTCCTGTGACCCCAACGCAGGCCAGTTTCTGGACCTTCTCGAACTCCCTCGCATGCGTCTTTTTCCTACGGCATTCCACCATACCAGTGCTCCCTAGATCAGTACTGGTCTCGCAATGGCCGTATACATCCAATAAATCATCTTGGGGAGCTACCTCCAACTTCCTACCGAAAATCCTCTCCTTACGGGTTCCGCCCTCGGTGTTTCTCATTTAGGACACTTTCGAATCGTGGACTATGCCCAGGTACTTCGTCTCGTTCGACAGCCGCAGGATGACCCCGTCCAAGAGCGGGAGTCTGAATTCGGAGTTCAGACTCCCAAATTTTTCTGATGTTCTAAGCATTTTCGGTCGTGTTTCGACATTTATAAGATGATCTGGACTGCACCTACATCGGAGTTGGGTTCATTTCTACTTTGAGTTCTACATGCGGCAAATTTGAGTTTTTTAAGTTTGAATGGAGAATTGTTTGCATTAATTCCAATGTCTCTTCATCCTCTACTCTTGGGTCGTAATCAGGAAATGTGTACAGTGCTGATAGTGTTTCGCATTGTTATCGTTTGTTCGGTCGATCTCAGAAGTACGGATTATTCTAGCTTGTTTGTATTTCCTTGCCTGTCTGCTTACGTTTGTCTTTTTTGCTGGCATGGTGATCACTTGCAGCAGGGAGTAGTAGCCTCCAGCTTTTGATCCTATTCACTATTTTATCAGAAACAAGGGTAATGTCTGTGTCAAGGCGTCTGGCTACAGGCAATTCTGTCTTTACTGTCTTTTTTAATATTCTTTTATCCCATAGATTTGGTAGACTGACTGCATGCCCTGCTCTACTGCTCAAGAGTTAAAATCACCTGCAACTATGTGGCTAACACTGATCTCTCTTGGCTTCTTTGATATCAAATTTGGATTTGAATTCGTTAATAGAATTTTTTCCAACACAAATCAAATCCTTCCCCTTTTGGCTGGATTGTTCTGTTGGTGGGAAAATATATTACATTTGTTTTTATCATGTCTTCGATCCAGAACTCTTGGGCTGATTATCATGGTACCTCGCTGAGAGGGAAAAGAATGTGCCAATTTACTTATGTGCATATTTTCTTGTAGTATTTTCATCGGGCCTTTGTGTTATTCTCTTTCAGCTTGATGAGCCTGACAAATTATTTTTTCTGACTCTTACCTTCTTATCGGCGGATATGACATCTCGGCAAATTCTTGCATTCTTTTAATATGTGGTCCTTTCTGCAAATGTTGCCAAAGTTTTCTTTAAATCTCTAATTTTTAATTAAATTTCCTTTTACACTTATTATTTTTATGAAACTTTGCTTCTTTTCAATAATGATCGTGAATTTTTTTAAACATCTGCCATCATGCCTCGCACTGCCAACATGTTTACGCACATGCCTAATTATTTGACAGATAGCCGCTGGTCATCAACATTCGTTATGATTATCTGTTGTGTTCTTTCACTCGGCAGAGCATTTAAGCTGTTTTGAATTTTAGTTTTCCCCCTTCGGCATTTATAATTTCTGTTCAAAAAAGGTAGGTAGTAGGTTACGCTGCTTGTTTAACAAAATTGTCAAGAGTTGGTTTTGAGGGAGGGAGAGGAGGAGGGAAGCATTTTTGCACCGATGACTGAGTGAGTGACAGATACTACGACGTAACCTACGACAAAAAATCCTTTTTAGCAAAATCACATCAAAATATTACGACTCGTGTTTATAGAGCAGTGCTTATGGCGCTGCTGCTGCGGCCGCGACTACGGCTACTGGCTCTGCTGTTTGTGTTATTGCTATTGCGAGTATTGTTCGAATTCGCTCTCATAACGAGAGTTTATTTCTCAGCCGCATGGATGGATGGATACTTTATGTGGTTGGGATTATTGTCGCTGTTGCGTGGTTGTTGGTGTTGTTACTGTCGTTCTGTATGAATTTATTGTCACATTCGTATAAATATATGTCCGTCCGTATGTATCATGCTCTGTAGCTGTGTGTGTGTATGTCTGTACAAAACTCTACGGGTGGCTATGTATGTTTGTACATACTTACCGTACCTCTCTATATTCATTCATTCATGGTAGGTTTGTGTGTTGTGCACATATTTGAGTACATAAATATTCGTCGAATACATAAAAAATGCGACGCTTTGGTTATTAAAACGAATACAACAGCAACAAACAAAAAAAAATTGAAATCGAAACGACCTCAAGCGTCTAAAAGCGAATGACGATGGTGATGACGACGGCGACCAACACACAAACCAACAGGCCGACAAGCAAAACGATATCCACCAACAACGTTAGCAACCAGGCAACCAAGTAAACTGGCAGCAACAACAACGACAACAAAACAGCAACAAGCCATACCAAACACCGTTTTGAAGATTGTTTTATTTCAATAATAATTCCATTAAACCGACAAACAATCAGCCAACAACAAAATCTGGACGACAAGCAGCAGCGAGCGAACAACTGCGCGAAGCTTCGATCTGTCAGAGATGAACCACAGAAAAAATACAACATTTCAAGCACAGTGGGTTTTACAATTAGGGATTTGGCACAATTTTAAGGGATAGGTGCTTAAAATGGTGAGCCATTGTTTGAGTATTTTAACGGTAAGCAAATACCATACCATAATTATTTTGCCTTCATCAGGACTAGTCTCCGCCATGATTTATGGCCTTTAAAGAATATTGAGGGTTAAGTTTCTTGTTTCTTGGATGCTTAGGTATATATTCGACGTCCTTCAAGCAAGAAACTTCACACCCTCAGCATACTTAAAAAGCCGTAAATCATGATGGAGGCTACATAATAATTATGGTATGAATAGGTTTATAGCCTAATACAGCTCCCCTTTAAACCGATCTCCCTATTTTACTTCTTGAGCCCCTAAAGTGCGCAAATCTTACTAGATTTGGCTGACATTTTACACAATGACTTCTACTATAGTCTCCAATATTCAATTCAATTATGGTACGAAATGAACCATAGCTTGATATTGTTCCAATAACAAAGCAATTCTTTACGTTTAACCTTTGTTTGCCTGAAAAGAGATGGTGGAGGGTATATAAGATTCGACCCGGCCGAACTTAACACGCTTTTAATTGTTTTTATTAAAAACAGAGTTTTTGGTCTTATCCTCTCAGATCATCGTATTAAGGCCCATTAAGAACTATCGGAAGATGTCGAGATAGCTTTGAGGAGGGGAAAGAGTAGAATACGAATATGATATTAAAACTTGGGTTCAAGTACCCAGGGGGACGCTCTAACCCCGAAACTCCATCAAACAGACATATTGGTGTTCATGTCAATATGGGGTTCAAATGAAAGGTATTGGGAGTAGATTATGAATATGGCATAAAAATCAAGTCCAAGTAATTGGGGTTCGCCCCACCTCCAAAAATCCCTCCAAATGGGCATATTAGCCGATCATAGTTATATGAGACTCAAATGAAAAGTAGTTAGAAGTATTGGGTTGCCCAAAAAGTAATTGCGGATTTTTCAAAAGAAAGTAAATGCATTTTTATAAAACTTAGCATGAACTTGAATCAAATATACTTTTTTTACACTTTTTTTCTAAAGCAAGCTAAAAGTAACAGCTGATAACTGACAGAAGAAAGAATGCAATTACAGAGTCACAAGCCGTTGAAAAAATTTGTCAACGCCGACTATATGAAAAATCCACAATTACTTTTTGGGCAACCCAATACATTACGATTATGATATTAAAATGTATGTCCAAGTGTCTAGATGGCGCTTTAATTTTTTAAGTCACCTCAAATAGGTGAATTATCCCATCATATTAATATGGGAATCAAATGAAAACGAATCAGGTATTCAATTTTGGGACCAAGTGTTTGGTTTTTTACCGATAATGGCAATATCGAGCTCAAATAAAAGGTATTTGGTATAGAGAACAAATTTGATAACCATATTTAAGGCGAAATGCAACAATATTTTCTGTTGCCAAATGTTATGCGCAAAAAAAATCAATTGCAAAAACAGTTTATCAAATCCGTTGCTTTAACCGACTTTACGCGTCTGAAATCGAATATTACTAATGAAAAAGTCGCAAAGCCTATTTTACAGTCGACTTTTGGATAATCGAAAAAAGTCGAAAGTCGAATTTCTGATAATCGAAAAAAGTCGAAAAGTCGAATTTTTGATAATCGTTAGATCCTAACTCCTAGGTTTGCTAGAGCTGTTAGCAGCAAACCTTCCCCCGAATAGAAGATTACGATTCGCTTGGTCTTTGAAGAAGTACGGTCCAATGATATCTCCAGCCCATAAACCTCTAAACCAAACTGTGATTTTTCTGGATACTCTGGTAACTTCTGGCTGATCTTCACACCAAAATCGATAATTCTGCTTATTTTCGTACCCATTGAGCCCAAAATGAGCTTGGTCGTTGAACACATTTTTTCGATAAAAAAAAGTGGATCTTCGGCCAACTTTCCAAGAACCCATTCACCAAAAATTCTGCGTCGTTCGGTTTCAATTCTTGCACCAGCTGGCTTCACACCAAAGAATAGCAGCAAGCCACTTTAAAATGAGTGCACACGATAGACATGAAGTGAATGACACGCTCACACCTTATACCAGCAATCGTTGTTGTTGCTTATGACCCTCAACCATCAAAACATGAAATGCCATTTTATGATTCGTTGAGCAACTAAGTGTTTTTGCAAATGAGCATAAAATGATTGCTGGTCATATTTTACATTTTGAGCAATACTCACGAGGCTGATATGGATCACAACTGAATAGATGACACACACGCACACACAAAGTTATCGTTCAAAATGAGCGTTGACATTATTGTGCGTGGTGTTTTGTTTTGGCTTGGGTAAAGAAACAATGGAAGTAAGAGAGCTGTGTTGCCACAACAGAATTTAATTTCCCACCAAAATGTTCAAAAAACCTAACAAATCGTCAACTGGCCGACCACAATTTAAAATTTCTTAAAAATTTACTCTAACGACAATATTTTGTTATTTTTTCTAAAACGACAAAAATTTTGATAACAATTTCCCAAAGACAAAATTTTTTCTAAATAAAAAATTTTAACGCAATGCTACTAATACAAAAAATTTTTCGATCACATTGAAAATCTACCAAAATCGATTTGGACCGTCTGGCCGACCAAGTCCTAAAATTTACAAATCCATCCAAACAAATTTGGTAGAAAAAGCCCAAAACGGCAACACTGAATGCGTGTAACTTGGCATCAACGCTACCGTGAAGGGTTGAACATTGCTCATCCATGTGTCTTTGCCGTTTGTTTTTCTGTTGTGGCATTCCTCTGCTTGCTTTGGCTTCACATGGGTATCATCTGAGTAGTGCTCATTCGCAAACAACATACGATGTCCGACACTCAAATTGAAAAGCATATCCACTGAACGATTGCTGAAACGTTCGATCAACTCTTGCTCTATTGTCATATGAGGAGCGTTTCATTGTTTTGCTGTGGCATACATAACAGGCACTTTCTTTGCCACAAGTGGCATTTGAGTGCCAAATTTAGGGTCTCATGCAGTTCTCTGCTTCACGCCTTAATCCTTCCGCAAAGTTTACCACGTTGTTGAGTAACAGAGGCCCAATCGCTGCGAACGGCGACGAATCGATAATTGATGGTCATCATTAACACTGGCCGACGATACAGCTGCGATATTTTCGCACTCTACGTAAGCGTGTTGGTGGTTTAATGTCTAACAATGTAAATTTGGTGCGAAATTTAGTCACAATAGCCCGAATAGCCGCTTCAGTGGGTCGATTAAACTGATCATAAAATGGAAGAAGTGCGCGATGAACTTTCTTCAGAGCTCGCATTCTAATAAAAAAATTCATTAACTTGCAAGCATTGTTCGTTTGTAAGACGATTCATGGTTAAATTATAAACCAAACTGAAGATGTTTGACAGTGAAACAATACACGTAATGTGTGTGAGCTGTTTAAACCATTGTTGTCAAAAATATAATAGCTAAAAAATCACCCTTAAGTTTCCTCGAAGTTCTCACAGACATCGGCATGTTTTCCAATCAGACTATAACCTGTCATAGCGGAAACGAGATATGAGATTAGCCATCTAGCCATAGACCTTTTCAAGAGATTGGACAACATAACCTTAAAATGTTCAAGGCCCTTCGGTAAAAACCGGACCATGAGCTGTTTAAACCATTGTTGTCAAAAAGATAATAGCTAAAAAATCACCCTTTAGTTTCCTCGAAGTCCCCACAGACATCGGCATGTACGGCCATAGCCATAGACCTTTTCAAGCTTAGATTAGACCACATAACCTTAAAATGTTCAAGGCCCTTCGGTAAAACCCGGACCATGAGCTGGATTAAAAATCTGTGTCCCACAGCAATTTATACCACAATACTCATTTCATGATGTTGCCCTGACGTTTTTCCTTACATATTCAGTCGCAGTCCCATAAGAAACCACTGTGACCTGTAACTGACGTATGTATGCTGGGACGGACATGTGCATGGACATTCAGATATTTGGTGTATGCCTCATGGCAGCAGTCGCAGCAGCAGTAGTCCCCAATAAACAGCTCCACCAAATAAAACAGTTGAGCCGCCTGTCTAAACTCTGCCCGCTTGTCCAGGTTGATGATGGTGGGAATGAATGTTGCTGGTGCTGGCCGCCACAATGACAATGGTGGTGGTGGTGTGGTGTGGTGTGGTGGTGCGGTGGCGGCGATGTCATGAGATTGAGATTCAAGATTTTTTCCCGTCTGTTTTGTATTAAACATTTTCCTTAGTTTTTTTTCTGTGTTCAGGGAGATTTTTCGTTGTGTGCCTTTTATCTGCATTTATCGATTATCGATGTTTGTTGTTGTCGGCTGGCCTGAGCTGTAGGTATTCATCGTTGTTGAATTTGCTTTGATTTCTTTAATTGGCGTATTTTTTGGTTGCTTGCCATATTGTTGCTTTATTTTTAATAATTTTTTTTTATAATTTATCACATGCACGTTGTGTAGTTGCTATTGTTGTTGTTGTTGTCATTGTAGTTGTTGTTACTGTTAGTGCGCCACTGAGTGATGTCGATTGTGGGGTAAACATTTTTGAATAACAATTCAAAAATATCGTGAGATTTGCTATCTCTGTGGTATGGCAGTGTAAATGTGCGAAGCGCACAGCGACTGTATGTGAGTGTGTGTGTGTGTGTTAGGGCGAGTGTGTGTTTGTGTCTTTTTTTCTCGTTGTTTTTGAAACCAATAAATTCCAATAATTTATTTATAAAGTATTTAATGAGTGATTTGTTATAAAGGTCGAAAATTCTCGATGATGAGTGAGTGGTGCGAGTGGTGTTTGTTTTCGACCATGGGACAATTACCATACAAGTTTTTTTTCATTTTCACTTTTGCCATAGCGTTTTTGTGTAGAGGCTGAGTTCATAAAAAAACGATATGCAATTGGCATATAATTCATGCAATTACTTTGTATTTATCTTAAATGCTCTACATACATAAAAAAATTAAGTAATTGCCCCAGGCACCAATATTGTTGAAAAATATTTATTTGGTTTTGTTGTTCTTTTGAGCCTTTATCATCATATGTGTCAATAAAGCGATAGAGGCAACAAAATTTTCCTTATAGGTCATGAGGACTTGTAGGTTGTGGTATTCATTAACGGGATTATTTGAGAGATTGGTATGTAGTTACAGTAGAGAACGGATATAAGAATGTCTAAAAACGTTGGTTTCTTTTAAGCGTTTTTTTTTTTTCAGAATTATTGCATATAAGAAACTAGTTTCTTATACACATACATATAGATATAAGACTTTTTCCTTATATGAGTAGTGTTCATATTTTTACATACACAACTTAAGCCCGCAGGGTTCGAAGTAATGTGCAAATGTATGAAAGTTCCATCACTGCTCTACTAATACCCTGCAAACATTTTTGATAGCCAAACAATCTTCCACGAACTGTCTAAAAAAACTCCAACTTTTGTTTCTTATATGCGTTTTTTTTCCTACACAGAATTATTGCATATAAGAAACTAGTTTCTTATACAGATACATACAGATTTTTTTCTTATATGAGTAGTGTTCTTATTTCTACGCACACAACATAAGCCGGCAGGGTCCGAAGTAATTTGGAAATGTATGATAGTTCCATCACTGCTCTACGAATACCATGCAAACATTTTTGATCGCCAAGCAATCTTCCACGAATCTTCTAGATGAAAGTTATGATCGCCGAGGAAATCGTCTAACAGCCCTTGTGACTGAGTTCTGAGGTCCACCGTAGCGGTCGCTGTTTGCCTATTGGCTTGGCACTAGAACATGCTGACACAAACGAGTCATTCAGGATCTTCGTATATCCTCCGAAGTTTCCATTTCCTTTTCCGGTCCAGTTACAGTTATGATCGCGGAGGAACTCGTCTTACAGCCCTTGTGACTGAGTTCTGAAGTCCACCGTGGCGTTCGCTGATTGCCCATTGGCTTGGCACTAGGACATGCTGACACAAGCGAGTCATTCAGGGTCTTCGTGATCCGCATGACCATTAGTCTATATACTCCGCAGTTTCCACTTCCTTGTCCGGTCTAGAAGGGATATAAGTGCAGAATTTGTGCCGAAATTTATTCCAATCCGCCTTTCTTCTGTTTAGTCGAGAGAACATTTCTGCAGTATTTTCTTCAAGGCTGAAACTAATATAACGATGATCAGAGAAGCTGTGGTCACCCAACACTTACCGGACGCATATTCTTGCGCTTATATCTTCCGATACAAAGGTAATATCTAGTACCTCCTGCCTGTTTCTGGTGATAAAGTTCGGTTTATCCCCTTTATTACAAATCGTTAGATTGCTCACCCATTTCGTTGACATCCGATCTTCCCCATATCTGGTGATGTGCATTGGCATCACTTCCTACAATGAGGCACTTTCTCCTTGCAGTAGCGGCTTCAACCAGCAACTTAAGGTTTGAAGGCGGCATCTCTGAATCGTGTGCCATATATAGGGAAGCCAGCCAATAATGAGACTTATTTATTTCAAGACTGGCTACTACTGAATCCTCAGTGCTTAGCGACGGAAGAAGAACTATATTTAGGCTGCTCTTTGCAAGAATACAGGCTCTGTGTTTCCCATTCCCCATACCCTTGAGTAGTTTAAATCCCGGAATTCTTAGTCCACGAACCATTCCTCCACACACCCATAATTCCTGGATAAGAACCACGTCAAATCCTCCTGCCATCAGGAGGACCTTTGGTGGCGCCGAAGCGGCCTTACAATGGCGGGGATTTATCTATCTATCAATCTTAGCGACGGAAGAAGAAAAACATTTTGGCTACTCTTTGCAAGAATACAGCCTCTGTGTCTCCCATTCTCCGTACACTTGAGTTGTTTAAGTCCCGGAATTCCAGGAACCATTTCCATTCCACGAACCATTCCTCCACATACCCATGGCTCCTGGATAAGAACCACGTCAAATCCTCCTGCCATCAGGAGTTAGTGCCGCCGAAGCTGGCTTACAATGCTGGAGATTTATCCGTAGAAACCGGACCATAGTCAGGATTAAGAACTTCCACCACTGTTGCGTTAGCCTCGTCTTCTGATGCCGCCAGGAGTTCATCCTCACAAAATTTGTAAGATCTTGTCATGACGAGCTTCCGTACGCATCCAGGGGCAGGTGAGAAAGTAGTGGAACCACTCTTCTTCAGGACACTGAACACTTGCGATGTGGACGATTCCTCCTTTTGAGTTCCGTCCTTCCCCGAGGGCGCACACCTTGAGCCCAATCCAACTGGATGACCCTCCCACACAGGGCTTGTCGGATCCCGTTTCGTTGCCTTCCCCTCCTGTTTCGACTGTGGCAGGGGGATTTTCAGTCTCATGCAAACCGCCAGACTTTAGCGATCTGGTCGATAGTTCGTCAGACAAATGTTCAACAACAACTTCTGAGTCGTCTCCTGATTCCCCAACCCCATTGTTTCTATAGACCTACAGTTTCAACTTGTTAAATCTGTAGGCTACAACTCTTTTAGGCTTGTTGAAGTCTGCGAAACAGCCAGAGTACGGTCAATCTTCCTCCTCCAATCTTCCAGTCGGTGGTTGAAAGATTGGGATTACATTTCCTTAGTCTTCCAAGAATGTATATAGGATCTTGGTATCCAAGCGTGCGCCATATCTTCCTTCTTGGCTAAATCCAGTTCTGCGCCTGGCCAGATCTTACCAATCTTTTTTGGGGCGCAACGATACATTTCAATTCAATGTTGATCCCCGAATGCATTTAGTCTGTATCGGCCCCGATACCAGCCCGTAT
Organism: Stomoxys calcitrans; assembly: GCF_963082655.1. NCBI lineage: Eukaryota > Metazoa > Arthropoda > Insecta > Diptera > Muscidae > Stomoxys > Stomoxys calcitrans. Next base: position 124,785,784 of record NC_081556.1, read on the forward strand.
CGTCACAAACTGGAAGAGTCCCAGGACATTCTGCAAGAACATCGGAGTATACCGATGACAGTCCATTGTATATCCCACTCCAATTGTTGCTATATATGCAGCCCTGTTCTTCTCCCTTGTTGACATCACCAAACTGTCTCTAGCGACATTAGCCAAGGTTCTTGTACCCATCTTGCTATTATTCGCCCTAGTCATTTTAATCATGGAATGCCAGATGACCGCAACCTTTTGGCTGACTCCGATGTAGTTTCCGAGCCTAGAAGTGTAGGCTTTGGGATAGCCTGTGCAGCGAATCCCCGAGGGAGTGTCTCTCCCTATCAGTGAAAGTCTTAGGATCATTCGCACCAAGTCTCTCAATAAACTTGAGAGCGATACGCCTTCTATTATTCCAACCACTTAAAGAGCGTGTTGGTTTGCCGGGGAAGGCCGATGGCCTAGGCTAATTATAGGCATACGGAGATAGAATAGGTTCGGCCTTGTCCTTAAGCTCCTGGTGACCAGTCATCGAGTCATCGGCAAATATCGAATAACATAATTCAATTCAAATCCTAAACTCACTACGTGTTAAAATAAAAGCAATCCCGAAATGTTAGCTCAAGCTATTTATACACAAAACTACTGGATGATTATAACACAATGAATTGCGTAACAATCGTCACAAAGAGTCGTTAAAACTTTCGCTCACGCAATGAATTGCCAAATGATATTCTTGAAGAGTGTTTCACGACTCATTCGGACGATTATAATGCAATAAGTTGTAAAAGAATCGCCTCGTTGCGATTTGCTAAAATTTCCGCACGCACAATGCATTGTCCAATGATATCCCAGAAGGTTGTTTCACGACTCATACCGACGATTAAAACTCAATGAGTTGTAAGATAATCATCGCGAAGAGTAGATAAAACTTTCGCACGCGCAATCGTTTGCCTAATGATATGCTAGAAGAGCGTTTCGCGATTCATAGGGAAAAACAATTGCGTAACAATTTTCAAGAAGATTGTTTTATTCATCGTGGGGATGAATGCTCTTCCAAAATTATGAAAAAAATGTTTGCATGACAACTCACTTTTTTTTGCATGTCGGAGGCGTCATTGGGCCATACTTCTTCATCGACGTTGCCAATCGTCACGCTGCCGTGACAGCGGTAACGCTATCTCTAAGCAAATATTGGGTTGCCCAAAAAGTAATTGCGGATTTTTCATATAGTCGGCGTTGACAAATATTTTCACAGCTTGTGACTCTGTAATTGCATTCTTTCTTTTGTCAGCTATCAGCTGTTACTTTTAGCTTGCTTTAGAAAAAAAGTGTAAAAAAAGTATATTTGATTAAAGTTTATTCTAAGTTTTATTAAAAATGCATTTACTTTCTTTTAAAAAATCCGCAATTACTTTTTGGGCAACCCAATATAAATATCGGTTTTTATCAAGATTCACTAAATGAGATTGCAGAAAGCAACATGTTTTTTTTTCTTTGATTTTTTACCTGCCATTAAGAATGTCAACTTGTTCTCTTTTCACATTCATTCTTTGTTTTTACTTTTTATTATGACATTTTTTCGGTAGATTTTGTCACCATCAATTATCATGGGGCCTTTCCACTTTTTGTTTTCGGCAATTGAGGTAACGTTCTATTAGTTTATACTCAGTTAGACAGGTTACGTATGTCGTGTGGTCCCATATCAGAATCGTGACACACATACTGCACGTTGGCATCAATCCTTGCTCTGAAGGAGTTTAGGCGGCTGCATCTGACATATCGTTATTAAGCCAGAACTACTCTAGTTTGTCGGGAAGGTAAATTTCTTTAGGTGAAATTGAAGGCTGTCGTTTTCCAAGGATCTTATTCACCGTCTCGGCATGAATATTTTGTTGTAGGACATGAGGTTAAGAAATTCAATTTTACCAATTTATATTTGCTAAGAGAGGGAGAGTGGAGATACTGCTCTCATATCAATGGGTGCTGCCCGATACAAGTTTAAACTCATTGATAAGGGACTTCCTTTTATTGCCGAGTCCGAACGGCTTGCCGCATAGCGATATCACTTTGTAGAGAAGCTTACACGGCTGATTACCTAAGGTTAAATACCTCACAAGTGTCGCCAGCACTACGGGTTGCCTTTTATATTTCGGGATAGGAGAACAAATACAAATATTATTCATCGAAAATCGCTTTATTGTTTTTCAAAATACTCTCCATTCAAATCTGTACACTTTTCCATGTGTTTGAACCAATTATCGAAGCACTTTTGCCACTCTGATTAAGGTATCTCCAAAACAGGCATTCTGAACGCACCAACCGCTTCTTCAGGTGTCAAAAACGTTGACCTCTCTTTCTTTTTTATGTACGGGAATAAAAAGAAGCCATTCGGTGCCCAGTCAGGACTATGCGGCGAATGACTAATCAAATCGATGTTTTGAGTGCTCAAAAATGCAGTTGTTTGAGTCGATTTGTGAGAGCTCGCATTGTTGTGGTGAAGAATAATCCGTCTTCGGCGGTTGGTTTTCCTGATTTCAAAAAATTTAATTAAGTTAATCGATGCACTGTTGTTGAGTTAATCCACGTCGAAAGTTATAAAAAATAATCGCACGCAAAGTTCACGATTCCATTTTTTGGGCGAGATGAATCTTTTAAGTTACTGTAAACAACACAAATAGCGCTCGTATGTCAAAACATTCTGAGCACGTATAACCTCAAAAATGTGAAGCTTTACGATAGAACTGTCAGTTGGCAGATTTAAACACAAGGGTTGTCCAATCCCGAAATATAAAAGGCAGCCCTTATATGACGTTTTCGACATCATGTAAGGGCTCCCACGAAAATTTTTGACAATCATAAACCTAAAAAACCGACATACAGACCATCTGTGCCATATAAAAGGTGATTTTTTTATCTATTATCTTTTTGGCAACTCTGGTTTAAACCGCTCACACACGTTTCGTGTTTTATTTCACTGTCAAACATCTTCAGTTTGGCCTATAATTTAGCCATGAATCGTCTTACAAACGAACAACGCTTGCAAATTATTCCATTTTATTATCACAATACGTGCTCGGCTAAGAAAGTTCACGGTGTGCTTCTTCCATTGGGCGACGAAGCTCATTTTTGGCTCAATGGGTACGTTCATAAGCAGATTTGTCGATTTTGGAGTGAAGATCAGTCAGAAGCATTGCAAGAGCTACCAATGCATCCAGAAAAAGTCATAGTTTAGTGCGGTTTATGGGCTGGTGGCATCATTGGACCGTACTTCTTCAAAGATGATGCGAATCGTCACGTAACTGTGGATGGTCAGCGCTAACGTGAGATGATATCCAACTTTTTTTTTGCCCAAAATGCAACAGCTTGACTTGCATGACATGTGATTTCAACAAAAACGATGCCACATGCCACACAGCACGCGTAACAATGGACTAATTGAGAGGCGAACATTTTATTTCACGGGTTGTAGGGGAAAATGTTTTTATGATTTTCGCAAAATTTTGCATTATGTATTTTTTGTAAAAAGTTCCGTTAAAATCCGTTCAGATTCTATTTTTTTTAATTTTCCCGGCTAATTCCAAATTACAGTATTGAGTTTCCGGACTTCTAACTTTGCGCCTGACATCTGACAAGCCTAGCTCGATACCAGCTCAGCTAACAGAGCGCTTTAGTGAGGGGGGTAACCGCAACTGAAAATATTTCTGATGTTTTCGCTAGGATTAGAACTCAGGCGTTCAGCGGAAAAGCTAAACTAAACACTACACTGGCCTATAATTATTTATACATCTATGTACATGTATTGTGTAAATTTACCTGTTTATTTTTAATACAGTCAGTCAAGTTATATACCTACTTGACTGACTGTATTCACCAATTGGTTGTTCATTTCGGGCCTTCTTATCAAACACCTGTTTTTTTCCAACAAAATGTAACAAAATTAAATTCGTTGCAAATAAATCACAAATATCGAGCGCCGCCGACCAATCCGTTTTATGCAACATTTTAATTGACTTTTCTCTTGCCCTTCCTTCCCTCTCGCTCTCATGCAATGACTCTCGCCAAACCAGGCAAATTTGTTTTGTTTTTTTTCTCCTTATTTTTGTGAAATGATCTGTATACAGGTGCCATGTGCAAATAAATGCATTATAATTTATAGCATTTATTGAATTTCCAACTACACACATTACACGTTGCCTGCTGCCGCTGGTGCTAGTGCTGGCTGGTTCTGCTTATAACTCTTATATTACGACGGACTCGGTTGGTTGGTTCGGTCGGTTCCGGTTTCAGTGGACCAACACGAATCACAAGCAAACAACTAAACGACCCAAACGAACCACTAAAAATTAATTAAAACAAAAACAAGCCTAAACATACCGAAAAGACTCAGAGAGGGGTTTACGAAGTGGCAGGGGGGAAGACAAGGGGTGTTAAACGAAAGAACGCAAACCAACGGTCACACACAAGTAAACGTATCCATCACACACACACACACACTTCACCTCTTTCCACCATCTTCCGCCCCAAGTGTAGCATTTTATCATGATAATCGAAGAGTTTGCATTTTCCTTTTGTTTTGAGTTTACTTTTTTGCGACATTTTTTATATTCCTTTTGAATTTTTGCTGTTGGTATTCTGTGAGTGTGTGTGTGAAGAAGGTGGAAATTTTAGTAACAGGGTGATTTTTTCTTTTGCTGCGTCTGAGCTCAAAGCCAAGAAAAAAACAAAACTCAACCAATAATTTGAAGGGAATTATTGTTGGTATTCTTAGGGATTTTTTTAAGCTGTTTCTTAATTTGGTAGATGTTTTCTACTATTTGCATATATTGGCGGCTTTTTTTACACTTGTTTTGTGGTCCAAGCAGGCGGTTAGCTAATCTACTTGCCAAATACTTTACCACATTCACCATTACGTTCAAGTAACGTTACATTTGCCTAAGTGTCAAATGGGCAGTGAGAGCTGCTGTATTACCTCTGATTAGTTTATGCTGTCATTCTCTGCGATTGACAATAATGAGGTGCTCGCTCCTGCCATATGTTTAACTTAGAATTCTTAAAATTATTGTCATTGACTGAGATGAGATGATGTTTCGCGGCACCAAAGATCTACTTTGTGGCTTAGGTTGAAAGTCTTTTCGTCCATCCATCCATACACATTTATCCATCTGTTTCGTATACTTACTGCCGCTGATTGTTCTGTCTTTATGTGGTTCGTCGTTTTTTTTTTGTTTATCTGATTCTGTGGCGTGTGTATTGAACACTTTATGGATTTGCTGGGCCCCGTTTGATGATGTTCCTGTGTTGTTGTTGTTGTTATTATTATTGTATTCCATGCTAAAGTATGTAGCAATCAGAGAGACATACAGACGGACAAACAGCTACAACCAAAGGCAGAGCCAGCCAGGCAGTCAGTAGTACTAAAGTACTAAATATGGCAGCATTGAATTGAATTGGTTTGGATTGTGTGGTGCATTGTTGTTGTTGCTGTTGTTTTGTCTTGCCGCCTGCTTATATTTCGAAGGGGGACTTATGGCTTAGATAGATATATTTTGTGCTGTTTTTGTTACTCTTATTGTTGTTGTTGTTGCTGTTCTGTGGTGGTATAGTATTGTAGATGATGATGATGCCTGCCTCATTGCTTGTGCTTGCTTGCTGGCTGGCCTGACTTCGCCGTAATCGTCACATTGTCTGTCCACTATTATTTCCACTTTGGCTGCTGCTGCTGCTTGCCTTTGCCTGTGACATGACTGTTTGTGTGTTTTGCCTTTGGCTTCTCGCTCGTCTCGCTTGTCTTACCTATGCCATTGTACTCTTAACACTCGATTGTTGGCTGATATGCTTACGCTCGCGAGCGCTCGCCCTGCCTATTTCAACTTCACACTCATTACAAACACTTACTTGGTGTTAAGGGTTGCCATTAAAGTCTTTCATGTTGTAAAAGATAATTTGGATTTGTCATATCTTTAATATGTTTACTATTTATAATATGATTAATTGGATGTTCAGCGACAATCAAAAGTGAATCTTTTCCAGAGAATTAATGGATTTACATATGTGCCTACGTTCCATTGATTGTCTTCCTATTTCCTTTACATTTCTAGTTCATTGCAAATACTATTGCGAATTAAATTCAAATCAGAATCAAACCCGCAAAACTTATCGTTCAACACCTTACAATCTTCGATACTTTACGTTTTAGGGTCAAGTGACTGGAAAAAACGCCCACCCCAAAAGCCAACCTAGCGGTCATGGGTCTAAAACAGTGTTGGGTAAATGTGCTAGTGTGAGTAATATTTCCAATCCCATGGGCTTATTGCTGAGTTTACTTAGCACATCTGATGTATGGTCATTCTTATAGTATACATGTACACCTAACCATCTGTCATGGCTGAAAAATCAAATTACAAAAAAATTTGTAAAATTTGAAAAAGTAAAGTATGAAAAATTAAAGAAAATCAAAGAAAAGAAAAAAATCAATGTACCGTTTTTGCCAAAACCTGTAATCAACCAACACGCAACACGATGAGTACGATCATGATGTGCCGTCTAAAAGGGCCATATTTTCTGGGACATGTACACAAATATATGTAATAGTGTGTGTGTATTTGCTCGTACACAGCAGGTATGATAAATGGGTTGGCGAAATGGTATTGAAAACAAGTTCAAACGGTACTTTTTGTGGTCAAAAGGTACAATTTTTTACTCTTTATGACCGTAACTACATAATAAAATACAAATACAATATAACTTCCTCTCATCACTTAAAAAAAGATTAAAGATTAAAGAAAGTCTTCGAACATCATTATTTCGCTCGTATTTAATGCATGTGTACTTTGGCCACGAAAATTCTTTTAAAACTTGAATCAGACTGCACTCATGGACATGAGTGATTCAAGTTTTCAATTCATTGATAAGGGACGTCCTTGTTGTCGCCGAGTCTTAACTGGAACTCTATTTTGAGAGAGCTCCAATATACGAATAAACCGAAGTAAGGAAATTTTACCCCTTGAAGGCACATGAGCGTATTTTCATTAGATTACTTTTAAAAAAGGAAAAATTAGTCGCATTAGCCCATTCTTATCTCGTCCAACCATGGTCCCAGGATCGCGATTCCATGTTCCAACTAGCCATGTCCGTCTATCCAAATAACGATAGCGGTCGAACGCGTAAAGCTAGCCGCTTGAAATTGCACAGATACTTAATATTTATGTAGGTCGTTGGGGATTGCAAATATATACGATATTGGTTGAGATTTAAACTAATCTCCCGATTTGACTTCTTGGAAGCTGAAATTTTTGTCCGATTTAGCTGAAATTTTGCACGTAGTGTTCTGTTATGACTAAGTACGGTCTATAACCTGATATGGCTACCATATAAACCGATCCCCCGACTTGACTTCTTGAGTTCCTGGAAGCCGCAATTTTTGTTCGATTTGGCTGATATTTTGCATGTAGTGTTCTGTTATGACTTCTAACAACTATACGGTCCGAATCGGTCTATAAACTGATATTGCTCCCATATAAACCGATCTCCGATTTGATTTGTTGAGCCCTTACAAGACTCAATTTTTGTCCGATTTGGTTGAAATTAAACATATAGTGTTTTGTTATGACGTTCAACAACTGTGTCGAGTACGGTCCAAATCGGTCTATAACCTGACATAGCTCCCATATAAACCGATCTAACGGTTTGACTTCTTGAGTCCTTACAAGCCGCAAATTTTTTCCGAATTGGCTAAAATTTTGCATGCGGTGTTCTGTAACGACTTCCAACACCTGTGCCAAATACGGTAATTTTTGCTGGTTTGACAGAAGTTTGGTATGTAGAACAAAATAATGCGCTACAACTAAATTTATTTTGTATAAATTTTTAACAGAATCCATGGTGGTGGGTTCCCAAGATTCGGCCCATCCGAACTAAGCTCGCTTTTACTTGTTAAAATTTTTGTTACGCTTTTTACTGGCAAATTGTTGGCATCACTGGTCGTAGGTATACTTGTTAAGGTTCCTGGCAAGTGCCGTTTTTACTTGTTAATGTGACTGGCAAGTGCCGTTACTGTAAAAAAAGTATCAAAAAGTACCAAAGTATCATCCCTGGTACGAAGCTGACTTCCAAATTTGGGACTAAGGGTGTGGGTTTGCTTGACAGTTGGTCGTGATTGATCAGTATTATCCCGGCTGTCCTCACACCCAAATTTTCGGGAAAAATATGAAAAAATCTCGAATTTCAGTGTCTAGACAAATGTTGAATGAATCGGAAGTATGAATATGATGCATTATAAGACTAAGTTAACGCTACGAGGAACCTTCTTTTGTGCAATCTTTGTTTATATGAAGTTAGATCCGGTTGCTAATGCGTGTGGCTGACTATCTGTGCGTCCGTATGTCTCCTTGCTCAAAGCACACTACTGTAGCGGCAGTTTTTTTAACTTGATATTGGATTTTGGATACGATTTTTTTCATCCCAAGTTTCACGACTTATTGCTTTGATGACCTGGCAAGCCTATCCCGATTAAATGGGCTTCATATGCAAGCTATTCGAGAGTAGAGTATAAGTATGGGTTCCAGCATTGGGGGACCAACTCCTCCCACATAACTTTGAACGAACATGTGGATAGTTAAGGACGGTATGGAACTCAAATAAAAGGTACTTGGCAGTGAAGTACATATCTTACATCGCCAAGCGTCGAAGATCGTCCCATGGTGTTTAAGAAGAAATAGAGACAAATATCGATATTTCGAGTTGCTATGAACAAAATGCCCCGATTAGTGTACCCATGAACATTCCATAAGGGACAGGGGCAAGCTTCTCACATACCAATGAGTGCTGTCCGATTCCGATTCGAAGTTTAAGCTCAATGATAAGCGGCCTCCTATTTATAGCCGAGTCCGCAAGTCGTGCTACAGAGCGACTCCTCTTTGAGGGAGAAGTTTTTACAAGGCAAAGTACCTCATAAATGTCGTCCACATTAGGGATATAACCACCACTGAAAATTTGTTTCTGATGTTCTCGCCAGGATTCGAACCCAGGCATTTAGCGTCAAAGTCGGAGGTCGTGGTCTTGGTCTGTCGCTACTGTGGTATTACAATGGACATAAAATTGTCTAATTGTGTCTGTAAAGGACAGCCACTCTTACCTAACCTAACCCAAGCCTTACAGTTGTGGGGTGTGTGGGAACTAAGGTACTTTTAAAGCTAAGCAAGCCATGTACCTGATGCTCTTCAAACTTTAGGCCTTCTACTGTTCTGCTGGGAAAGTCCTTCCTTGTTGACGGTTGGGAAGTCGTTTTCCTCGAGAAGGGATCTTCGAAAGAGCCCTTCCAGGGGCTTTTCTACACCCGGCTAGGTCTGTATTGGATGGGAGCAACGGCCCAAAAGTCTATTGAATTTCTCAGATTCAGGGAATCATTTTCTTAACCGGTATCTTGGCTTTAATGTGAAGGTCTTCGCGATCCCGAACACGATGTCGATGAGGGAGAGGCCTTACGATTTGACTATCCCAACGCTGAAAGTTTGGCCTCGGGTCATGTGTGGTCGAGGCTGTTTAGAAAATGCAAAGAGCTTCTGTTCCGTTCATGACAAAGGCTGGCAGGCTCTGCTATGCCGCGAGACATTAAGTGTTGGCGGGAACGAAGTGAATGGCGTATTGGCCAGGAATGGATCCTGATTAGCGCAGATTAGTGACCCTCCATTGTACGAGCTTTTCGATTGGGAGGATTCGTTCTGCAATGACTACTCCTTCTGCACGTTTGGGCTCATGTTGTGGTTTGCAGGATGGCGAAGGCCCTGGGTCCGTGTATTTCGCAGAACAGAATATTGTTTATTCTTTGGGCATGACTTTGGACTTCCTGGCACCTCGGAAGCATGACTTAGGACTACTTTCTGACTGGTGATTGCAATTTCAGGACGATTTTGTCGGTCTGTATGCAGGGAGACACAGATTACTGCAGGGCATATGATGACGGTACAGTTGGACACTGTCGAGCATCTAGTGTGTCACTGCTCCGTAATTTCGAGGGGAAGACTCAGGATAATGTGTGAACAAAACTAACCGTGTCTGGATTCCCTGCAGGCCCTTAGTCTTTCAGGTCCTTTTTGTCGCGGTGTATCCATGGAGAGACAGAATTCTGCAGGGTATGTGATGACGAGATACATTTAAATGCTGTCGACCATCTAATATGTCACCGCCCCGCAATATCGAGGGGAAGACTGACGATAATGGGTGACACCACTGTCCGTATCTGGATTCTCTCCAGGCGCTTACGACCTCTTCTCATTCTAGAGTTCTGTGGAGGCCTGAATTGACTCGCTTGAACATGCTCCTTCTGCTGAGTTTTCCCACGGGTCGGCTGGTTCACTACTTTTTGGTTTTGTGCATTGTGTTGTTTTGTACCGTGCTATGGTTTTTTCTCTGTCTTATTTTTCTCATCTCATCTTCTTCTAGGGCGCATAATGAACTTAAGGTATCGAAGTGAAGCAGCTAGCAAGTGAACTAGTTCCATACCATTTAACCTAATCTTAACCAAGAAATCCTTATAATTTCGATTCGCTCACACGGAATATAAGTTTCTCTCCTCTCTTATTTTCTCCTTTGCTCGGAAGCGTTTGGTACCCAATAACGTATATTGCGGCATTTACAAAGGAGCAGACAATTGTCCTTTTTATACCTTAACTTGCACTCTAAAATTAGCAAAATAGAAAAGTACATCGGATTGGCGCCTACGTGGACGAAATGAACTGCGACCATAATTTTTTTTAATCTTGGGTTACATGTGCTTTAAGTAACGGTGCCGAGCCTTGTTGGTACGTCCATGGTCTACGACATAAACTTTTGTTGCCCGCAGCTCAACAAAAGTCGCATCATCAGCCCCATGATAAGTCGCATTTACTTTGACAATGAAAACGTTTGTATAGCAATCATCGGTAGTCGCTGCTGCCAATACCATCACTTGAAATGTGTTGTGACTTTCCAGCCAAATAGAACACAATCACACTATTACCAGTGATGTCAACAATTTACTAGCAAAAAGCGTAACAAAAATTGTAAAAAGGGTAAAAAAGATTAAAATTTGTGTAAAAAAGAGTAAAAAAAAATACTAAACAGATTTTTTTTTTAAATTTTGCAAATAGGTGAATAGTTTTAAAGAAAATCGGGGCTTAGCATTCTTGGGATATGTCAAAAATCCAAGAAGATAGCAAAGAAAGTATGATTCAACGCGAAAAATTGGGGCGTCGCCATCGAATGTTTTCCCTTTGAACGTCCAGCTTGTTGACCAGTCAGAACAGTGCTGAACATTGAACAGAACAGTGCTGAACATTAAACTTTAATCGGATCACACTCATTTAAATTCCTTTTTCCTTTATGGAATGTTTGTGGGAAAATTTGTGTTAGATTAGAAAAGGCTAGTATAATTCTCCCTGTGAAAAATGACAGCAAAAACTTCAAATTTACAAAAAGGATAAAAAGAGCTGAATAGAAATGAAAATAGCGTCCACTTAGTGAATTTTTTTCGTTCGACACTAAACTTTTTGGGTTTTTGGTGACCTAAAAAGCACTAAATCTAGTGCTTAAAGCACTAAGTTGGCATTCCTGACTATAACGCTTGAACACCATCACGAATAACTTTCTGTTTAAATAAACTTAGAAGCAAATGCTTGCTGGTAGCTTATAAATAATAGAATTAGCTGCCAATCAAACAAATATCATTTAGCTCTCATATATACCAATGTGACCTTAAAACTTCCTGTCAGCTACTCTGTGCTATGATTTTGAACACAATTGTTATTTATTTTATTTCAAAATATCCAAATGACTTGTTTCATATGCATTTTATCCATTTTAGGAAATGCTTTTACAACGTTAATAAATTTGATACATATGGCAACACTGTTGTCTTGTATGGGCTGCTTTCTTGGTTGGCGTGCTCATTCTCAGAGCACCACCAAACAAGAGACAAAACACAGTAAAAGCAACAAAAACAACGTTGACGACTGCGACTACGATGAGTACAACAACAGCTAAAACACATTCGTCGGTCGCAACAGCAACAACAGCAGCAGCAGCAGCGGTAGTATTGGAGTAGTTTGAGTATCCGTCAGATACTTTGCTGGTGTACTAAAGTAAACACATATGCGACGCGCGTTTCAAATATTCTCGGACGGAAATCATCATCAATTTTTATTCCTGCTGGTTGGTGGTTTGCCTGCCATTTTATTTTAGTTCCCCTTAAAACTACACACATACCACAAAGGAAACGAAGAAGAAAAGCCAAGAAAAAAATCGAATCGATTTAAAGAAAAAAGTGCTGTTTTTTCCAGACAAGAAAGTGAAGTGAATTAAAAATTGTTTGAATAAAAATTGCTATGAAACAAAATAGCAAAAAAAGTGCGTAAAAGCGAGGAGGAGGGGGACAACCCCAAATCTTAAACATATCGTAGTCGTCGTTGTCTTCATCTTCACAAAGAAAAGGTGTGTAAAAAGCAAAAAAAAAAAACCCCCAATGAAAAAATTGCCAAAGAAAATGGCCAACAATTTTTGATGAATGAATGAAAAAAAAAATTCAGTGTTATAATTTTTTTTTTGCAATTGCAAAGAGAAAACAATTTAAATTTATTCTGCCAAGAAAAATAAACAAATTTAACTATTTTTAATGTTTTATTGGTGAAGTTAAATCGAAACAAATTTTCCTATGACATCCACAAAGTCAAATTTCTACCCCCGGGATACTTAAACCACTAATAAAATTGTACACTAATAATATTTATTAATATATAAACGACGAATCAAAGAAAAGTTTAGTGAATTTCCCGAAACAAGTGACAAAGTACTCCGGAAATATTGTGGAAATACCAGAAATAATTGGGAAAACCCCAAAATGTGATAAAAAAAACACCAACATTTCATTAAAGCAGAAAAAATCGTAAAAGTTTTTAAACTTCAAAAAAAAAGCAAACCAATATTCCGTTTTAGTTATAATAACCAATTGCCCCCTTCACCCAGAATTATGTTCAAACACAAATATGCTGTAAAATTCTTCTCTATGAAAATTTTAAAACAAACCAAATTTTTCATAAAAGTATCATAAAAGGTGATCTGAATACTGTATCTCGCTTGAAGAAAGAAGAAAAAAGTGATTGATGATGAATGACTGAGCAATGAGTGAGTGTGTGAGTGCCATGAGAAGAAGTGTAGTATGTACATAAGAAATTCCAAGAAAAACGTCTGTCTAACCAATTAAATTGTCTTTATTCGAAAGAGAAGAGATAGAGAAACAGCAATAAAACGAAAATGAGTATCAAACACCAAAAACCAAAAAAAACGCCAACCAATAGCCAAGTTAATTCAAATCAATTGCGATTATTCACATCATTTAAATGAATCGCGCAAATAAACGACGTTCGCAAAACTTTGGAAATTACCAACCCACCACAAATACTAATCAAACATAAAAGAAATTTTCACAATTTTCTTTCCCCTGGTGGTTTTTGCCAGCCAGTCAGTCAGCCAGCCAACTCGAACCATTGCTATCGTCTCGTGTATGTATTGGGCTGTTTAAATGTGCGTGCGTGTGTGTTTGCGTCGTTTTAGTAGTGAGTGACGACTCTCGAGTGCTGTGTATAGTGCATTGAATTGTAACAATACTCGCAAGAAATCAAGAACAAGCAGCACCCAAGAAATACACAACAACAACAACAACACCAAGAACAAAAGAAAAACACCAACGAATTTTATTGTATTCACACAGCCAGATGTGTGTTTATTTGAATGTGTGTATGGATGGATGGATGGTGTGTGGTAACGCGACCGCCGCCGAATGGCATAAGTAGAATAAGAAGAAGCGCAAGCCGAAAAACCATCATCATCTCACCAGATACACCACCTCTTTTTTTCCATTATATTACTTACTTATGGCTACTTTTTTCCTTTGGCATGTACACAAGTACGTACATACGTACGTACATACATAGATTCAACTTTATAGCGGCGGTGGCGGCGTTATACTCATTGTCGTCGCCGTCATCATCGTTGCTTGTTCCGTTTGCGCTTTACTTGGTTTGTTTTGTATATTCATTTTTTTTAAATTTATTATTGTTAAAGACTTCCATGTTTTCATTGTGGTTGTCGTTGTTGTTGTTGTTGGTGCTTCTCGTCGTTGTCGTATCTGAAAGGTGTATGCATGCGCTGGCTGAGATACAAATGACATATACACCACACTTCGTAGTCGCGTTCGCTTCCTTTGCTTGATTATCTCTGAGAATATTTGGCGTGAGTGTATGTGTGTGTGTGCGGTGCTTGAGTGATGGGCGAATGAAAAAAAAAACACCTAAATGCCTATTGCGTGGTTTATATTTTATCTAAATAAAGGCATATTAAATAGAAACAAATAGTAGTAAAGATAACAGCAAAACAAACGAGAAAAACTAAATAAAAGTAAGAAAACAATTGTTTGTTTTATTTTTATTTTGTTTTTTTCAATATTTTGTTTTCATGTGCAATTCGTCAAACAAAACATAAGGAAATATGCAGTCTCTCCGTTTTCTCTCTTAACTCTCCTTTCGCTCTGTTTTCGTTCGCAAATATGGTTTTTAGTAGGAGTGTTGCTAACTTTTAAAAATGTCGTAGGATTTGGCGATTTGATATATTTAATTATATGTATTTGTAAATAAGTAATAAATTTACGATATACATTTTAGTAGGTGATTTGCTCAAAACCTATTGCCCAAAAGTGGATTTCCTCAATAGTATACGGACTCTTTTTTTTATTTTGCTTTCTTATTATGCACACAAATTTAGTAGCGTGGCAACACTATTTTATGCATTTAAAGAGAATCAGCTGTTGTCTTGTTGAGTAAAACGAGGAAAAAGAATTAAACAAAAACACGTTTTATGTTTTTTAATGAACGTAAACAAAGAGGGAAGGACGTATGTATGTATTAAAAAAAAAGTGCAACAAATCTGTTTCACGTTTTATAATTTTTTTTAATTAAAGCTTAAAAATAGAGTGTCTACAATAATAAAAACTGACATTTTTAATAAACCTAACAGAAAAAGATAAAAACTAGTTGTAGCGCATTATGTCAAACAGGGCCGAATCTTACATACCCTGCATTATGGATCGCATTTGGCAATTTCCTTGGCCGATATATATTTATAGCAATAAACTAAAAACTTGTTTATATTCAATGGGAATCACACAGGTTTGAATAGCGTGGAAGTAACTGTGCAAAATTTCAGCCAAATCATATACAATTTGAGGTTAATATGGAGCATGGACCGATTTGGCCCATAAACAAACACAGTCAGTAAAACGTACATTTTAATCATCAAACTAATGTGGAGGGTAAAAAAACACTTTTTGGAATTTTAATGTTGTTGTAGCAACATTTTCATGTGGAGGTGGCGATTCTCGTCAAGCTCCTGTGTGAACAAACTCGTTCCGGTGGCCGATCGCCACGGGAAGAAGGTGGCCATTGGTTATATAAAAGCGCCAATAACTCGCCTTGTCATATCGAGCAATATAGGCACTCAGTATTTATTTCGGTGCCGGTGCAACCCGGCCTCTCGCTGAGACTATTCGCTCGATACCGCTGATTGTCCGCGACTGCCGTTGCAGCTACTTCGTGTGGAGCATTCCACTATCCGCAATCTGTGGACGCGCCCGGTAGTTCGCAGCTTAGCTTCTCGTGACAGCACTGAACACCACACAGATCGAACCTCATTGTTCCAGCCTATTTTGTTCTTACAGTTATCCCGTGCCGGGATTGGAATTTTAATATAAAAGATATGTGAGCAGCCCTACGTCCTTTCTCTTAAAAATCATGGAATATATTGTGGATACGATGGTAAAGAGTAGGACATCCAATGCATAGCTCAAAGACAAGTATGTCAAGGGAAGGTCGATGGAGATCACCCTGGACGAGGTTGTGCATAAAATAAAAGAGTCCATCGATGCCAATATGTGCACATTGGCGGAACCATACTCTAAGGAAAAATGTGGATAAATTGTGAGTCCCATCACTTAAAGATAAGGGAGGAAGTGTCACAGGGTAGGCCACAAGGAGACATTTTATGGCCACTCCTATGACCTATAGTGGTTCTATGGGTGAGCACTATGAATAACAGATCATAACAGAAAGTACTTAAACCCGTCTGTTGCCTATATTACCATACTTCTGAGAGGTAGGGATCCGTATCAGCTATGTAGCTACATGGGTCGTAGGCTTGAAATGAGGCCTGTAACTGGGGATAGTCTACTACTTCAACGGGAGAGTGATTAGACTTACTTACGTCTCATTAGTTTGGTGGACTGTGATGGAGAAAAAGTGCAACGTAAGGAAAATACAACAGGTTCCGCCTTGGCATAGGCCAGGCTATGAGGACCACAACCACCAGACTATTTTAGATATCGGACCCATTGACATACAGGTAAAGTGTGAGGCAGCCACTGCGGCTATGAGACTTAAGGTGATGGGAGAATGGATAGTGGATAGGAGCAGGTCATACCATGGCGGTATAATTGAGGTGACGTTGGAAAACTGAAAGGAATGGAAAAGGTTTCCGAACCCATGCCTGAGACGAAACTTTAGGTCGAGTGCGAGACACTGCTGTCAGCGGCACAGTCTTGGGTTGATTGCCATGTGGTAGTTCTTGCTATACGAATAGACCAAAGCAAAAGGACAAATTGGGCCTGGAGGGTCTACATCGAGGACCCGGGGATTGAAATCTGTTTTCCATTACCCTGTAGGCGGAAATTCGGGCGATCACGGAATTCGTGTTGAAGTTAACGCGAGGACGTCGAGTGTGAATATATTTACGTACAGTAAACTGGTCATCAGAGCTGTAACAACAAGGACCGTAAGGTGACGAACTGTCTTGGAGTGTAAGAAGGTGATAAACGCCTTCCCTGAGGATGGCAAGGTTCGCGTTGTTTGGATGCCGGGTCGTAGCAAAGCAAAGGCGTATAAAAGAGCAGACTATTTGCCCATGAAGCCCACAGGTCTGTAATCAGCAAACTTTGTGAATTCGAAGCCGTCCGGGGTGAAACAGTCCAAGTTAAGAAACGGTCGATAGAACGATGAAAATCCTATGGGTAGATCCGGCTCGTGAGAGAACAAAGCTTTTACTGAAAGGCATTATGAAGGAGATTAGTATGGCTTTCGGTACCACAAAGTCATAGGACTACGAGCGCACTTATACGGAATAGGTGTGCAAGTGATAGCCTGTGTGGGATATGCGGGGATGTTGATGGGACGAGCATTTGCCATTGCACGGCTTTCGTGGCTAACAGACACCGGCACTTAAGTGGAGACACAAAACCAAACCCGAACCAACTAAGGGACGTGTAATGGCGAACAGTTAGGTATTTTGTTAGTTGCACAGAATCTTGGCTAAAAAATTTTCGATGTTACTTTTTAGTATTTAGAGCGCACAACAAGCCTAATACTGGCTTAAGCTGTCATTACACGATCAGAAAGTTCATGTCATTTCAAAAATAGCAACTCTGAAAGTGAATCGTGCGATATCTACGAAAAATTTAATATGGCAAATGGATATTTCGGTTAAATCGGGCTTTTATTTCATCGAATACACATATGGGCACATGAGAGAGAATACACATATAAGAATACACGCCGATTATATTAGGCGCTGTATAGAGTCCGCTCTATTCGTATATGACGTATGTACATAAGATAAGTCTGCTCATATGGCATGTCTCTAATAGAAGCTTTAAGTGTATGCCCATAGTGGAATGTGGCAGATTAATATCATTTTCAACCTAACCTAACATAACCTCAAAAATATCGCCTGTATTAGGAGGGAATAACCACCGAGCTGAACATTTTTCCTGATGTTCCCGCCAGGCGTTCAGCGTTACCACCTTAAAGCCCACCGTTACACACGGTGGGCTTCAAGGTTATATGTGTACAATTTTAAGTGATTGCTTTGTATTGTATTGTATTACTGACGTCTCAGTAACATGTCCGCTTATCACCTACAAACTTGTTGTTAAAACAAAATGGGAAAGGCAAAAATCGAAGAAGGTCGGCTATAAAGCAAGTCGACTAAATCTGATCATATTTTGATTTGATACTTTTTTGGGATATTGAATAGAAAATCTATTGGAAAATATGGAAAGAGTCGGAAATAAATTGTGACTATTGCATAAAATGTGAAATTTATACACTGAATAAAATATTTGGCGCTAAATTTTGTAAAAAAAATTTAACAAAATTGTGGCTACTTCAACACAAAAAGCACATATCAGAGAAAATATATAGATTTTTAAATAGGAGGTTCATTCAAATCCAAATCTAAACTGATTTCTTTCCAAAATCAATAGCGTTCTCCCCTGGACTAAAAAAGTAACATGTGTTACAAAATTGTACACATGTCAATCAACCCACAAATGGGGCTCACAAACATGCATGAACATTCAAATCAAAAAGTGATTCTAAGCCCATAGCTATAATGAACAAAGTTTTTACGTCATCTCAATCTTAGGGTTACAAACAAATGGACAAAGTTATAATACCCTGTGCAACATTAGTATTGTATTTTCATTTATATTATATGATGGGCGCAAAAATGTACTTCCTTGCCTAATGAAAAATATTTACAATTAACAAAGGTTCATTTATTACCTGAAAAGAAATACATGAAAAATTGTATCCTCTAAGCCTTAATCAGTAGCCAAATTTTTACAAAGAATACTTCATATACCTGTGTCTGAAGTATCTACCATTATACAAAATCGACTTTTGTTCGCTTCCCTATGAAATGGTGACAGATTATTGAATTTTAGGATTTACCATTGCACACATGTTAGACCTCCCGTTTTAACATGGGTTTATCCGGTATCATGAACAGCTGCATTGTTAATTGTTACTATGATTGCGGCGAACTTGTCTTTGTCAGATAACAAGGCATGTGCAACACTGCACTTGAGTATGACATTTTTGTTTTAGACAGAGCCAGAGAGTAAACAATTCGAGAGAGCAAAGATAGTTCTCTGAGATAAATTCAACATAAAAGAAACAAAAAGGAGAGAGCCACTCTCTCTCGTAATAAAGCGAAAAAACTAAAAGTAATGGCAAACAGCACACACACACACAAACTCAATCGCAAACTACAACTAACGTAAACCACAAAAAAAAAATAAATGAATGAAAACTACAACCGAACGTCGACTATAAACAACGTAAAAGCATAAAGATATTAACAAAAGCGTCACAAAAAAAGAAAGAAACAAACAAAAACACACAAATTGTATACTATTAATAATATTAATATCTCGACATTTGTTTAATTAAATGCGTAGCAAATTAACAAAAGCAAAAGCAAAAAACAAGTTGAATGAAAACAAAAAATCAATTCGCCAGAAAAGAGATGGCGTTGGTGAATACTTTTGTTGCAGCACTGCTATGATGGCTGCTTGGTTATGTGTGGTTCGGTATGGATTACTTTGGTGGGATTCATTCGTGTTTCGGGTGCGTGGGTTCAATGTCCGACCTAATGAATGAACTACAAGAAAAAAAAAATGTTGGAGAAAAAAAGAACATCACAACAGTAATCTCTCAAGTAATGCTACTCAAAATAATTTGAAGGTTAAGATGAATTGAACTCCAGTGAATTGTGAACAGTGAACTGCTAAATGTGAAATCATGGCAATAAAAATAATAAAAACAAAATAAATATTTAAAAGAGATTTATGGCAAATAATAGCAGCAGTGAACTGTGTTTTTTTTTGTGTGTTATAATTTAAAAAAATTTGGTGTTAAGTTTTTTCGAAACTGATGTGAGGACCAAATAAAGTGAAGTGTTTAAGAACAATCTTCAATTATCATAACATTAAACCCCAAAACTTTAAGTTCTGATTATGGAATGAGCAATGAACAATATGGTATTCAAAATTAACATATTTTTGACCACAACAAATTTATCAAAGTATCTTACAGTGGCACACATTTAGTTGTATAACATGCTAAGTGCTTATAAAGCCATTTTTACTTAAAGGCCGGCTGTATGTTCGTTTTTCATTGTTGAAAACACATGTTCTTTGCGATAAGTTTTTTTGAAATACTACACACATCGCACCGCAGCGCAGAGGTTAGCATGTCTGTCTATAACAGTGAAAGCCTGAGTTCGAATCCTGCGGATAATATCAAAAAAAATTTCAGGGGTGGTTATCCCATCCTAATACTGACAACGTTTGTGATGACTGTGTCATGTAAAAACTTCTCCCCAAAGACGTGTTGCACTGTGGCACCCCGTTCGGACTTTGAGCTTAAACTTGAATCGGACAACACTCATTGATATGTAATATACTTGCCCCTGTTCCATAAAATCTCAATGATAACATAATACAAATAAAGGGTGATTTTAGGAACGTTTTTCAAAAGAAAAACACATAAAATTCAGAAAAATGCATGAAATCTTTACTTGAATCGATAGTATGGTCCATATAATTTAATGTTTGAAAATTATTTCATGTTGACCGTGGTTCATAAGCTTAGTCTAATTTTGGCATACTCTTTCCAATATTTCGGTTGGTATCTCACGAATAAATGCTTCAATGTAGTCTTTCAATGCGTCTATTCAAGCGGGCTTGTCAGTACAGACATGAGTTTTAACAAAGCCCCACAATTTCCACGATATAGGCGGGCAAAGTGGTCCCGAAAGTGAAATAGAATGTTCACCAAACTCGCCTCTCAATAAGTCCATTGTTGCGCGTGTTGTGTGGCATGTGGCACCGTCTTGTTGAAACCACATGCAATGCAAAAATGTTGGTTATCATCTCTCGATAGCGCTCACCATTCACAGTTAGGTTTCGATTCGCATAATCTTTGAAGAAATACGGTCCAATAATGCGACCAGCCCATAAACCGCACCAAATTGTGACTTTTCATGTATGCATTGATAGCTCTTGCAATGGTTCTGGCTGATCTTCATTCCAAAATTCGCTATTCTGCTTATTTACATACCCATTGAGACAAAAATGAGCTTTGTCGATGGTATGGAAGAAGCGCGCGATGAACTTTCTTTACAGAACACTCATTTTATGATAATAAAATGGAATAATTTGCAAGCGTTGTTCGTTTGTAAGACGATTCATGGTTAAATTGTAGACCAAACTGAAGACGTTTGACAGTGAAACAAAAACGAAACGTGCGTGAGCTGTTTAACCAGTGTTGCCAAAAAGATAATAGCTAAAAAATCACCCTTTACTTAAATGTTTCAATAGGTAATGTCCAGTTGAATGAAATCATAAAGGTTTTTGCTTTAAAATCTATAATATAAAGAAAGTATCGCGAAAAAATTTCGCGATACGTGAACACAGTACCTGGCTTAAATTGAAGATGCTTTCGAAGTTTCTAACTTTAAATTTTCTTTTTAGAGGTTAGTTTATAGTTTTTAGAGCGCACAACAAGCCAATTACTGGCTTAGGTGTATGTCCATAGTGGCATGGGGCGGATTATTATCTGCACCCTCTTTTCAACCTAACTTAACCTATATCGTCTTCGTTTTGTATTACTGATATGTTCAGTTAGAGCTTAAGAGATTTTCAGTGTATGAACTGAATCCGTATTGCGAATGTGGTCTTAATCTAGACTTGAAGAGGTCTACCGCTTTGGTGACATTGGCTAGAACTGACGTCTCAGTCATTGTTCGTCACTGTCTAATCGGAAAACATGCTGACAGACTAAAGGTTGCCAGCAACGACTTTTGCAGATGCTGTGAGGACATCGAAGAAGAAGAGACTGTGTGTGTGTCCCGCAAAAGCAGTCAGAAGGAGTTTCGCTTTAGGTTCTCATTTCATTGAGAACTTGTCTGATTTACCGGATATGAACATTCGCAAGTTATTGGGCTTTTTAAAGCGATCTGGATGGTTCAACGGTAGGTACTAGAAGCCATCTTCCTTTTTTTGTTCCTGTGGTATCACAATTGACGTAAACGTCTAAGTCTGATGTCAGACTGCCACTTAAACCTAACCTACCTCTCATCCAGCCCATCTAGGCAGTTACCTACCTGTCCTTACCATGATTTCACTGGTCATCGACAGAAATATGCCTTAGAGTAGCACCATGACTTCGTAACGGAATGATGCCGTCGGGTCGGACCAGAAAGTGTGAAGATCGCCATCATTATGTTATCCTTATTGATTACCTATAGACAAACCTCCTTTGCTTGAAAATTTTTTAAAAGCTTCGTCAAAACTCTACCCTCCCTTCTCATGGATGGAGAATTGCTAAGATTTTTAGAGAGCATCTGTCAAAAGCTAAATGCATAACTACTGCCTTCGATTTCTACACCCAGAAACTCCTTTTTATCGTCTCCTTCTTTAAGCTGCTCAGGGTTCCAAGGTGTTCGCGTCAGACCTCCATCGTCTTTTCGCCCTATTAAAACGCCTCCTACTCTTGATGGTGAGTACCCTCAGTTTCAATATCCACCATGACTGGTTGGTCTCCTGTGGCGGAATTCGATCTGTACACATTTTCAGAAAGGCTTTGTCTCCTTCGTGAGGGCTTTCTGTTCCGTTGGCCACCATTACTAGTTGGCGGTCTGCGGCCACGATTTTAAAAAACGTTATATTTCGGCAATGGATTAGGCAGGTTATAGATATCGCGATTTCGAACCGACCATTGTTCTTAACAGCCTAATTGCCACAAAAGATGAACATGTACTTCCCCCAACTCACAAATTAGTCAGCGGAGTAATAATATAAGCAGGGGTTAGCATGTCCGCCTCTGGCGTTGAACCCCTGGCTTCGAATTCTGGTGACGACATTAGAAAATCGGTGGTTATTTTCTTCGAATGCTGGTGACATTAGTAAGGTTTTAAGTCATGTAAAACTTCTTCTCAAAGAGGTGTTGCCCCGCGGTACGCCTTTCGGATTCAGTTGTAAAAAAGAGGGACCTAATCATTGAGTTTAAACTTGAATCGGATTCTACTCATTTACATGGCATAGTATCTCACAAATGTTGCCAGCATTAGGAGGGGAAAACCACTGCTGACATTTTTGTTTTCTGATGGTCTCGCCAGGATTCTAACCCAGGCGTTCAGCGTCATAGGCGGATATGCTAACCTCTGCGCTACGGTGGCCTCCACTTATGCTTATATCGCTAACCTGGAAACTAATTTCCCTTATCCGAAATACGCTTAATTGAAAATTACGGATAAGTGAAACCAAATTAGTGTATTCTTAGCGTTTCACTTATCCGGTTCCGACTGTAATCAAAAATTAATCCACTTTAGTTTGTTTACGTGCTCCCCACAGAATGCGGGTTTAATTTTCCGCCTTTTTTTGGACCAATTGTCCAAGTCGCGTGGCGTGTCTGTCAGAAGGTTGTCCTTAACGTACTGTAGATACCTGGAGGCCAGTGCAAGTTCTGACTTTCTTGGCCTCTCTAAATCCCAAGAAACCGGTGTTAAATTGATGTATTCTTAGCGTTTTAGTTATCCGGTTTCGACTGTAGTCAAAAATGAATCCACTTCTTTAGTTTGTTTACGTGCTCCCCACAGAATGCGGTGTTAAGGCTTCCCCCTTTGTTTTGGACCAACTGTCCAACGCCGGGAGAGTATCTGTCGGAAGATTGCTATTTACGTACTGTAGGTACATGGAGGCCAGTACAAGTTGTGACTTTCTTTGCCTCTCCAAATCCCAAGAAATCTGTGTTAGGTTTAATTTCCTGCTGGCTAAGATACATCTTGTAATCTTACCTCGAGGTGGTGCATTAATTGTGAGTAGTTGAAGGCTGTTTTATGCTTCTTATCCTCCCCTTGGTTGGCTCTGTCGATGTTGGTTGGCTCTGGCGATGTTGAACACGGCTTAATGCGGACTTTATTTCAGCCAACGAGGACTTCAGGATTTTGATCCAATCCTGATCCAGAAATTCTTGCCATTAACCTATCACTCGCTCATGCACTCTCAATTGTCCAGGCCTTCAGTACAAAAGGGGGAATCAACATTCGCAACGGCATCTAGCGGGAACTCGTCTTTTCTTTTATAAAATGTCGGAATGAAGAGATTTTCTTTGCTAATGATTCGACTTTGCTAATGTTGAAAATTCTTTAACTTTTGAGCTTCGCTTTTGCGATATTTGTTTCCAGAGTTTCATTTTTTAACGCAACGCTAAAAACAAAGCACAGCGCGCTCAATCTGTTTTGTATTTAAGGCCAAAGCGTCAAAAATTAAAATGTTTTAACTTTTCCGCGTTGTTTTGTGGGATTTGTGTGCAGAGTTGTATTTTTGCTATGCGACTACGGCCTTAAAGCCTAGTACCGACTTCATTCACAGAGAAAATGCCTATCAAATTATTGCGAAATCCAAAGGGCTCTTTTCTTTGGCAAAACACAAAAAAATTTAAACAACGACACACAATAAAGACAACAGTACTGAAGCAGAGTTGATTCGGCCCATTTCCTAAGCATTTAAATACTTTTGCAATTAAAATTGTGCGAAATTTATCTTGATGCAGCGACATGTCGCTACTATTTTGCTCATAGAACTCAGTACCACTTGTATGGAATGCGTTCGCATTATCTTCACCATTTTTTTATAGTGAGTTTTAACAGTTGTTCGTGGGAAAAGTCGAAGTCAGTACCAGGCTTAAACGGGGACAGCTCATTGGTGGGTTGGAAAGGTTTTACGTGAGGTGTAAATGTTGCGTACCTGTCAAAACTGCTAATTGTCAGGTGTTGAACCGAATAATATTTTCATTTGGGTTTGGTCTGAGGATGATTTTTACTGCCTGTTTCACTAACTTTTTGTCACTGAAAATGAGTGACAAGGGCGAACGGTCCCTTATGTCAAAACCAGCTGATTTCATAAAGGAAAAACAGATGTTGAATTGAGTGACTCAACTCACTTGATTACTCAAAAAGTTAGTGAAACAGGCAGTTAGTTCATTAGTTTTTGATTTTTCAAAATTTTAAATTTTATAAAAATGTTTTTTATTTTAAATTTGTTTATAATCAGCGCTCTGCCTTCCGGAGCAGTGTGACCGCGTTAAGAAATTCACAAATGCCACTAGTATGTATTAGTAAGGGAGTAAAAACAACCTTTTTTTGATGTTCTCGCCAGGATTGGAAGTCAGACGTTTTCTGTTATAGAAGCACGTGCTAACCTACGCACCAGTGTTGCCACATTCATAAATTCACAAAATTTTAGATAACTGTACGATTTCCTAATTATTTTTCAATTCTGTCAAAGACTACTCTTTTTGGCTAGGTTTATGGCGTATTTGACGAAAATGTATGTCATATACAAACGTCGGAGTTTCCGACAGACCATCTCTGTTGTAACCGAATGTCACCCACATTCTCCTGCAAGCCGCAAGACAATTTGTTTCCAAAATAAAATAATCCTACCCCACGGGAAATGTGTAGTCAATTGCCACAAATATACCGTTGCTAAACTGGAGAATTAGTTACCTGTCACAGGACATATCCTGCAGGGATTGAAAAGTTTCAATTATCGCAACTTATGATTCTCAATTATTTTTTAAAAAGTCGCTTAATTTTTGTTAAAAATTGCTTTTCCGTTAATTCAATTTGCTAACTAATTATCTCCCTTAAAAATACTTGCAAAGTATACTCATCCTTTTCGAACTTTCCCAGGACCTATCCTACGGTGTTAGAATGGTGACAATTCGTCACCTCGAGCGACAAACCCTTATAAAAGTGATAGGTATTTTCCATGTACGGGGGCGAGAACTGGACCGGGTCCCTATAACAATAGGATCTATCCCGTGACAGGTTTGGGACCTGTCCCATTTCCCGTGGGGTAGGTACAAACCTCATCATTGCTCATCATGACAATATCATTTCCTCCCTGGGAAGATGTGACAATTTTTTCTAATTGACTTTAGACATCATACTATTTGCTCGATAATATTTTGCAAGCGAAATAAAGTCGTTTTGACATAGTATACTGAGATTGCAATCGTTGGTTTTGCGATCTTCTAGCCAGATTGTATAAACAAGCTAATGCGTGTAACATATTCGCTTGTGGCTTCCGCTTCTAAAAATTGGGTTGCCCAAAAAGTAATTGCGGATTTTTCATATAGTCGGCGTTGACAAATTTTTTCACAGCTTGTGACTCTGTAATTGCATTCTTTCTTCTGTCAGTTATCAGCTGTTACTTTTAGCTTGCTTTAGAAAAAAAGTGTAAAAAAAGTATATTTGATTAAAGTTCATTCTATGTTTTATTAAAAATGCATTTACTTTCTTTTAAAAAATCCGCAATTACTTTTTGGGCAACTCAATAGCTAAGCGAGCAACCTATCGTCTCCTGCTGCTTTGTTATTTTTGGGCGTGTTACTGATATTTCTACACTAATCTTTAAAAAAACCTTAAATTTTTTACATTTTAAAAAGATTTTTTATTTGTGCTATTTTCTGGGAGAAAATCTCTTGCTACACAAAATATCATTATTGTAAATATGTCGAAAGTGGTAAAAATTCCTAAGAACCTGGATTTTCTGCATCATCTCCTAAGATCTTATGTGATCAAACCTATGCTCATATCTGAGGCATCTAAGCCGAAATTCACATTTGCATATGTTTCATAGGTCATTTGCCGCTTTTGTCAACGTTTTATAGGTAGACAATCCCATTTAATGTGTTCGAAATTCCTCTTTGTCGAAAAAAAACTGAGTTATGAGTTGAATTGATATTTAGCTAAGTAATTTATTTTTTTTTCCAAACTTCGAAAGTCACTCTACTTTAAACCAAAATAAAAACCATTCCCATATTATTCCTTAGTAGGTAAATCTATTTTTTCTAGGTTTATTTTAACACTTTCACTAAATAAAACTATATGAATCATTGCATTAAAATTAACCATTAGTTGTCATTTCTTAATTACAATTACAATATTTCCATATAACCGTCATAATTTATTCCCACAAAACAATAAAAGCACACACATGCACAATACAGACAAAGCTGAACACCAACAACAACAGCAGCAGCAATAAAAGGGGCTGTGAATGCCAGAAACAACAACGTAAAGTCATAAATAAACCTTTAGGCAAAATTAATTGACCAATTTTCTCATTTGTTGTGTACCGACCGACGAAGACGGCCACCGAATAGACGACCCCCATCGACCGAACCAAAGCCATAATCGGCAGACAATACTCTCGGCAGCACTCTTTTTTTTCTCAAATAAAATGTGCACCACATTGCTCGTGTACAGAGAGTACAGCAAAAAGCAGCGGCGACAGAGACTGCGACGGCAGCAGCGAGTGTGTAGTTTTTTAATTCTACTCTTTGCTTTTCATTATCTTCTATACTTGTTATATGCTTTTTGTTTTATTTTGTTTTTTAGTCATTTGTTTTGTTTGCTATTTTGTTTTGACATTTCCACTAGATTTCCTTCGTTGTTTTATTTTCTTTGACATTTGCTGTCATTTGTTTTTGTCTTCTTATTCTTTGTTTCGAATTTCCTTTGAATTTTATTAACTGTGCTCTTTTGCTGAGTGTAATTAACATCGAGAGAGAGAGAGAGAGAGTGGAAAAAGAGAGTCTATCGAAAATGGTCAACCAACCACCCATTGCTCTGCAACATGTTTGTTGGAGTTTGAGTGGATTTACTTGGTCTTTTGTTTTTTTTTTATAAAGCCCAACACGTTTGTGTAGGGGAAATGTTGCTTCAATGGAATTTCTTTAGAGGCTATACCAAAAGTGAACTAGTTTATTATTGAAATGTTGTTTTAAATTCTTATTAATTTCATTCCTTTTTTATTTCTTCTTTCAGAGTTGGAATTAATTTGCCAAACACAATGACGAGCCAAGAAGCATGATGAAATGAAGAATCTCAAATTAATGAGCAAATTATTTGCCTCTCGTCGAATCCCACAAAAACAAAAACACAAGGAGCAGCGCAACAGCGACGCTTAATTAATTTCTTTAAGATTCCAGTTAAAATAACAGCCACAAAATTAAACGCAACAATAGGCCCTTCGACCCCCATACATTCATGAAAAACATGGATAAAAATGCGGGTGAGGGTGGACAACAAAACGATGGTGGCGGAGGTGGTGGCGGCGGTGGTAAAGGCGGTGGCGGAGGTGGCAAAGGTTCAGCCAACTCTGGTGCAGGTGCTGCCGGCGCGCATGATCAAGCAGCTTTATTAGATGCGGCCTCATTATTTGGTAAGTTGTGAAAATTTTGGGAAAGAAGTACAAAAATTAAACTTAAAATTTTCTTAAATGACTAGCTACAAAAAACTTTTTGTTTGACAAGGCCTTGAATGAAAATAACATTTCAACGAAATTTTCCGTTGAAACATAATGTTAGCAAAAGTTTTGAAAACAATTAAATTTCCCCCAAAATTTTTATTAAAACATCTCAAAAAAATTTTGTGGAAATAAAATTTTGATTACGTAAATATTGTACAAAAATATGTTTACAATATTTTTATACCCTCCACCATAGGATGAGGCTTTACTAATTTCGTTATTCCGTTTATAAGACATCGAAATATTGATCTGAGATCCAGTAATGTTCTTGATCGTCTTGACATTCTGAGTCGATTTAGCCATGTCCGTTTGTCGAAGCCACGCTAAATTTCGTGCCGCTTCCAATTCTTTCTATAAGTGAAGGTCGGTTTGAATTTTAAATGGGCCATAGCTGCCATATAAAGCGATCCTGGATCTTGACTTTATGAGCTTCTAGAGAACATAATTTTTATCTGATTTGGCCGAAATTTTGCATGTAGTGTTTTGCTATGACTTCCAAAAGCTGTGCTAAGTATGGTCGAAATCGGTCTATAACCTGATATAGCTCCCATATAAATCGATCAACCGATTTAACTTCTTGAGCATACAGAGGACGCAATTACCAAACGGTGGGGGGTGCAGAGTACAGATTCGTTTCTGCTCTCAAAAATTTTTCAACTATGCTCCACATTCTCATGACTGGTCTTTAAATCCATATGGTGGGCTTTGGGTGTGGGGCGGCCCCTAAGCGATGTCAAAGAGCTTTATACAGCTCACTATGCGAAATTTCGCTGCGGTTATGAGCCCAAAAATATAAATCGAGGAATCGCTATCCAAACATAGACCAAAACGCCGCACCCCAAAAACCACCCAAACGGACATGTTTATTAATTGGGACAATATTGGTATCGAATGAAAGGTATTTAAGAGCAGAGTACGAACTTGATACAAAAATGTAGCCCTTAGTGCAGGGTGGTGGTCCCACCCCCAAACGGATATGTAGACGAAAGCGGCAATATGGGAATCAAATGAAAGGTATTTGAATGTAGAATACGAAATTTATATAAAAATTTGATGTATATTCCCAGGGTGGTCGGCCCACCCCAAAAATTTTGCCACAAATGGACATGTACACCGAACGGGATATGGGACACAAATGAAAGGTTTTTGAAAGTAGAATATAAAATTAATATACAAATTTTCGAAAATTTTGGATCTAGTCTCAGGGAGCCGCTTTACCCCTAAAACCAAAACCAAACGGGCATGTAGGTCGATCGGCATAAAATGGGGTTCTAAAAAAAAGTTATTTAAGTGGTAAATACGAAAATAAATTATTTTAAAATATGGAAAATGTTTAAAGCGGCCGTAAAGCACACCGGGCCTAGCTACACCCTAATTTTTTATTTAAAAAAATTCTATGAATTAATTTTTTTGACAGTTTTCCTTTTTATTTCTTGAGAATTGTTTTCTTTATACTTTTTCTTAAAAATAATGTATGTTGTTAAAACTTTTTTTTTAAAAAATATTTCAAAATTTTTTCTAACAAATGTGATAAAAATTTTGTTACTAAAAAAAAAATAATATTTTTAATATATCGCGTATGATTATCTCTTACTTTAAGGAATTCTGCTGAGCATTGCTCTTCAACATAAGTTCCACATACGTACATAACAAGTACGTTGACGTAAAAATTCTCTTGCACCTATACCATTATCGCTCGACTGGAAACTTCCGGTTTTGACTGTATTTGATCTTAAAATTTTTAATGAAAATTTATTTTAAACAATTAAAAACGTTCTAAGTTCGGCCGAGCCGAATCTTAAATTCCCTCCACCAGGTATCGCATTTGTCAAATTCTTTGAATGACTTTTTCAAATACATATGAGCCATATTGGATAAGAATTACGCCCTATAGAAGCAAAAGAAGTCTAATCGGGAGATCGGTTTATATGGCGGCTATATCAGGATATGGACTGATTTACACCATACTTGACACAGTTGTTGGAAGTCAAAATAAAACACTTCATGCAAAATTGCGGAAAAATCGGATAAGAATTGCGCCTTCTAGAGGTTCAAAAAATCAAGACCCAAGATCAGTTTATATGGCAGCTATATCAGGTTATCAACCGATTTAGACCATACTTGAAACACTTGTTGGAAGTCATTCCAAAACGACATATGACAAAATTTCAACCATATTGGATAAGAATTGCGCCGTCTAGAAGCCCAAGAAGTCTAGTCGGGAGATCAATTTATATGGCGGCTTTATTAGATAATATGGACTGATTTAGACCATACTTGGCGCAGTTGTTGGAAGTCATACCAAAACACTTCGTGCTAAATTTCAGACAAATCGGATAAGAATTGCTCCCTCTAAAGTAATCAAGACCCAAGGTCGATTTTTATGGGAGCTATATCATGTTATCAACCCATTAAGACTGTACTAGGAAAGTTGTTGGAAGTGATACCAAAACACCAGGTGCAAAATTTCAGGATAATCGGATAAGAATTGCGCCCTTTAGAAGCTCAAGACATGGACCAATTTGGCCCATTTACGAAAGTTAGCGTGTTTTCGATAGACGGACGGAAATAGCTAAATCGACATAAAATGTCATGACGATCAAGAATATATATACTTCATGGGGTCTTAGACGCATATTTCGAGGTGTTACAAACGAAATGACGAAATTAGTATACCCCCCATCCTATGGTGGAGGGCATACAAATTTTTTTAAATATTACTTTAAAAAAACCTCAAAAATTTTTCTAAAAATTAATAAAAATTTGATGTCTAAAAAATTATAAAAAATTAATTTCTACAGAAAATTGTTTAAACATTTAATAATATTGAAATTAAAACACTGAAAAAATGTTCACCAAACTTTCTAAGAGTATAGACTACGTATTTGATCATAAAACTTGGAATGAGAATTTTATTAAAAAAAAGTTATAAAATATTTTTACAAAATTTTTTTGTATTAACAATTATTTTTTCTTACTTTCATTTTAGCATATTGGGGCCGCGATCCTGCTTCCGCTGCCGCAGCTGCCACAAATCCGTTATTTAACGCACAATTTAATGCTGCTGCCGCAGCTGGCTTGGGCTTGCTACCCAATCCTACCGGTGGTGGTTCGGCCAATGATCGTTATTCCATGGCAGCGGCTGCTGCTGCAGCAGCAGCTGGACATCATCATCAGAACACAATGGCCGTGGCGGCATCACAGGCCGCTAGTTTGGCGAGCCTTCATCCAGCAAGTGAGTTGTTGTGTAAAGTATTCATGTACTCAGGAAAATGGTCTCAATCTCTCATATAACCATAATTTGAAGGTCATAGAATGATTAAAAAGGCTTTTTAGAATAAATTTCAAAACTCCTCTTATTTGCTTAAAATCTCATATTTCACCATGTATGGAACCCATGAGTTATTTTTAACTTTGCGCGCCAAGTTTTTGAGTGTTCTAAAGATAGCCATGAAACCTCTCTGCTCATTCTGTGATCTTTAACACTTGTGTTTTGTTATTGTTTTTTTCTTTTGATTTGTTTATACTCATCATGTTGGTAATCAGTTTGAACACGGTTTTAGTTGCAACATGTTTGATCACCACGATGGCCGAAATGTCTAGAGAGTTGTGTGCGTTTGTTTTCTATCGTTTGGCAATTTCTGAGGTCTCAGGTTCAAATCGCGGTAGTGGCGAAATTTTAGCAGGCAGAAAAAAATTAACTTCTTTCTGGTTTCTGTATCTCAGGGGTAAAACAGCAGACTCATTTGAATTACAAGAATGACGTTTGAAGAAAATGCTCCTAGAATAAACCTCAAAACTGTTCTGTATTCAATTTGTGTAGAGTTAATGGATTCCTTCGGGTTTTCATTGCTCAACATGAAAAGGCATTGAGAAATATCCTCAATTCTGTAAGAATGCAGACGGCTTATATTTTAAAAACTTGAACATGTAACATATAACATGTTTTCATCATTTTAGATAATATTAAAGTAAAATTTTTTTCAAAATATTGTCCGGCTATAAGGCAGAGTTTTTTTTAATTTTATTTTTATAAAAAGAAATGTAAAAATGATATTTCTGTAGAAATTTTTTTAAAATTAAGCATAATTTCGTCATTCCGTTTGTAGCATGGCGAAAACAAAGTATATACGTTAGGGCGGGCTGATTTGTATGGGTGAAACGAAATTAAAAAAAATATGTAAATCTGCATCGATTTCGATAATATTGTGCACACATGTTGGAACATTAAATAGAATGTCTTGTACAAAATGTTGTAAAGATCGGACTAAAATTATTGCTACTAGAGCCTAAAAATCAATCAGACCGATCTGAACCATATAGGACACGGATGTCGAAAAGCCTGACATAAGTCCCTGTGTCAAATTTCAACGAAATCGGACCTTAACTCGAGAGATTGGTTTATATGGCAGCTATATCCGATTTGGTCCAAATTAAAGAAGATTGTCGAAGTGCTTAACACATCTCACTGTCCCAAATTTCGGCAAAATCGGATAATAAATGTGGTTTTTATGGGCCTAAGACTTTAAATAGAGAGAGATCGCTCTATATGGGGGCTATATGAAGATATAGTCCTATATAGCCCATCTTGGAACTTAACCTGCCTGTGGACAAAAAGAATCTGCAAAGTTTCAGCTTAATATCTCCATTTTTAAAGACTAGCGTGATTTCAACAAACAGACGGACCGACATGTCCAGATCGTCGTATATTTTTACAACGATCAAGAATATATATACTTTACAGGGTTGGAAATAGCTATTTCGATGTGTTGCAAACGGAATGACAAAATGAATATACCCCCATCCTTAGGTGATGGGTATAAAAATTTTAAGTCGGATTAGGATTTTATTTTAGATACATGGTTCCTTCGGAAAAACTTCTTAGAATTGTATGTACCTTACGTTTTTGCTATACGATTTAAATGGACCCGCCCTGATCTACATATATTCTTGATTGTCTTGCTATGTCGAAGTCGATTTTGCCATGTCCGTCCGTCTGTAGAAAGGACAATAACTATCGAGGAAATAAAGCTAGGCGCTTGAAATTTTGGACAAATATTTCCTATTAGTGTAGGTCGGTTGGGATTGTGAACTGTGCCAAGTGTGGTTCAGTGAACAGCAGCAAGCCACATTAAAAATGAGTGCACACGAAAGACATGAAGCGAATGGCACGCTCACACCTTATACCAGCAATCGTTGTTGATGCTTACGACTCTCAACGACCAAAACATAAAATGCTCTTTTAAATTTGTTGAGCTATTGTGACAATCAAATTTTGCATTTTAAACCATATGCATGATGGTCTACATTGAACGCAACTGAATAGAAGACACACACACTCAGCTACCTTTCAAAGTTATAAGAGCTGAAATTAAATTACGTTCGTGCATCTATCACTCTATTGTATATGTGCGTGTGTTTCTAGCTAACTTTGTTTTTATGTGGCATGTGATACAGACAATTGCTGTGTCCAAAGTGGTTATTGAGTGCCAAATTTTGGGTCTCATGCAGTTCTCTGATATGGTTCAAATCGATTCATAACCTGGTATAGCGCCATATAAACCGATCACGGATCTTACTTTCTTGAGTCTCTAGGGTGTGCAATTATTGACATTTTTCATGAAGTGTTTTGTTAAAGTTTCAAATCGATACATCTGCCATATAAACCGATCTCGGAACTTGACTTCATGAGCCTTGAGACTCAATTTGTATCCGATTTGGCTGAAATTTTGTATGAGATGTTTTTTTATGGCATCTAACAACTGTCCTAAGTATGGTCTAAATCGGTTCACAGCCTGATATAGCTCTAATATAAACAGATGTCCCGACTATACTTTTTGAGGCTCTAGTGGGCACAATTCTTATCCGATTTGTCTGAAATTTGGCACGTGACGTTTTGGTTTTACTTCCAATAACTGTGCCAAGATTGGTGCAAATTTGTTCATAACCTTATATAGCTGCCATATAAACCCGATCTTGGATCTTGACTTCCTGACCATTTAGAGAGCGCAATTTTTTATCCTATTTAGCTAAAATTTTGCATGAGGCGTTTTGGTTTTACTTCCAATAACTCTGTCAAGTATTTTCCAAATTTGTTCATAACCTGATATAACTGCCACATAAACCGAAATTCAGATTTAACTTTCTAAGCCTCAAGAAGCGCAATTATCACCCGATTTGGCTGATATTATGGACTTAATGTTTTGCTATGGCTTCCAACAGCCGCGCCCTGTATGGTCCAAACAGATTTATAAAATGATATAGCTTTCATATAAACCGATCGCCCGATTTGACTTTTTGAGATTTTTGGGGGCGATATTGTTTGGTTGAAATTGTATACGTGGTATTTTTTATGACTTCTAATAGTCATGACAAGTTCGCTCTTAACGGGTTTTTACTTGTATTGTCCCGTCTGCAGCCGGACAATATCCGGTTGCATGGACAATTTTATTTCTGTAGACAATTTTTTACAAAATATTATATCTATTAAAATTGTTTTCTTTTTTTAATACAAATTGATTTTTTTGAAGGAATGACGCTATGCGTTTGCAATTTCCACAATTCTCCGATTTGACTTCCTGAGCCCCGAGAAGTCTGAATTTTTTAATTTTGTTTTTACACTATTTAAAATATTTTGTAAATGTTTTTCACTTATTTCTACATGCTCTTTTTATATTAATATCGCTTTTTTATTAATTTTCTTTTTTATTTTACTTTATTTTCTATGTAGATTGGTGGGCTGTCACACAATTAGCTGCCCAAGATTATTTCAATCGTTTGCAAGCCTCCGGTCTTACACATTTTCCCCATGCCGATCTTGCAGCAGCTTTCAATCCAGCCGCTTTGGGTTTGGCTGGAGCTGCTGGTGCCGGTGGTGGTAGTGGTGGTGTGGGTGGTGCTGGCGGTAGTGGAGGTCAAAATGCCAATTCCAGTGGAAATTCTGGTTCAGCAGGTGGCAATAGCAATTCATCGGGCAGCAAATCAAGCAGTAAATCTCGCAAAGAGAAGCAACGACAGCAGCAGCAACAACAACAGTTGCAACAGCAACAGCAGCAACAACAATCATTGGCCAATAGCTTAAATGCAGCAGCAGCGGCGGCCGCAGCGGCAGTAGCTGCAAATCCAGCGGCAGCTTTGTCAAGTATGCATGGTCTGGTGGGTGCTGGTACAACCATAACGCCATCATCTGGTCTAGGTAGCTCTGCCGGTAGTGGTAGTAACAATAGTGGTAGTTCTAGTAATGCCTATAAGGTAGGTTTCTTCTTTAAAATCGCCTATGTACGAATGAATGTCTGGGGAAATGGGTTTGGCTTCAAAGAATATATGCCATAACATGTCCCCGGAAAATACCCAATTTTCATTAAAGATCAAAGTTGGCTATTAAAAACAAGTTACTAAACTTTTACTGCCACTTCCTCACTTGGATCTTTAAATGAAATTAAGCATCCTTTTCTAGCTTCCTTTTTACTTCTCCTTAGACTCATCCCTTACCATTCGTTGTGTTTTCTTTTTTTTTGCAGAACAATTCCTCAAACTTTGGCAAATCGTCATCATCATCGTCGAACCCTATACAGGTTCAATTGCCTCCACCACCGGGATCGGCATATGATCCGGTACAATTGCATAAAGAATTATTGGCCATGCAACAGGCTGCAGCTGCAGCAGCGGCCTCTGGTGCACCAAGTTCTTCAAAGAAATCCTCATCCAAACAATCAAATAATAACTCATCATCGTCAGGTAACACTTCATCCTCTTCTTCTTCTTCTACTTCCCATCATCACTTAACTGGTGGCATAAATTCTTCATTACCCACTAATGTTTCATCATCATCATCAGCGAATCTAATCTCACCGCATGGCTCAATGGGGGGCGGTGGCAGTGGTGGAGGTGGCGCTGGTGGTGGTGGCTCCAATTCTTCTTCCTCATCATCCTCGCGTGACAAGAATGCCGCCGACAAGAATAACGCTTCATTGAACGCTTTGAATTCCCTATCGCAATTTGGTGCATTATGTATGACACCGCAGCAAAGTATGCAGGCAGCGATGAATGCCTTTGCTGCCAGTAATTCAGCGGCAGCTGCTGCAGCTGCGGCTGCTACATCAGGCAATAATTCTGGGGGAGGTGGCTCAGCCTCCTCAACAACTGGAGGCAATAATAAATCTTCTAAAGATTTTATACCATCTGGAGGATTAGGGTAAGTAGTTCACACATGGCTATGTTAGTTAAGTTCAAAGTTTCTGGAAGGAAACAATTCCTAAAGGAAACAATAATAGAAAGGAAGAGGGGTGTGGGGTTAAGTCCGGAGAACATCAACCCAACATACGTCTTTGCCTTGAAAATTGGAGAGATATTAGTGAATGGTATATCTAATCGATGATTGCTGTGTAATCGATTATTTATAGTTGATTTGTAATTTTCTATTTTTAATACAAGTCGATATTTTGTCACACCTAATGCAGAGTTTACATGGCACATCATGATCGTACTTATCGTGTGTACATGTTGATTACAGCTTTTGCCTAAAACGGTACATCGATTTTTTCTTTTCTTTGATCTTTTTTAATTTTTCATTTCTTAACCTTATTTGTCACAGAACGTGTTTTTCAATATCTGTCAATTAATCATTACACATATCTTTGTAAACGGTAATCGATAGACCTCATTCATGGAAAAATCAAATGGTTTTGATTTTTTAGCCATAAACGATGGTTATGTGCACATGTGACGAATACACCTTTGTTTTCACCAATACTATTGCAATGACCATACATCAGATGTGCCATGTAAACTCAGCATAAGGAACCTAAGCTAGCTTCAAATAAATAAATTAGAATATTGCAAGTTGGCTAGTAAAAGTAAATGATGTTTGGTTATCGATAATAATCAATTATAAGCTGCGATTAATTGTTTTGACGATCTAGCAAAGTTTTTTTTATCACTAATCGAAATTAGAATTATTCAGTAGTTTGACAGTATTTATTGAATTTTATTTGCTTTTATTTCATCTCACTATTTTGAATCCTTTCTGTTTGTTCTTTACCTTTTAGTGACCACCCCTCATTGCTGGGAGTTCGCTTGCCACCCGATACGGAAATCATCAAGTACACCTCATCCATCGTGGGCCCCAAAATACCCGGTACTACTTCACGTGGTCGTAAAAAGACCATATCAGATGAACAAAACCAACTACAACAACAAAAACTTGACTTAGATTCAACAACAAATGCTCTTTCCTCTTTGCTTGCATTTCCAGGTCTTAGCCCAGCGAAAAGGGCGAGACTCGAAATGGAGTATGCTGCCATTGCCGCTGCGGCCAATGCCGCCCAGCAACAACATCAACAGCAAAGTGCTGCGGCTGGCGCTGGTGGTGTGGGGGGTAGTGGGGTTGGTGGTGCCTTAGGTAGTTCCTCCTCCACCGGTTTACCCGGCAATCTGACCGCCTCACAAATGGCCGCCTTGAGCGGTTCATTAGGGGCGAGCGTTAACACTGCAACCCCGGGCTCCTCCACGTCCGGAGGTTCATCGCAAAATACCCCTCACTTGGATTTAACAGGTCCCAGCAGTGGTCGCACCAGCCGTGATTCTTCAACAGATCGTGTGGAGGTGATTAAATTACCACCTACTATTACCTCAAATGGGGCCTATAATCTATCGAATAAAAACAAGGATGTACACGATTTGACCGGAGGCACTGATCTTAATTCGGGTGTAAACCTCAGTCTAAAACCAGCCGCTTCTGCAGTTTCAAACTCTACGCATGGTGCTGGAGGAAATGTTACGGGAACTACCATAACTATTGATGACTTTGATGCTCCTTTGAATTTGTCTATGAAGCCCGACAAGTCCTCCTCTTCCAGCAACGATTTGTCTGGAGGTAACAGCAGCTCCGTCAGTGGCGGAGGATCTGGAAATTCTGGTGCCTCTAGCTTGCAGAGCTTAAGTTCGATAACTGCGGCCCTGGGAGGTAATGGTAGTGCTGGTGGAAGTAGCGGAGGTTCTGGTGCAGCTGGCAATAGCTCCAGTATGGGAGGTAATGGCAGCAGCAATTCATCCTCCAATAATGCAGCCAATGACAGATCATCACAGCAAAGTTCCTCCTTTAAAGAGGGAAGACCCAGAAATCTAGGCAGAGGTGTCTCAAAGCCCAAAAAGAATACAGTAGCCTCTTTGTTGGCCCAATCAAGGGCAGTGGGTATTAAGCCCATGTTGGCTACCCAGCAATTACTGCAGCAAGGAGCTGATATTGTAAGTCGTCATATTGGAATTGTGCGGCATTAAGAGAATTCAATTTAATTTGTTGTTGTGTAATGTTTTTTAGGAAAAAATCCGTCAGGCCTTAAGTGAAGCCAATGCCCAAATGGAAGTGTCCACCGATTCGGAAAGTGTTGCCGCCGAATCGGGCCTTTCCGAATCAGAGACTGAAGAACCAAATCTCCTTAATGTTACCGAACTGAGAATACCCCTTGATTTGGGCTGGAAACGAGAAACCGTCATACGAGGCCTAACCAAGGCAGGACAAATCAAAGGCGAAGTCACGTATTATGCCCCGGGCAGTAATGTGCCCATAAAGTCCATAGGACAAGTATTCGCTGTGAGTTGTTTGTAGATCAAAAATTTTAGTAATACGAGTACCATTCCCCAAATATGATGAGGCATCATAAACATCGAGTGTGTTTATATGTTGCCAAGGCGTAGGAGTTGAGAAATAAATTAATGTAAACCCTTTTCCGTTTTCATTTTCATTTTCCTTTTGTTTAGCACTTGGACAAGAATCCCTCGAAGTTACTGCGTGAAAACTTTAGCTTCTCGGCCAGAGCCATTGTGGGTACATTCTTGCAGCCAGCCCCACCGCCATATGCCAATGATGGTGAATACATACGCATGACGGATGAGGATGTGGCCAAACGTTTGGAAGATTTAAAAATATTCACACGTCAGACATTGAATGTCGAAGAACGTATACAGATTGCCAAGCAACAGCAGGCCCTTAGGGATGCCAAAAAGGCGCAAAAGGAGGAAATGGCACGTAGTAAGGAGAAGGCACGCCAAGAGAAAAACGAAAAGCTGGAGCAGCAAAAACGTGAGCGTGAATTAAAGAATCAACAGGCCATTGAGGTAGGAATAAAAGAAAGTTTTTAAAATTTCCTGTGTCAATGTGTGTTCTTTGTTTTTCTATAGGCTCGCAAGAAAAAACAGGAAGAATTGGAACGTTTAAAACAGGAAGAGATACTCAAGAAGCAACAGGTTGGTAATGCTGATAATTTTTATGATTTTTCTCTAAAGCTTTTGATTTAATACCTAAAAAAGGTATAATTTCTTTCATTTAAGTCTATTTGAGTCCTATATTTATTTTAAAACGTTATAACTTTGGCCAGTTTTTCTATTTCTTTGTTTTCGTAGGAATCTTTTTGTTCTAAAAGTTTCATTTATTTAGTTTTTGTTCAATACAGTAGTTTCCATTGACAAGCTTGCGTGACTAGGAACTACCTTACACATTCCAGGGAAACTGGAATCTGTGGGTATGCCTCTAGCGACATGTAAGCTAAGTTTTCAGGACCAGACCCAACGGACAATG
The DNA here is from genome assembly GCF_963082655.1 of Stomoxys calcitrans. NCBI lineage: Eukaryota > Metazoa > Arthropoda > Insecta > Diptera > Muscidae > Stomoxys > Stomoxys calcitrans. The sequence goes on from NC_081556.1 coordinate 124,825,575, forward strand.
AATGATAGATGGTCACTAAGAGGCGGCTGTGAGCATTTCAAAACTATTTGGCCTAATCTAGACTTAAAGAAGTCTACCGCTTTGCTGTCACTGGCTAGAACAGAAGTCTCAGTCATTGCGTCCGTCATGACAAGTCACTGTCTTATCGGAAAACATGCTGACAGACTGAAGGTTGCCAGCAACGACTTTTGCAGAAGCTGTGAGGACATCGAAGAAAATAGACAATAGAACAACTTCTGTGTGTGCTCCGCACTAGCAGTCAGAAAGAGTCCAACTTTAGGTTCTCATTTCTTTGAGAACCTGTCTAGTTTAGAGGATGTGAACATTCGCAAGTTGTTACGCTGGATGGTTCAATGGTAGGAACTAGAAGGCGTTTTTCTTTTGCTGTTCCTGTGGTATCGCAATGGACGAAAACGTCTTAAGTGAGTCTGATGGTAGACTGCCACTTGAACCGAACCTAACCTAACGTTCCATTGATTTCACCACGAAATTAATTTGAACTGGAACTTTGAGCTCCGACGTGGTGTGGTGTTTAGCGTCCACAAGTTGCGTATAGTGGAATGTTCCATACAGAGTAGGTAGCTGCAACTACAGTTGCAGACATTCAATGGAGAGTCTCAGTGAGAGTCCGGGCGCGATTGGTCCTATGAACGGGAACGAGTTTGCTGACCCATAAGAGCTTGAGGACGATCGCTACCTCCACATACAAATGTGGCTACAATAATAACAGACTCACTTAGACAATTTTAAGTCTGGCAGGAATGGAATCCACGACCCCTGCACTGGTAATCCAAGCACGCTACCAACTCGGCTATCGGGCCCATTTGCCCATTTGCAATATCCAACGAAGTATTTCAGTCAAATGTGACTGTGCACAATTAATGCTGACGATATGCCTGTTATTGTTGGGGCTGAAAATTTCAAAAGTCACATTTATGTGGAAGTGGCGATCCTCGTCTAGCTGCTATAGGTGAGCAGGCTCGTTCCGGTTCAAAGGTAAATAGGCACTCAGTATCTACGCAAGAGCCGGTGCCGCCCGGCCTCTCACTGAAACTCTCCGCTCGATACCGCTGATTGTCCACGACTGCAATTGCAGCTACTCCGTATGGAGCATTCCACTATCCGCTCATTAAATCAAGTGGCATCCTTATGATTTAATGTGCTGCGGCCACTAAAGTTAAGGCCGTGAGGATAAAGAGGTTTTGTCTTTATTGTTGTAGTAGTAGGTTGTACACCAATGCGGTCATTCATGCCACGTTTTTTGATACCATCGCGCCTTAAAGTCCTTCCATCTAAGACGTTAGATCACAAATGGTCTGTGTGGTCGCCAGTCGTTTGTGGAATTTGCTCTCTACCTTTCCTCTATTCCACATCCTCCAGACAGCTTCAAGAATTATAAAATATTGGTTTCGGGACACTACGTAGCCACATACGTAATTTCTTGTGGAGTTAGGGATCCCCGTTTAAATCTTATATGTGAGCAAACCTCATTCCGTTCCACCGGACCGTTTGTCGCGGGAACGTAATGCCAATTGGATATTTAAAGGAGCCAAATAACGCACCTTGCCATATCAATCACCATAGGTACGCCGTATGTAAGCAAGAATGCCCCCCGGCCTTTTACTGAGACTTTCCACTCAATATATCTGATTGACCGCGGCTGCATTTGCAGCTACTCCGTATGGAGCATTACACGATCCGAAACCTGCGGTAGTTTTCAGCTGACCTTCTAATGATATATGCGTTAGGTTGAACTACTACCTCACCGATCTTGCCGCTTATTTCGCTTCAAGACATTTGAAGATAACGGCCTCACTCACAAAACTTTTGCTCCTACAGAGCAAGGATTGATGCCGACGTGCAAGATGTATGTTCTGATTGTGACCAGGGGCCACACGACACTTGTTTAACTGCCCAGCTAGACCTACTCGACTCAGACCTAGATACCTCTGGACACACCCCATTTTAGTTGCAGAATTCCTGGATCTGAAAACTTAACAGAATAAAGAAGACGAAAGATAGAACATAACAAACTGCTACAACAACAACATTCAGGCCTCACTTAAGATATTCCAAGAGATGGTATACGTCCGATTTGTTGTTATAGAGTCCATAGTCAGTCCCAGTTAATATTGTCATCCTTGGTATCAGACTAAAGACACTGATTAAATCTTGTTGCAAAATCTAATGTTTTTGGTTTGAAACCTTCGAATGTGAAAAAGTTTGGTGTCTAATTTACGCATTCGTAACATAGAACTGCATGAGACCCAAAAATGTGACACTCAATAGGCACCTTGCCCAAAGCAATTGTCTGTTACGCACGCCACCTAAAAACAAAGTTAGCTAGAAACACTCGCACTCATACATTAGAGTGAGAGATGCCCGAACGTTTAAGTAACCGTTCAATGGATGACGGACCACTCAGATGAATGCCATATGAAGCTAAAACAAGCAGAGGAATAAGTCATTAAGTGTTGTTGATCAGCACAGATATACTCCCATGTTTTTTTATTTTTTTTTTTGGATGAGACTAGCTTTTATCAGTGACGTGCGTGCTGTCTGTCTTCGTCTGTTCAAAAGTGACAAACTTACTTTCATTTTTTTCTTTACCCAAGCCATTACAAATCAAAATTGCAAATTTTTACAAGAAGATTTCACTAAGGCACAGGGCTAAACTTCTCGCATATCAATGAGTTCAGTCCGATTCAAGTTTTAAACTCAATGATAAGACAGCTTCTATAAACTTACGTGTTTAGACATACATAACATATTTTAATACTTGAATTTTGGGATACTATGTTGACTAACTCACTCAATAGTTTTAAGACCATTGTGCACTATTGTGAATTAACAATCTAGAGTTAAGATATTTCTTGGCAATAGCTATACAACGGTGAGCACATAAGGTTTATCCAATAAAACTATACTTGAAATCTAACTCCCACACTCTTTCTTTGTTTTTTTTTTTATCATTGCCCATAACCTCTCTTTCTATGAGATGTTATGTTTGGCAAAGACCTCCTTCCTCAAATCCCTTCTCTACCATTGAAGCTCCTCTTGCTGTCGGAGTTGATATCAACGACCGACCCCCACAGTCCACAACGACTACAGACATCGGTACAAAGCACCATTTGTTTCTTCCTCACCCCGCAGCTTTCGTTCCGATTCCCTCGTTCTAAACCCCCACACATCTCCTTTTTATAGCCGAGTCCGAACGGCGTGCCGTAGGGCGACGCCTCTTGGGGAGAAATTTTTACATGGCATAGTTTCTCACAAATATTGCCAGCATTAGGAGAGGAAAACCACCGCTGAAAATTGTTTCTGATGGTTTCGCCAGGATTCCAACCCAGTCGTCATAGGCGAACATGCTAACCTCTGCGCTACGGTGGCCTTTACAAAGCACGTAAATTAATTTGAACTCTCAAAACATTGAAAGCTAGCTGTGTGTGTATCTTCTATTTAGTTGCGGTCAATGTCAAACGGTCAAACGCATGAGGGCTGCGTATTGCTTAAAATGCAAAATATGATTGGCAATCATTTTATGCTATACCTCAACGAATTTAAAGGAGTATTTTATGTTTTGGTCGTTGTGAGTTGTAAGCGTCAACAACGATTGCTGGTATAAGGTGTGAGCATGCCATTCACTCAATGTCTATCGTGTATACTTATTTTTAATGTGGCTTACTGCTTTTCTCAGATCTACAATCGATTTATTATGATCGAGAAAATAGAAACTTTGAAATAAATATTTTGTACATTGACTTCTGTTTATGCTGCTGTTATTGTTATTGTAAGCTTAGGTTACATAATGAAAGGCGTCTTACAACCTCAATCGCTATAAGCTTCACTCAGGGAACTTAGGATCAATGTGTCGCCGCCGAAAAAGATTCAAAAAGCGCTGAAGAATACAGACAAAATTTACGGCGTACAATGCCAGACATAAGAAGGAAGAAGATAAACCAACATGCATGACAATAATCGGGGCCTGGCGGTCTGGAGAAGTTCCCTCCAGTCAACTATTTCAAGCTCCTATTGTAGTCAAGAAAGGCGAAGGGACCATTTGCCTGAAAAAAATTTAGACATAAAAAAGATCTCCGTTTTGCCATTACCCTGCACCTACCCCCGCAATTTCAAGCAGTGTCACAATAGGTACTTTACCGTCTATAATGCGCAAGTCCGCCATGTGTGCAGCGCGGCGTTAAAGTCTTGACATTGCAATGGTTTGTCAGGACCAATTTTAGTAGTGCGAGCGATAGTTCCACCTCATCTAGAAGAGGTCCCCTAAACACACCAAGTTACCTGATTGAGCTCTAGTCACAATATTCATTTTAAAGCCCTTTGCAACATTGTACGAACTCAAATCAGGAGGAATCTCAATGTTCACCAGATAATCATGCATTTGACACATTTGATGTGTGGTCCCAGGTTATAATCGAGACATACGTCGATTAAGTTGAAATCAGTCCCAGCCCAATTGGAATTGAACCAGCACTACCCTGGTCTACCATGGAAGGTTAAAGGCATTCACTTGACAGCTATTTTACCGCTACAATAAAAGAGAGAAAACTGCTTAAACTTGTGATCTTTGTGGTTTTGTGAGTAAAGCCTCTAGAGCTGTTAGGAATTTTGAAAATTTTTAAATTTGTTTTTTCTGGCTTGACACAAAAAATTTATAAACTTCTTTCTTCTTGCTCTGTTTGGTCGAAGCAAATTTGCTGAAAATTTTAAAAGTTACGGCGAATCGAGTTTTCTTTGCCCTTTTTACACATTTTGACATATCAAGTTTCTAAAAAAGATGCTTTGTTGTAGCAATTTACCGATGCGGCCACCTTAAAAATACGCCTTGAGCCAGATGTTCAGAATAAAATTTCCCGGATAGTTATCGATAACAGATAAACTAACCGTTTGCTGTGATAGAGACAACGTATGTTGTTTTTGTAGCCACAGTTTCATTCGGAAATGGCGATCCTTGTCAAGCTCCTGTAGATGAGCAAGCTCGTTCCGGTCCAAAGGATCAATCGCCGCGGAAACAGTGTGGCCATTGGTTATTTAAAGGCGCCAATAACCTTGTCACATCGAGCCACCATAGGCACTCAGTATTTGTGCAAGAGCCACTGCCGCCCGGCCTCACACTGAGACCCTCCGCTCGATACCGCTAATTGTCCGCGACTACTGTTGCATCTACTCCGTATGGAGTATTCCATTATCCACAACATGTGGACGCGCCCGGTATCTCGCAGCTAAGCTTCCCGTGACAGCAATGAACACCACATGGATCGGACCTCAATGTTCCAGCCTGTGTGGTGCTCACAGCTATCCCGTGCAGGGAGAGGCAACGTATGCCACATATACTAACTAATATTTTTCACATAAAACAACAATTTAATGTGTAAAAACAATAACATATCAAAAAAAAAAAAAACAATGGTATATTGTCTAAAACGTGTTTTTAATCATTTTGTTGCCAGTAATGACTCCTTAAAAAAAAACATAATTTGTTTTGTTTACCTTTGAGATGGCAAAATACGCTCGGCTGATCGATTTTTTCTTCTCCGAAATCGATAAATTTTTGACAAATTACATTAGTCATCCAATTAGTATTTACGGAACGGAATTACTCTTCGAATAAAAACTCGCTCGAAAACGGAGAATTAGGGCCCTGTTTTTATTCTGTACAATTTCTATTTGGATAAAACTGTCTTGAATTCCAAATTTCTTGCCTTAAACTCAAAAAGTTGAACGAATTTTCCTATAGCAAAACTTTTGGACATTATTAATTTTGTTATTTAGTGTTTCTTAATTTTTTTCCTATTTTTCTTCTTGATTTTTCTCTGTGTATTCCTTTGGTTTTGCCTTCTACTTTTACTTGCTTATTGAATGTTTACAAAAAACAATTCAAAATATTTAATATTGAATAATTTTTTTGTTTAGGAAAAGGAAAAGAAACGTCAAGAAGCTATTTTAGCTAAAGAACAGGTATACCAAACCAAATTGTCTATCCAAACCTCTTAACACCTCAACTACAAATTGACACTTTGTAGATAACAACATCAATATATAAATATTTGTTCTTTAGAATAGAGTAGTAAAAATCTATAAAAACGTAGTTTTTTCCCAACATAATAGACAGACCTTCCTTACGAAGCAAAAGCTACCATCTTCCATCTTGCTTTTTTTATTAATAAATACTTTTATTTGCTCTCCCCTATTCACAGGAACTGAATCGTCAAAAGGAATTGCTTTTGGCTGCCGAAATGGAAAGGGAGCGTAGACGTCAACATATGAATCTGATACGCCAGTTGGAGGTGCGTCGCAAATTTGAAGAGCGCGAAAAGAAGAAACATCAAATGGTCTTGGATCGTTTGATTATGCGTGAGAAACGTTTGGCCGCTCGCAAGAGAGATGCCGAAATTTTAGCACAAATAAGGTGAGGTGCTGTTCGCAGACATTCTCATAAGAAAGGAGTTTTGATTGGCATAAGCATCCAAGAACTGGCGGCAAGACAATTTATTCACATACTGTTTTCATTTACAGGAAACCTCAAGAAGATTCTGAACTGATACAACCAAATCCCATACCGGAATTGGAGCGTATAGCCGGTAATCGTTTACCCGGTCAGGCTATGGCTGATTTGTTAATGGTCTTTGAATTCTTGCACAATTTCGGTGAAACTTTAGGATTTGGTAAGCAAAGCTTTTGATAAAAAAACACATTTAAGTAGACCTTTAACCTTCCTGTATTTTTTTTTGTCCACTATCAGATATGGAATCTCTACCCACACTACAGAATCTCCATGATGCCCTTGTCAGCGATAGCAATGCCGATGCCGAAGAAGAACTCTTGTCTGTGATGACGCATCTGCTGGTGTGTGCCATAGAAGATCCGGGCATACCAAATCCCGGGCGACACACCACCCTGTTGGGACAATCGCTACGCAATGCCGATATAACCAATTCCAATGTAGCCGAAATATTGCGCATCTATTTGTATGCCACAGCCACCGGAGAAATTCGCCAAATGTTTGGCGTCGTCATGGATCGTGAGCGGGAACGTCGCGTACCCGATCATCATCAAATCGATTCCGAGTCTGTTGTACACACTGGCAAAAATGCCGAATATTATAAGCTGCTGCACGAGAATGAAACATGGAAGCTTTCAATGGCTCTAAAAGATCGTCCATTTGTGGCTTTAAATCCCACCAAGAAAGCCCAAATTTTGGCCCATTTGTGCAATGATTTGCTCATGAACAAGGCTGTCTTGAAGCAAATCGAAAGTAGCCTAGATACGTGCAATCAAATGCGCAAAGAAAAATATATGACTGACATGAAGGTGCGTAAGTACAAGGCCTTGCACATGCGCAAATCCCGCATAGAGGCCTATGAGAAGTTACAAGCCGAAAGGGAAGCTGCCATGCAGGCTATGGCCGCCCAACAGAAACTGGATGCTGAGCGCATGGAAAAGGAGAATGCCGATGGTAATAAGGAAGCAACAACAGTGGATCATGAGAATCCCAATAATCCCAATTCCACATTGGAGCAAACCTCCACAGAGGCTGCTGGCGGAGAGCAAAACAATAATGCCAACAACAAAGATGAAAGTATGGAAGTTGATGGTGGTGAGTCCGCACAAAAACAACTATTGGATAAAGATTTAACAAACCTGCCTGGCGCTGCTTTGGATGATGCCAAATTGATGGCCCTCACCTCAGACATTACGCCCACAAAGATGCCAAAGCTGGATGATCTTTCGGCTACATCTTATCACAATGGTGGCTCCAAAGTAGGCGGTGGCCGCAGTGTTGGTGGTCTTAATGATGATGCCTGCACTGATGGTGGCATGGACGAAGACATGAGTGATATGGAATCTGAAATAACCAATGTGGAGGAGGATGAAGATAATCGCCTGTCCGCAGACGAACTGCAAAAGAAATTGGATAAAATCATAAGGGCCAATTTGAATTGCAAAGAGGTTCTGGAGAAGTCCACCAATCAACTGCGTGCCACTTGTTTTGGCCAAGATAGATTTTGGAGACGTTATTGGCGCTTACCCAAGGCTGGTGGTATATTCATAGAGGCTCTAGAATCGGCACAAAATGATATATTCCAATACAATCAGATCTTGGAGCAAGAGGATGAGGAGCGCAGATTAAATCAGCCGCCAGATCAAGAAGTTCCAGCTGAAGAATCTGAACTTCCGAAGGCTAGCGAAGATAATGAGGCTCCGTGCGAGATCAACAATGATGTGGAAATGACGAATGATGAGGTTACGGCATCAAATGTCACATCTTCTGCGACGGAATGTGCCAATATGGTAAACACTACTTCGGGAAATGCAGAAACCAACGCCGATGATTCGGATGATGATGTCATCGAAACGAATCGCGTCGAACCAGAAATTGTGGATTTGCGCGATGATGATGATGATGATTACGATGTGGCCATAAAACCCCAAGCTATTCAAATCGATAACAATGGTACAGCTAAAGTGGAGAAACCGGATGCTGCCGGTCTTCTGCCACCACCACCACCACCGATATCGAGCAGCTCCGCAGCAAATGTCACCTGCACTTCACCTACAGCCAATAATTCCAATCCTCCCAAGAAGGAAGATTTCGAAAGTGACGTTAAGCTGGGAGCAGGAGGCGTTGGCGGAACTCTCAATCCTTCTCAGATTTCTTTAACGACAAACTGTGATAAATCAGAAATTACAAATATGATAAATAACACCAACGCCCCTACTGGCCTAGCTGCCACCACACCCACCAGCATAATCAATTCTTCCCCAACCATAAAGGTCGATCCCATGAAGGTCATCGATGACAAGAAAGAAGATGACTGCATAATTGTCTCCTCTTCGGGACCCGCGGAGTGCAAGCCGTTAATGCAGCCACCAGAGCCCCAGGATAAATGGTTTTCTATTGTTAATCGTGAAGTGCCATTGACAACAACCGAACCTCAGAATGCCACCAATCTGAAAGAATTCCAAAAACTCTACTCCAATATAACGTGCAGTTCTAGCTATCAGATACAGGGCCATCCGTGGGATCTGCCAAACAATGTCCAATACTTTACGGTGACCATGGACGACTGTAAGGCCGATCTGAGTAAACTCACCACAGAATGCATTGTTTCCCTGTCCGGCCTGGACCAGGATGAGATTGATAAAAAATTGAAAGAATTCGAAGAAAAGTTACAACAAAATTCAAAAAACTCCTTGGAGACTCCTCGTCATCATCAAATGAGCAGCAGCAGCATGAAAACTGAAGGTGAAACCACCGATAACATGGATTGCGATGACGAGGAGGTGGGCGAAGAACATCTAGACAAGAAATCCTTGGTAAAAAATGAATCGGATTCAAAATTTTTTCATTTTGCTAAGGACGAAGCCATCGACAGTGGTGGGGGAGGAGATGCCACCGATTGCTATGATATAAAACCGAAATTGGAAATAAAACTCGACGAAGCATTGCAAACGTCTTTGCAAAATATGCACAACATGTCCTTGACCAACATTAGCAATTTCATACAATACGACGTTCCCACGCCTCTGCAAATGAGCCTCGAAGAGTCACAAAAATTGGAGCTAATTAAAAAGGAGGGGTTTCCCAAGAAGGTAAACAATAGTTTTGTGCCGCACAACCTTCGTTACAACTGGTGGAAGATCGACACCATGGAGCTTTTGCAACAGGTCATTAACTCACTCAACTCATCAGGCCTGCGAGAAAAGGAACTGAAGGAAAATCTAACACGTTTCTTAAGTCAAGAAATACCTTTGGGTCTACCCTATGCCTTTGGTGAGGCAAAAGAGTCGGATCAGCCTTTTGTAATGCCAGATAAGCCCAACGATTGGACACCTAAAATAGCCAAGCGTGTTGAAATGGCCTTGTTGGAGCAGCTGGAGGCTTTGGAAGATAAAATTGCCTCAGCCTCTATGCAATTGAAAAACTGGGCATTGCCACCTCGCATTGAGTCTGAGCTCAATCTGGAAAGTGATGCGGACATAACGGAAGAAGATTTTGTCAGCATAATTCCTATGATTAGGGAACGCATTATCGATCTGGAGGCAAATATTGAAAGACGTTATCTCAAACCACCGCTAGGAGCCCATACGGGTGATGCTCACTTAGCTGCCATCGCACAAAATCAGCAAAATACTCAAACGCAAAATTCCGCCAATGCTGCCGCCTACTATCAGCAAATGCAACAGCAACAGGCCGCTGCCCAACAGCAACAACAGGCCTTCAATCCCTCGGCATTCAATGAGCGTGCCATGGCTTTGGCCGCCGCCAACAATACCGAAAATAATTCGCAGACGCATAATGAAAATAATTCAGGCGGTGATTCACCTTCGAGCAATTGTGATAGTGATAAAGATGAAAAGGTGGAGAATATTCCCAAAGGTTTGGTGTCATGGCGTGATGCTGTCTCACGATCCCATACCACTGCTCAATTGGCCATGGCCCTGTATGTGCTGGAATCATGTGTGGCCTGGGACAAGAGCATTATGAAGGCGGTAAGTGTTGAATGACGATTTAGTTTTTTCACTGATACTTCCATGCTAATGGACTACTACTACTACTACAACTATTGCATACATAGATATAGAGAGTCAGTCAGTCAGTCGTTTCTATTTCAATTTGAAATTTGATTTGAAAATCCGGCCCAAAATTAATATTAACACACTTCTCACGCACACACACACACACAAGCACACATTTTGTTTCATTGTTGTTGTTATTGTTTTTTGTTAACTTTATTTGGAAAATTTCTTGAGATTTTATTGCCATTTATTGCTTCCTGAGTTACTTAGCATTAGTTTATTTGTATTTCAAGGGGTAGCCCATTACCACCATTTTTACTAACCATCTTTTAATCGCATTCCTGTATCTTCTTGCCTTCAATATTCGATTTTTATTTATATTCTGCATGCTGGAAAATTTGACCATTTTGATTGAAATAGGGAATGATGAAATCAAAACAGGGATTGATACACAAGTTTCACAAGGTGGTTGTTAATTCGAGTATTCATTTTATATTACAAAAATGGAAATACTATTTTTATACCCCCCACCATAGGAGGGGGTATAGTTGCAAATGCAAATGTAGGTAAAGTTAATTCTTGGCAAAAAGTGAATATTAGTACCCATGCCTCCGGAAAAGTGTAATTTTAGTACCCATACTTTCGGAAATGGGTAGATTTAGTATCTATACCTTCGGAAAGGAGGCCACCGTAGCGCAGAGGTTGGCATGTCCGCATATGACGCTGAACGCCTGGGTTTGAATCCTGGCAAGACCATCCTAATGCTGGCAACATTTGTGAGCTACTATGCCATGTAAAACTTCTCTCACGTCGTTCGGACTCGGACTGTTCTCATTGATATGTAAGAAGTTTGCTCCTGCTCCTTAGTGGATTGTTCATGGGTAAAATTTGCATTTTACCTTCGGAAAGGGCTAATTTTAGTTTTAAAAACTTTTGGGAAGGGTAATTTTAGTATCCATAACTTTGGAAAGGGTACTTTTAGTTCCAATATCTTGGGAAAAGTGAATGTTTAGTACCCATACCATCGAAAAAGCATAATTTTAATGTCCATACCTTTGAGAAGGGTAATTTTAGTACCCTTTCATTGATATGTGAGAAATTTGCTCCTGTTCCTTAGTGGAATGTTCATGGACAAAATTAGCATTTTACCTTCGGAAAGGGCTAATTTTAGTTTTAAAAACTGTTGGGAAGGGTAATTTTAGTATCCATAGCTTTGGAAAGGGTACTTTTAGTTCCAATATCTTGGGAAAAGTGTATGTTTAGTACCCATACCTTCGAAAAAGCGTAATTTTAATGTCCATACCTTTGAGAAGGGCAATTTTAGTATTCTTTCCTTTGGGAAAAGGTAATTTTAGTACTAATTCCTTTGGAAAATTTTATTTTTGGTATTCATTCTTTTGGTAAAGGCTAATTGTTATACCACTTACTTTGGGAAATGGTACTAAAACTACCCTATCCTTTGTAAAAGTTTAAGTTTAATTACCTAACCTTTGGGTACTAAAACTACCCTTTCCTTTGGCAAAAGGTACTAAAGCTACAATTTTATTTGGAAAAAGGTACTAAAGCTACCATTTTCTTTGGAAAAAGGTACTAATACTACACTTTCCTTTCAAAAAGGGTACTACAACGTTTATTTCCTTTGATAAAGGGTACAAAGCTATCGTTCTAAAACTGAAACTATCATTTCCTTTGATAAATGGTGCTAAAACAATTCTCCTTTGGGAAATAGTACTAAAACTATCATTTCTTTTCATAAAGGGTCCCAAAAACTACCATTTCCTTTGATAGAGGGTACTAATACTATCCTCTTCATTTGAGAAGTGTCCAAAAAGTACCCTTTCCTTTGGGAAAGGTCAATTTTAATACCCTATCCTTTGGAAAATGTGTACTAAATCTACCCTTTTCTTTGGGAAAGACTACTAAAACTTCCCTTTCCTTTGGAAAAGGGTACAAAAATTACCATTTGCTCTGGGAATTGGTACTAAACCAACTGTTTTCTTTGGGAATGTGGTTTAGTGCTTTCGGAACATTCTATATGGAACAAATTAGGAGTAAACTAACATCTCACATTATCAATAGAGTGCTTCCCGATTCAAATTTTAGCGCAATGATAAGGAGACCTCCTGTTTTATGCCGAGTACGAACGGCGTGTCACTGAAAAGTGGCACCTCTTTGTTGAGAAGTTGTACATGGCTGAAATACAAATGTTGTAAGCATTTGGTGAGGGGATAATCATCACTGAAAAATGTTTTAAGGTGTTCTCATCGGCATGATTTGAACCCGTTAGTTTGGACACGACAAGCGGGCATACACCCCTATGCACCTCGGCTGGGAAATGGTACTAAAACCACTATTTTCTTTAGGAAAGGGTACTAAAACTACTCTTTGGGAAAGGGTACCAAAACCACCCTTTGGGAAACGGTACTATTACTACCCTTTGGGAAAGGGTACAAAACTAACCTTTGGGAAAGGGTACTATTACAACCCTTTGGGAAAGGGTACTAAAACTACCTTTTGGGAAAGGGTACTAAAACTAGCCTTTGGGAAAGGGTACTAAAATTACCTTTTGCGAAAGGGTACTAAAACTAGCCTTTGGGAAAGGGTACTAAAACTACTCTTTGGGAAAGGGTACTAATACTACCCTTTGTGAAAGAGTACCAAAACTACCCTTTAGAAAAAGGTGCTAATCCTACCCTTTGGGATAGGGTACTAAATCCACCCTTTGGGAAAGGGTACCGTAATCACCCTGTTCTTTACTAAAACTGTCATTTTCTTTCGGAAAGGGTACTAAAACTATCCTACCCTTTGGAAAAGGTTACCAAAACTACCAACCCTTTGGGAAAGTTTACCAAAACTACCAACCCTTTGGGAAAGTTTACTAAAACTACCTACCCTTTGGGAAAGTGTACTAAAACTACCTACCCTTTGGAAAAATGTACTAAAACTACCCTTTGGGAAAGGATACTAAATCTACTCTTTGGGAAAGGGTGCTAATACAACCCTTTGGGAAATGGTACTAATACTACCCTTTGGGAAATGGTACTAAAATTATGCTTTGGGAAAGCGTACTTAAACTAGCCGTTGGGAAAGGGTATTTAACTACCCCTTGGGAAAGGGTACCAAAACTATCCTTTGGGAAAAGGTACTTAACTTCCCCTAGGAAAGAGTACGAAAACTACCCTTCGGAAAAGGGTACTAACACTACCCTTTGGGAAAGGGTACTAAAACTACCCTCTGGGAAAGGGTACTAAAACTACACTTTCCTTTGGAAATAGGTACTGCAACTACCGTTTCCTTTGGTAAGTGGCACTAATACTACCCTTTTGTTGTTGTTGTAGCAGTGTGTTATACACTGAGGCGGCAACCCTTGCCGATGAAAGAATTCATCGGATCCATCCGGTACGTACAACCGGCTTCCATGGTATTGCAGGTTAATTGGAATACCCCTTTCCAAAAGAAAGAAACACTATCTCGTCCTTTGGAAATTAGCACCCTTTTTTTGGATAATGGTACTAAATTTACCCTTTCTTATGGGAATTGGTACTAAAGTTAACCTTTCCTTTGGGAACTGAATATACCTTTTTCTATGGAAAAAGGTGCTAAAACTGCCGTTTTCTTTGGTAAAATGTACTAAAACTACCCTTTCCTTTGAAAAAGGGTACTAAAACTATAATTTCCTTTGATAAAGGGTACTAGAACTGTCCCTTCTTTTTGGGAAAGGTAGCTAAAACTATCGTTTCCTTTGGTAAGCGGTACTAATACTAGCATTTTTTAAAGAAATGGTACTAAAACTGCGATTTTCCTTGTTAAAGGATACCAAAACTGCCTTTTCTATTGGAAAACGGTACTAAAACTACCCCAACTAAGATCTTTCTTGTGAGCAAGGGACATTGGCTCAATAGCTTAAGGGCCATCTCAAACCACTTCATATATCCACAAAACCCGGCATGTTTCTGCTTCCAGCGAATCATTGGCGATTTGACATTGCAGTGGCCTGCGCATAAAAAAAATATTTAAATATTTCTGATTTACCTGAACTTTTGCATAATAATATCTACTAAAATTTCAAACTTTCATGCCAAGCGTCATGCCAATACGTCTTTAATCTGATATAACTTCCACATAAACCGATCTCAAACTTTGAATACTTGAGCCCCAAAATATTTCGTTTAATTTAACTGAATTATAACACAGTGGCTTCTATTGGGTTGCCTAAAAAGTAATTGCGGATTTTTTAAAAGAAAGTAAATGCATTTTTAATTAAACTTAGAATGAACTTTAATCAAATATATAATTGCCATTTTGTTCGATAACCTTTTGCCATCTTCCTGGCAAATTTAGTATTCCACGCTCATAGAACTTCTGGCCTTTATCTGCAAAAAACTGAACCAAGTGGGATTTTATAGCCTCATCATTGCCGAAAGTTTTACCATTTAAGGAGTTCTGCAAAGATCGAAAGAAATGGTAGTCTGATGGTGTAAGGTCAGGGCTATATGGTGGATGCATCAAAAGTTCCCAGCCAAGCTTACCTGGTGGAATATGACACCTTTACGATTGACCAATTCTGGTCGCTTCTCCTTGATGGCTGTATTCAATTTGTCCAATTGTTGACAGTTAACATCCGAATTAATCGTTTGGTTCCTTGGAAGCAGCCCAAAATATACCATACCCTTCCAATCCCACCAAACAGACAGCCTAACCTTCTTTTGGTGGATATCAGCCTTTGAAGTGGTTTGAGCTGGTTCACCATGCTTGGACCATGATCGTTTTCGACTAACGTTGTTGTAAACAATCCATTTTTCATCTCCAGTTATGATTCGTTTTAAAAACGGATCGAATTCATTGCGTTTAAGGTGCATATCACAAGCGTTGATTCGGTTTGTTAAATGAAGTTCTTACAATACATGTGGTACCCATATTAAAACTGACGCCAAACAAACAAATGTAAACGAAATTTGGCGCACTTTTTTTCTGAAGCAAGCTAAAAGTAACAGCTGATAACTGACAGAAGAAAGAATTCAATTACAGAGTCACAAGCCGTTGAAAAAATTTGTCAACGCCGACTATATTACTACAATATTACCGACAATTACTTTTTGGGCAACCCAATATTATGACTTTCATGTCACGTATGGTCCGAATCGGCCATTGCACTGATATAGCTGCCATATAAACTGATCTACCGATTTGACTCCTGCAGAACCAGAAGAATACAATTCTTAACTGATATGGATTAGTTTTGCATATGCGATCTGTGATGGACCCAGCCTTTAACTTTTTACAAATTTCCACTTTGAGAATGGCTTTAAAATGGCATTAAAATTTCTTTTTCATATCCAATTTTTTGTTTTCTCACTTTTGTTATAATTGTTTGAGATCTATTGTTATTTTCACCATTAACATCTTTTATTTAATGTTTTGTGTTTTTTTTCTGCTACTTTCACCCATTACGTACGTAGTTACAATTGTTTTCTTGCTGCTGTTTCTCACAAAATGAAATTATAGTTACTTATGGCTTTCTTAGCTTCTTAATCCCTTAACGATGAGAAGAAAAGAAAATTCAAAAATATAAGACGAACAAAAAAAAAATTCAACAAATCTAATTTTCTTTTCGATTTTTTTCTTTTCTAAATAAAATACAAAAATGATATTTGTTGTTGTCCAATTACTACGCACTTTTATAATTAATCTGTGTCGCTTGATCAAATCCAAAACTATGTAACCAAAAACAAAATAAATCTCTCTTTTGTTAAACTTTAATTTTTCTTGAAAATTGTATTCAATTTGTATTGTTATATGTGAATTAAAAAAAAAAAACAAAAATTGTGTGCTTTGTTAATTTGTCTTATTGTTATTATTAATATATGATGTGTATGGTTTCTTTATGTTTATCCTAATGGTGAATGTTTTTTTTTTGTTAACAAAATACGCTTAATTTTTTTTAATTAATTAACACACATAACTATCATTATCACACAAAAACACCATAATCAATTACATCCCTTATGATCATCTTCATCATATGAACATTTGCAATCAATCAATATAACACTCTTCACACTTCATTTGAAATCATTATAACTTATCCCTATCCATCCTCATGCCCAAACTGTTTCCAAACTCTTTCACTCAATCACATGATTGTCTTTCACTTCCTATTGGTAAATGGTCTTAAATTCCTAATTCCTTTCCTATTATTACCTTCCCATCCTTTTTATCCTTGAAAAATGTTGTTGTTGTTGTTGTTTGTTTAAATGTTGACCTGTTGCCGTTGTCATCTCCTGTCCAAACTACCCTACAAAACCAAAGAAAGCAGCTGTGAAAAAACCCGAAAAATCCAAAAAATCAAAAAAAGAAAAAAAATCTAAAGCCAAGAAAAACTCCCACAAGGATGAGTATGATAATACCACCAATGGTAAACATAAGCATAAACACCCAAAAAAGAAGAAATCCAAAAATAAAAATCATGATAGTGAATATGACACTTCATCGCTGAGTCTTCAAACTTTCTTTGGGAATGGAGAAAAATCTGTTTCTCCTACAACTGAGACTATGGGGATGTATTGTGCATCGACCACAGCCACTTCGATCAAAATAAATTTGACCTATCAGACCCCAAAACAGCGTTTTAAAAATGCTTTAAAGGCGGCCGCAGCAGCACCCGAAACATCATTTGAGACAGCAACAACAACATCATCATCATCATCGACGATAAGCTCAGATTCCCATCCACCTACCCCTTTTAATCGTCTAGACCATAACCACCATTGGCCATCTATGAACACAGATCTTGGCAACGACTCTTTAGGTTCTGAATTGTCATTGCCATCAGGTGAAACTAGTCCTTGTGTTAAAAATTCTGCCAAAATGAAAAACGTAGCTTCTAAGAATAATAGTGGTAAAAAATTGAAAACAGCCAAAATCAGTTCAACCAATCCCTCAAAAGATTCCAATTCCATCACAACCACAAATCCCACTACCATCACCACCCATAGTATTGATAATGAACCTCCCTGCCCCAATATTTTAAAATCCACCACCAAAACAACAACAACAACAAATACTAAAAAATTAGGTAGAAGCCGTAAAAGAACCACATCTACAAAATCTTCTTCCCCATATTCGAATTCCTTACAGAATTGCCAGTTCTGCACATCTGGCGAGAATGAGGATAAGCTGTTGCTGTGTGATGGCTGTGATAAGGGTTATCACACCTATTGTTTCAAGCCGAAAATGGACAATATACCGGATGGCGATTGGTAAGTAAAAGCAAAAAAAAAAAACAGAACTAACAAAAATCCTCTCTCTCTCTCGAATTGAAATATTTTTGGTTGAATAAAAAATTTTGTTTAAAATTTGTGTAAAACGTTTTGGTGGCATCAAAATTTTATATGGCATTCATTGCATTTGAGACATACCAGTTCCAAGCTCGTTAACCTCCCACATTCACTTCACCAACTTTTAACTGTTCATTTTTCAAACGAGTTTGTCTTATCTCATTTTGTATGGTCATCAGTCTCGAAACAATTATATTTTGTCCGTCTCCAACAGTTTCTTGTTAACTCTTTATAAGCCCTGCTACCTACCCCCACCACAATGCCACTTGAAACATGTTGTCACCCAGCCACTCTCCCTCTCAGAAAGCACTAATCCAATCCAACACTAAAATTAACGAGAAATAACAAAAATATTCCAAAAATTCTCAGATTCATGGTTAAATATTTGAAAAATGAAAATTATTTTCTTTTTTTTTTGCATCTTCCCGTCTTTGCCTCTCTCTAGGTATTGCTATGAATGCGTCAATAAGGCCACCAATGAACGCAAATGCATTGTATGCGGTGGCCATCGCCTACCCCCGGTGGGCAAGATGATCTATTGTGATTTGTGTCCGCGTGCTTATCATGCCGATTGTTACATTCCGCCATTGTTGAAAGTGCCTCGTGGCAAGTGGTATTGTCATGGTTGCGTTTCAAAGGCACCACCACCGAAAAAACGTTCCTCTTCCAGCAAGCCTCGCCGTGATCGAGACTCATCGTCCACCTCGCTATCGTCGAAACGCAAGGACAAACATCACAATACATCGTCCAGTTGTGAGCAGCTAAACACTTCGACGGACCATCATAATCTGCACAATTCATCGCACGATGAATCCATGACCTCATTGCCACCGCCTTTAAGGTAGTAAAGATTTGTTCAAAATAAATTCCATTTAGATGCATGGAATTAACATATAGCTTTCTTTCTCATAGTCCTGCCCATTCGGTGGCCTCGACTTCCTATGACGATCATCACAATAATTCCATAGATACCACGCGCTTCCAGAATCAAGTTACCAATCGTCAATCGGTGCTAAGTCCTCAGCCTAATAATGAATACAACGATACCAGCATGGATGGTAATGCCATCAATAATCCGGCAGCAGCCAATATCAATGCAGCAACTAATCATGGACTTTTATTAGCAACACAGCAACAACACCAGCAGCATCAACAAACACAACATATGCAGCAACAGCAACTGTTAAACAGCCAGCTTCCTGGCGGCATTGCTACGTTGTCCAATCCAAATCCTTTGATAGCACAGCAGCCTGCCATGTCTTTACCCTTAACCATGCCACAACAACAGCAACTTTTCAATAGCATGGCGCCCGGAACACTGCTGCCACCTCAACCACCACAAACAATGTCACCATCATTGTTTGCCAATTTGGCAGCATCAGTGCCGCCCCATCCTTCGATGGCTGCCGCTAATCAAAGCAATCATTTGGCACCTTTTGCAATGAATGCCGCTGTTGTTGGAACTTCATTGATACAACCGCCGCCGCCAACGGCCGTAACAACTGTTTCAGTTGCAATGCCCGCACAAATGCCGCCAGTGAGCAATCAACCAATGCCCATTATACCCAGCCAATTGCCCATATCGATTAATATGCCTATATTATCAACAGCAACACTTCCCACATCAATGACCACAGCACCCACAGTCTCTTCTTTAATGTGTTCAACATCACCACAACATTCCCTAACGTCGCCACGTTCATCCACACCCACCCAATCGCAAGCAATGCTTTATAATGCTGTACCACTGCAACAGCAGCTGCAGATGCACCAACAACAGCCGCAACATTCTCCCCAATTGCTTGGGACACCGGCGGCGGTGGCGTCGGCTGCAGCAACTTCACCTGCCATGACTTCACCCTCGCTAACATCCCCCATTGCCAGCTCCACTGCTTTGGGACCACCACCACCACTTAATATACATGCGGTGCAAGAGGCCAAGGAGAAGATGAAACAGGAGAAGAAAGAAAAACATGCCACCAAAAAGTTGATGAAAGAATTGGCCGTATGCAAGACTGTTCTAGGGGAGATGGAGGTAAGCGATATATGAAAAGTAAAGAAATTACATAGTTAAGAAAGAAGGTAAACCTGGAAAACAATTAGGGATTTTGTTAGTAGTACAGAATTCCTGAATCTCCTTTTCGAGGCTTCTTATCAACCTTCACACGCATCACGAAGAACTCATTGCAAATCAGGACTCACTAGTGCGACACCTCTTTGGGGAGAAGTTTTTACATAACCTCCGCTGAAAATTTCTTAAGATATTCTTGCCAGGATGTGAACCCAGGCTCTTAGCGTCATAGGCGGATATGCTAACCTCTGTGCTACGGTAGCCTCTTTGGAATGGGTTTTATATAGATTTGAAGGTAAGATCCTCATTCAAAACGTGAAGCCTATCAATCTGTTCTGCCAAAGCCGTGTTCCGCTGGTCATTACGAATCAAAAACGCCATATCTTGGGATGAGCTTATAATCTGGGTCACAATTACCAAACGGCGGTTACACAAGTTGTATAGCTCCATTTCGGCAGTTCCTGACTTAACTGTTATCCCATACATTTTGTTCGATTTGTCATGCGGATCAGTCGGTTTCCTTGAGGTGCATCCATAGTGGCATTTTTGAGCGTGCTTAAATGGCTAATATAGTAGTACTGACCATGTTGTAGGGTGGATCACAAGTGTCATCATCGCCGAACTATGTGACCCCCCCGACATTTACAAACCGGCAAAATGTGCAGCAGCTGCACCGTACCCCTTTGTATTGATGTACCAGAAATTGCATAGGATTTTTTTCTCCTTTTATACCCTCCACCATAGTATGGGGGTATACTAATTTCGTCATTCTGTTTGTAACACCTGCCTCTAAGACCCCTAAAAGTATATATATTCTTGATCGTCATGACATTTTGAGTCGATCTAGCCATGTCCGTCCGTCTGTCTGTCGAAAGACCGCAAACTTTCAAACGAATAAGCTACGCGCTTGCAAATTTACACAAATACTTTATATTAGTATAGGTCGGTTGGGATTGCAAATGGGCCAAATCGGTTCATGTTTTGATACAGCTGCCATATAAACCGATCTTGGGACTTGACTCCTTGAGCCTCTAAAAAGCGCTGTTTTCCTCCAGTTTGACTGAAAATTTGCACGTGGTGTTTTGGTATCACTTCCAATAACTGTGCTAAGTATGGTTCAAATCGTTTCATAACCGGATATAGCTGCCAAATAAACCGATCTTTGGTCTAAACTTCTTCAGCTCTTAGAGGGCGCAATTCTTATTTGATTTGGCTGTAATTTTGCACGTGGTGTTTTGGTATCACTTCCAACAACTGTGCTAAGTGTGGTTCAAATCAATACATAATCTGGTATAGCTGCCATATAAACCGATATTGGATCTTGATTTCTTGAGCCGCTAGAGGGCGCAATTCTCATCCAATTCGACTGAAATTTTACACAAGGTGTTTTGTTATGACTTTCAACAACTGTGCCAAGTGTGGGGTAAATCGGTACATAACCTGATACAGCTGTCATACAAAGCGATCTGGGATTTTGACTTCTTGAGCCTCTAGAGGGCGCAATTCACATCAAATTTGGCAGAAATTTTGTACAACGCCTTGTGCCATGACCTTTAACCTGTGTGTCCAATATGGTCTGAATCGATCTATAGGTTGATACAGCTCCCATATAAACCGATTTCATGATTTTGCTTCTTGAACCCCTACAAGGCGCAATTCTTGTCCGCATGTACTGAAATATTACACAAGGACTTTTACAATGTTCAGCATTCAATTCATTTATGGTCTGAATCGGACTATAACTTGATATAGCTCCAATAGCATAACAGTTCTTACTCATTATTCTTTGTTTGCCTAAAAAGAGTTATCGTGCAAAGGTTATAGGCCGATTCGGACCGTGCTTGACACAGCTGTTGGAATCCATAACAGAACACTACATGCCGAATTTCGGCCAAATCGGACTAAAATTGCGGCTTGTTAGGGCTCAAGAAATCAGATCGGGAGATCGGTTTATATGGGAGCTATATCAGGTTATAGACCGATTCGGACCGAACATGCTACAGTTATTGGAAGTCATAACAGAACACTACATGCCGAATTTCGGCCAAATCGGTCAATGGTGGAGGGTATATAAGATTCGGCCCGGCCGAACTTAGCACGCTCTTACTTGTTTTCTCTCCCAGTTTCTTCCAAGAAATTTTTGATATTGAGGCTTTTCGGGAATATTCGATTCTAAGCAGGGCTGCGGAGTCTAGCCCTAGACTTCGTCCGCGGTTCGGAGTGTAAGTCGGAGTCCGATTATTAAGCCGAAGTCGGAGAGCGAGTTCAGAGTCGGGGCTAACATGGTCAACTCCGACTCCGGCTCATTAGTCCGACTTCGACTCCGGCCTCAAAAACTCGACCCCGCAGCCCTGATTATAAGGAAGGATAATTTTTTTTAAGAAAAAATTGTATTAAGACCTTTTTTTTTAATTTGTTTACAGCTACATGAAGATTCGTGGCCATTTTTGTTGCCAGTAAATACCAAACAATTTCCTACTTACCGTAAAATCATAAAAAATCCTATGGATTTGTCAACTATAAAAAAAAGACTACAAGAACTGAGGTAAGGACTATATTTCTTTATATTGATTTACATATTTGATTTACTTTTTCTAATTCTTTACTTTCTTTGCATGTTAACAGTTACAAAAGCCGCGAAGATTTCTGCGTTGATGTCCGGCAGATATTCGATAATTGTGAAATGTTCAATGAGGACGATTCGCCGGTGGGTAAAGCTGGTCATGGCATGCGTAAGTTCTTTGAAATGCGTTGGGCTGAGTTGACTGATAAACACTCATGATATCAAATGCAACAACATACGGCTACACAACAGCAGCAACAACAACAACCACAACAACAATCGCAACAGTCGCAACAACAACAACTCAAATATAACAGCGAATAAAATAATACAAAAAGAAACACACACACACACACATACCAACACACAATAATGTGAAATGAAATGTGAAACATTTTCATTTTTTCTTTCTTTCTTGTCGAAAAGAAACATTTTATTTATATCCCATATATAAATATTTAGAGAAAAAACAGTTGAAGCAAAAAAAAAAAAAAACAAACAAACCACTGAAAGAGCATAAACATTTCACTAAACCCTCTAACATGCGCCGTAAGGATCCCCCCTCACTTCCTTCAAAAGTTTTAACTATTACAATTTAAAGGATAGTAAAATAAGACAACACACATATTAACAAAAGAAAAAAGGCTTAAAATTTATTATAAACTAAGTATAGAAACACACACACATACACAACAAGTACATCTCCTTGACACTTTTCCAATTAACAACACCACCATTTTCATGCCCACAAGAAATAAACCTTATTTTAAAGTTAGACGGAACTATAATTAAAATTAGCTAAAATAGCTTGAGACACATATAGACACACATACAAATCCACTTTTATATATTAAAATGAGATAATGTGATTTCTTCAAAAAAAAAAAAAAAAAATGACAAGCCATCAACTGAATATAGAATGGGGAGAAGGAGGCGTCAATGAATGCATGTTTAGAGAAATCATGGCATTTTATATTTAAACATTTTTTTTACTGCCTATAATGTAAACCAAATCAATTCTCGAGGGACAGCTTAGTTTTGTATTATTAAAAATTTTTTTCTTTTTTGGAAACTTTACATGGAAAATTTTTGGAAATGCAAATTTTATGGGCAACAATATTTTTTAATTTTGTCGATTTAAAATTAAAAAAAAAAAAATATAAAAAAGGTATACCAGAAGTTTAGTATTTTTTTATACAGAATTTCCCATTTTCTTATTTGGCAAAAAATTTTTGTAAAATATAAGTCTATAAGATTTTGTTTAATTCTTTCTAAAGAAATTATTTGAAAATTGAATTTCGATAGGAAATTGTTCTGTAGTTTATTTAAATTCAAAATTTTTTGATTTTTTTCTTTTTATTTTCATTTTTGAAATTTATTTTGAAATTTTCATAATATTTATTTTCCATGCAAAATTTTCGAAACTTTGCTCTCTACAGAAAAGTTTTAAAAAATTTGTTTTATATATTGCCCGAAAATTTACTTTCTCACAAAAAAAAAATTGATTGTTGGAATTTTTCCGAAAATTTACTTTTTATTGAAAATTGTCCGAAAATTTACTTTCTATAGAAAATTTCCACAAATTTACTTTCTATAAAAAATTTTCCACAAATTTACTTTCTATAGAAAATTTTCCGAAAATTTACTTTCTATAGAAAATTTTCCAAAAATTTAATTTCTATAGAAAATTTTCCGAAAATCTAATTTCTATAGAAAATTTTCCGAAAATTTAATTTCTATAGAAAATTTTCCACAAATTTACTTTTTATAGAAAATTTCCTTAAATATACTTTCTTTAGAAAATTTTGCGAAAATTTACTTTTTATAGAAAATTTCCTAAAATATACTTTCTTTAGAAAAATTTGCGAAAATTTACTTTCTATAGAAAATTTCCTAAAATTTACTTTCTTTAGAAAATGTTGCGAAAATTTACTCTCTATAGAAAGGTTTTCAAAAATGTGTTTTATATATTGCCCGAAAATGTACTTTCTCACAAAAAAATTAATTGCTGGAAATTTTCCGAAAATTTACTTTCTATAGAAAATTTCCTAAATTTTACTTTCTTTAGAAAATTTCCTAAAATATACTTTCTTTAGAAAATTTTGCAAAAATTTGGAATTTTTCCGAAAATTTACTTTTTATTGAAAATTGTCCGAAAATTTACTTTCTATAGAAAATTTCCACAAATTTACTTTCTATAAAAAATTTTCCACAAATTTACTTTCTATAGAAAATTTTCCGAAAATTTACTTTCTATAGAAAATTTTCCAAAAATTTAATTTCTATAGAAAATTTTCCGAAAATCTAATTTCTATAGAAAATTTTCCGAAAATTTAATTTCTATAGAAAATTTTCCACAAATTTACTTTTTATAGAAAATTTCCTTAAATATACTTTCTTTAGAAAATTTTGCGAAAATTTACTTTTTATAGAAAATTTCCTAAAATATACTTTCTTTAGAAAAATTTGCGAAAATTTACTTTCTATAGAAAATTTCCTAAAATTTACTTTCTTTAGAAAATGTTGCGAAAATTTACTCTCTATAGAAAGGTTTTCAAAAATGTGTTTTATATATTGCCCGAAAATGTACTTTCTCACAAAAAAATTAATTGCTGGAAATTTTCCGAAAATTTACTTTCTATAGAAAATTTCCTAAATTTTACTTTCTTTAGAAAATTTCCTAAAATATACTTTCTTTAGAAAATTTTGCAAAAATTTACTCTATAGAAAATTTTTCGTAAATTTACTTGTAATTGTGTTGTATTGTATCTGCATAGGTCCATGAAAACACAAATATTCGGAGTCTACCGAAATATTGGAATGAAATCAAAGAAAAAACATTAAATATTTGTGTTTTCATGAACCTATAGCCGATACAATACAACAAAATTGAAAAAATGTTAAAACAGGTCAACAATACCCCAACAAATAAAATTTACTTTCTATAGAAATTTTCCGAAAATTTACTTTCTATAGGAAATGTTCCGTAAATTTATTTTCTACAGAAATTTCAAAAAAATTATCTTCTATGGGAAATTTTCTGAAAATTTGCTTTCAATGAGAATTTTCTGAAAATTTACTTTCTATAGAAAATTTTCCGAAAACTTATCTTCTATAGAAAATTGTTCTACAATTTGCTAATACGTACAGTCTTGTAGAGGTGTGCATGTGAGTCGTGAGTAGTCGCGTCATGTGTGCATTACCCGTGTGTCACTTGATTCGTGAGTAAGATCCAAATCTAAACACTTGATCGTGCGTGAATCACGACTCACAACGCTAATCACGACTTACGAGAAAATCACAAAGCACTAGATTGCGACTCATAAGAAATTCACGACTTTGTGTTGATATTCTATTCTGCTATCGGAAAAGTCGCTAAAATTTTCTTGAGTGATATTTGACAGCATTCAAATGTTTTAGTTTCCATACCAAAACACTTTTTTTTTTCTCCACTTATTGTTTTCTAAATTTAATTAATTATTTTTTTTTTCCGAAATAAAAAAAAATCTAACCATTTAGACCAATAAAACAAAAAAATTGTACCGGCAATGGTAGCTGTAATGGTTTCAAGGGTTGCTAATATAATTTTCCTATGCCATTTTCCTCAATATAAGAAGAGAACTTGTGTTTTGGCCTATTTTTCACCTACTTTTAGCCCACGTTTGCATAAAAATTATTTTTTTAACAGTGATTCACACGTTCGTGAGCCGTGATCTACAAGTTTTTCGTGAGTCGTGATTTTTTCGTGAGTAAAATTTTTGTCTCGTGTGCGTGAGTAAAATTTGCGTAAACGTGAGTCGAATTAAAATTCGTGCGTAAGCGTGCGTGAAGAATTTGTTTGTCCCGTGAGCATGTGTGAGTGAAAAACTCATGTGCACATCTTTACAGTGTTGCCTGAATTTTCCCTTCTCTTGTCCCAAAATTTCGAATCGTTTGTCCCCAAAAATCCCCAATTACTAGCTTATTTCCCCCAAAAAAACTCGGAAACAATTTTGAATGGCTTTTTATAAAAGTATTTGTATATTTAAATTTATTTCTTGAACAAAAATTTATTTCTTGAGCAAAAATTTGTTTCTTGAACAAAAATATGAGTCATCTTTTTTTTTTCTGTCGGCCACACCCACTAAGAATGTGTGCGTAGTTGAAGGCATGCATGTACAATTTTTGAAGTTGTAAAAATGAATAGCGATGTAGGGCCTATTTTTGAGCAGTTTTTTTGTTGTTCTTAGCATAAATGATTTGTTTGTATCGGAATATGGGAAGTAAGGCTTTCTTCTCTCTTGAGTTGGAGGATTTATTGAATGTTTGGGCGCCATAATCAATTTGACAAAGGTACTGATGAAGTTACATGGCGTAACAGAAATCATGATACACTTGCCAGTCAAAGTGTTTTGAATAACAGCACACACTTGCTCAACATTTATAAGTCCTTTGCTATGCTATAGAAAGAAAGAAATGGTTCGAAAAATCACAAAAATATTTTTAAGATCAAAATAAAAGACAGCAAATAAAACTAACTTTCTACAGAAAATTTTCTTCCTGTAGAAAATTTTCCGGGAAATTTGCTTTTTGTCCGTTTTTTTAAGTACAAAAAATTCCGAAAAATTCAAAAAATTTTCAAAAATCTTTTCATAGAAAGTAAATTTTCGGATATTTTTTGCATAGGTAAATTCATGGCGAAACAATTAAAGGTGGTCTCATTTGTACAACAACCACAAATCATATGGAGCAATCCGCCATCTTGCCATCAAGCTGATCGACGTTTTGCGTGTGTATACGTGTCCATACATGAGTAGATAATATGCCAGAAAGAAGATGACAACAAAGAGAAGGCAAACAAAAATCTGACATCTTA
The DNA here is from genome assembly GCF_963082655.1 of Stomoxys calcitrans. NCBI lineage: Eukaryota > Metazoa > Arthropoda > Insecta > Diptera > Muscidae > Stomoxys > Stomoxys calcitrans. Next base: position 124,852,940 of record NC_081556.1, read on the forward strand.
ATACCGTCAAACCTGGCCGGCTGATAACAGCTGTTCGCGTGAGACCACCTTTTTAAATCATTGCGATCAAAAGCAAATTTTTTTAAATTTACCTAAATATTCCGAAAATTTACTTTCTATGAGAAGATTTTGGAAGATGTATTCTCTATAACTTTTTTTTCCTAAAAATAATTTTTTTTCTGCAAATAGTTATGGAAAATTTTAAATTTTATGGAAATTTTTGGGAAAACATATTTTGAGACGCCAGAAAATATATTTATGGTTGATCCAGTCTAGCCAGGTCAGCCCGTCCGAACATATACAACAGCTTCAATTAAGCCATATCGGCTCAAGTTTAGATATAGCTCCCATATTAACCCATCCTCAGGTTATGGGAGGCCACCGTAGCGCAGAGGATAGCATGTCTGCCTAAAACGCTGAACGCCTGGGTTCGAATCCTGGTGAGATCATCATAAAATTTTCAGCGGTGGTTATCCCCTCCTAATGCTGGCGACATTTCTGAGGTATTATGCCATGTAAAAACTTCTCCTCAAAAGAGATGTCGCAATAAGGCACGCCGTTCGGACTCGGCTATAAAAAGGAGGCCCTTATCATTGAGCTTAAACTTGAATCGGACTGCACTCATTGATATGTGAGAAGTTTGCCCCTGTTTCTTAATGGATTTTCATGGGCAAATTTGCATTTTGCAGGTATCACTATTTGAGTCTACAGAGAAAATCTCATAGATACAAGATTTTAGTATGCATTGTTTTAAACAAATATTTTATAGAAAACTTTGGAATTTTTGAGAATTTTTTGAAAATTTTCCATCTTTTTAAATTAAATTTAGTTGCCAATTGCATTCAGTAAATTTTTCCGATTTTTTTTAGAAAAATTTTTATAAACCCTGTTTTAAAAAAAATTAGTATTGTCTAAAATTTTTATAAAGTTTCATAACAATTTTTCATAAAAATTTTTATAAAGTTTCATAAATTTCTCTAAAGGCTCGACAATTGTTGTCTCCTCCACCCTATTAAAGGTCTTTATTTTAAAAAGTTTTGCTCAAACAACAAATTAAAAAACGAAAACAAGAAACTCAATACTTTAGTTTTAAATTTTTAATTTTTTTTTTAAGAAATGTCCAAAATGATTTTATGTGTAAAATTGTAATTTTAATTTCTGTAGAAGAAAAAACAAAAAAAGTCTGTATTTTTTTAAGCTAAGGTAATAATTTTGCATGTCCTTCTGCTATGCCCTTCCCGCCCCAACTAATATGCAAAATAAAAAACAAGGAAAAATAGCAAAAAAAAAAACACAAAAACGTACAAAAAAGTGTGAAAGAGCGAAATTAAGCGCCCCGATTTACTACTTACTGCAAAAACGACAACAAACAGAACAAGAAAAAGAAAAAAAAAAACGGAAATTCATTTTTGTCCAAAAGTATACTCAATAAACAAAAATATAGAATATATATTTTATTTTAAAGTTTATAATTAAATTATTTTGTTTTAAGCATATATTTTAAACACATAAACACACAAAACAACACTTTGTATTAATTTTTGTATTTTTCGCAAAAAATAAAAACTAACTAAACAGTATTTTTCTTTTTTATACATACTAAACACAAATATCAACAAAAAAAATAATTTTAAATGTTAACAAAAACAAAAAAAACAAGGTTTAGAGTTTCATGAAAACAAACCTAAAATGAAATATATGAACAAAGCAGAACAATGAGATAATGCGTATGTATTTGAGGATGATAGAGGAAGTATATATATATAAAAAAACAAAAACAAAAACATTTAAAATAAATAATTCAACAATAAAAATTGTACTTTGTAATTTATAAATTGAAAATAAAAAAAAACAATAATTGTATTTGTTGTACTTAGTTTTTAGACACAAAAAACACACACACACACAGTAACCCACACATATAAAATCCTTAAGAGAAATTTGAAAAATTAAAAAAAATGTGTATCAAAAAAAGGGAAACCATTATTAAAAAAAATGACCGCTAAGAACTTATAAGAACAGAAAAAGAAAAACAACAAATAATCAATAAAAATAAAAATCGAATCATGATAAGCACATTCATACACACACACAGTATATACATGCATATACATTTATAAATATATATAAATATTAAACTAAATAATATTATAGTTGCATTATTACTATAGTTATTATTATGATTATTATTGTATTACTACTATATAAACTATATACATTTTTGCTATACAGTATTTAAGTTGTAAGTTTCACAAAATTACCAACAACAAAACAAACAAAAAATTATATATAATTAACTTCTCTCCCTCTCTCTCTCTCTATATATATATATATAAACGACGAATGAAAAATGAAAATATCACCAATACTTTTAACATTTCCTGGCCGCTTTTTTAACAGCTTATACCTCTGTACTTCCTTTTCCTTTTTGAACATAAATTCCATTATGCTTAATATAATTTTGTTTTCTTTTTTTTTCATTATTTATTTTTATATTTTCTTTCTTTGTGTGAAAACTACTTCTTTATTGCCCTTATTTCTCTCTCCCCCCTCTCTCTCTGAATATATGTGTATGTTTTAGTTATTTATAAGTTTTAAACAAATTTAAATGTTAATATCAAAACCCCTACTTATGATTACATACAACAACAACAAACAAACAAAAAATGATATTTGAATTTTTTATAAAATACAAAACAAAAAAAAAAAAAGAAAACATTTTAGCACCGAATGAGTTTTTTTTCTTTTATTTGCCTTTAAATGGTAGGATTTTTTTCAAACAAATTTATGTTTTAAGACTGGCACATATGACAGCGTTGGAAACACAGAAACAGCACCAAACCGCATTTTTCACCATAAACTTCAAAACTGTATACTCAACAAAAAAAAATTTTTTGCATCAAAAATTTAAAATTTTCATAAGGGGTTAGGCTTTGCTAAAAAAATGCGAAAAAAAAAATTTGAAATTTGAATTGGTTCTAGCTTTTTTACGAAACGTCTTCGAATTTCAAACTGCGGAATGCTTGAAAATTTTCGAATCTCAAAAAATTGAAGGAATTACACCGTTTTAGGCCTTGAAAACGACCTTGAATTTTTACACCCAAACAAACTTGTTTTTTGCGATGTTTTTTATAGAAAAATTAACACTATTGCTTCACCATGGCGGAAAGCGGCTTTCTTCACGAATCCAACGGTGTCTGAAACTAAGAAAGTTACAGTAATTTCGAAAAAAAAATTGCCTTTTTTAGCACTTTTCGGATATGAATTATGCGATTTTGAGCTTAATTTTTGCAGAAAAAACATAGAAGTTGAACTAGTCCCAATTTTTTGCCACAATCTTCAATACTGTATACTCAACTCGAAAAATTTTTTCGCATCAAAAATTGAAAATTTTCATAAGGGGCTAAAAAAATGCGAAAATAATAAAATATGAAATTTTAAGTAATTCTGTATATTGTACGAATCGTTTTCGAATTTCGAACTGCGGAATGCTTGAAAATTTTCGAAATTCGAAAAAACGAAGGAATTACAGCGTTTTCGGCCTTGAAAACGACCTTGAATTTTTACGCCCAAACAAACTTGTTTTTTGCGATGTTTTTTATGGAAAAATTAACACTATTGCTTCATACAGCACCATGGCGGAAAGCGGCTTTCTTCACGAATCCAACGGTGTCTGAAAACTTTTGAAGTTCGCAAAACTAAGAAAGTTACAGTAATTTCGAAAACAAGTTGCCTTTTTTAGCACTTTTCGGATATGAATTATGCGATTTTGAGCTTAATTTTTGCAGAAAAAACATAGGAGTTGAACTAGTCCCAATTTTTTGCCACAATCTTCAATACTGTATACTCAACTCGAAAAATTTTTTCGCATCAAAAATTGAAAATTTTCATAAGGGGTTAGGCTTGGCTAAAAAAATGCGAAAAAATAAAATATGAAATTTTAAGTAATTCTGTATATTGTACGAATCGTCTTCGAATTTCGAACTGCGGAATGTTTGAAAATTTTCGAAATTCGAAAAAACGAAGGAATTACAGCGTTTCAGGCCTTGAAAACGACCTTGAATTTTTACGCCCAAACAAACTTGTTTTTTGCGATGTTTTTTATAGAAAAGTTAACACTATTGCTTCATACGGCACCATGGCGGAAAGCGGATTTCTTCACGAATCCAACGGTGTCTGAAAACTTTTGAAGTTCGCAAAACTAAGAAAGTTACAGTAATTTCGAAAACAAGTTGCCTTTTTTAGCACTTTTCGGATATGAATTAAGCGATTTTGAGTTTAATTTTTGCAGAAAAAACATAGAAGTTGAACTAGTCCCAATTTTTTGCCACAATCTTCAATACTGAATACTCAACTCGAAAATTTTTTTCGCGTCAAAAATTGAAAATTTTCATAAGGGGTTAGGCTTGACTAAAAAAATGCGAAAAAAATAAAATATGAAATTTTAAGTAATTCTGTATATTGTACGAATCGTCTTCGAATTTCGAACTGCGGAATGCTTGAAATTTTTCGAAATTCGAAAAAACGAAGGAATTACAGCGTTTTAGGCCTTGAAAACGACCTTGAATTTTTACGCCCAAACAAACTTGTTTTTTGCGATGTTTTTTATGGAAAAATTAACACTATTGCTTCATACAGCACCATGGCGGAAAGCCGCTTTCTTCACGAATCCAACGGTGTCTGAAAACTTTTGAAGTTCGCAAAACTAAGAAAGTTACAGTAATTTCGAAAACAAGTTGCCTTTTTAGCACTTTTCGGATATGAATTATGCGATTTTGAGCTTAATTTTTGCAGAAAAAACATAGGAGTTGAACTAGTCCCAATTTTTTGCCACAATCTTCAATACTGTATACTCAACTCGAAAAATTTGTTCGCATCAAAAATTGAAAATTTTCATAAGGGGTTAGGCTTGGCTAAAAAAATGCGAAAAAATAAAATATGAAATTTTAAGTAATTCCGTATATTGTACGAATCGTCTTCGAATTTCGAACTGCGGAATGCTTGAAAATTTTCGAAATTCGAAAAAACGAAGGAATTACAGCGTTTCAGGCCTTGAAAACGACCTTGAATTTTTACGCCCAAACAAACTTGTTTTTTGCGATGTTTTTTATAGAAAAGTTAACACTATTGCTTCATATGGCACCATGGCGGAAAGCGGATTTCTTCACGAATCCAACGGTGTCTGAAAACTTTTGAAGTTCGCAAAACTAAGAAAGTTACAGTAATTTCGAAAACAAGTTGCCTTTTTTAGCACTTTTCGGATATGAATTAAGCGATTTTGAGTTTAATTTTTGCAGAAAAAACATAGGAGTTGAACTAGTCCCAATTTTTTGCCACAATCTTCAATACTGTATACTCAACTCGAAAAATTTTTTCGCATCAAAAATTGAAAATTTTCATAAGGGGTTAGGCTTGACTAAAAAAATGCGAAAAAAATAAAATATGAAATTTTAAGTAATTCTGTATATTGTACGAATCGTCTTCGAATTTCGAACTGCGGAATGCTTGAAAATTTTCGAAATTCGAAAAAACGAAGGAATTACAGGAGTTGAACTAGTCCCAATTTTTTGCCACAATCTTCAATACTGTATACTCAACTCGAAAAATTTTTTCGGATCAAAAATTGAAAAATTTCATAAGGGGTTAGGCTTGACTAAAAAAATGCGAAAAAAATAAAATATGAAATTTTAAGTAATTCTGTATATTGTACGAATCGTCTTCGAATTTCGAACTGCGGAATGCTTGAAAATTTTCGAAATTCGAAAAAACGAAGGAATTACAGCGTTTTCGGCCTTGAAAACGACCTTGAATTTTTACGCCCAAACAAACTTGTTTTTTGCGATGTTTTTTATGGAAAAATTAACACTATTGCTTCATACAGCACCATGGCGGAAAGCGGCTTTCTTCACGAATCCAACGGTGTCTGAAAACTTTTGAAGTTCGCAAAACTAAGAAAGTTACAGTAATTTCGAAAACAAGTTGCCTTTTTTAGCACTTTTCGGGTATGAATTATGCGATTTTGAGCTTAATTTTTGCAGAAAAAACATAGGAGTTGAACTAGTCCCAATTTTTTGCCACAATCTTCAATACTGTATACTCAACTCGAAAAAATTTTTCGCATCAAAAATTGAAAATTTTCATAAGGGGTTAGCTTGGCTAAAAAAATGCGAAAAAAATAAAATATGAAATTTTAAGTAATTCTGTATATTGTACGAATCGTCTTCGAATTTCGAACTGCGGAATGCTTGAAAATTTTCGAAATTCGAAAAAACGAAGGAATTACAGCGTTTTCGGCCTTGAAAACGACCTTGAATTTTTACGCCCAAACAAACTTGTTTTTTGCGATGTTTTTTATGGAAAAATTAACACTATTGCTTCATACAGCACCATGGCGGAAAGCGGCTTTCTTCACGAATCCAACGGTGTCTGAAAACTTTTGAAGTTCGCAAAACTAAGAAAGTTACAGTAATTTCGAAAACAAGTTGCCTTTTTTAGCACTTTTCGGATATGAATTATGCGATTTTGAGCTTAATTTTTGCAGAAAAAACATAGGAGTTGAACTAGTCCCAATTTTTTGCCACAATCTTCAATACTGTATACTCAACTCGAAAAAATTTTTCGCATCAAAAATTGAAAATTTTCATAAGGGGTTAGGCTTGGCTAAAAAAATGCGAAAAAAATAAAATATGAAATTTTAAGTAATTCTGTATATTGTACGAATCGTCTTCGAATTTCGAACTGCGGAATGCTTGAAAATTTTCGAAATTCGAAAAAACGAAGGAATTACAGCGTTTTCGGCCTTGAAAACGACCTTGAATTTTTACGCCCAAACAAACTTGTTTTTTGCGATGTTTTTTATGGAAAAATTAACACTATTGCTTCATACAGCACCATGGCGGAAAGCGGCTTTCTTCACGAATCCAACGGTGTCTGAAAACTTTTGAAGTTCGCAAAACTAAGAAAGTTACAGTAATTTCGAAAACAAGTTGCCTTTTTTAGCACTTTTCGGATATGAATTATGCGATTTTGAGCTTAATTTTTGCAGAAAAAACATAGAAGTTGAACTAGTCCCAATTTTTTGCCACAATCTTCAATACTGTATACTCAACTCGAAAAATTTTTTCGCATCAAAAATTGAAAATTTTCATAAGGGGTTAGGCTTGGCTAAAAAAATGCGAAAAAAATAAAATATGAAATTTTAAGTAATTCTGTATATTGTACGAATCGTCTTCGAATTTCGAACTGCGGAATGCTTGAAATTTTTCGAAATTCGAAAAAACGAAGGAATTACAGCGTTTTCGGCCTTGAAAACGACCTTGAATTTTTACGCCCAAACAAACTTGTTTTTTGCGATGTTTTTTATGGAAAAATTAACACTATTGCTTCATACAGCACCATGGCGGAAAGCCGCTTTCTTCACGAATCCAACGGTGTCTGAAAACTTTTGAAGTTCGCAAAACTAAGAAAGTTACAGTAATTTCGAAAACAAGTTGCCTTTTTTAGCACTTTTCGGATATGAATTATGCGATTTTGAGCTTAATTTTTGCAGAAAAAACATAGGAGTTGAACTAGTCCCAATTTTTTGCCACAATCTTCAATACTGTATACTCAACTCGAAAAATTTTTTCGGATCAAAAATTGAAAAATTTCATAAGGGGTTAGGCTTGACTAAAAAAATGCGAAAAAAATAAAATATGAAATTTTAAGTAATTCTGTATATTGTACGAATCGTCTTCGAATTTCGAACTGCGGAATGCTTGAAAATTTTCGAAATTCGAAAAAACGAAGGAATTACAGCGTTTTCGGCCTTGAAAACGACCTTGAATTTTTACGCCCAAACAAACTTGTTTTTTGCGATGTTTTTTATGGAAAAATTAACACTATTGCTTCATACAGCACCATGGCGGAAAGCGGCTTTCTTCACGAATCCAACGGTGTCTGAAAACTTTTGAAGTTCGCAAAACTAAGAAAGTTACAGTAATTTCGAAAACAAGTTGCCTTTTTTAGCACTTTTCGGATATGAATTATGCGATTTTGAGCTTAATTTTTGCAGAAAAAACATAGGAGTTGAACTAGTCCCAATTTTTTGCCACAATCTTCAATACTGTATACTCAACTCGAAAAAATTTTTCGCATCAAAAATTGAAAATTTTCATAAGGGGTTAGGCTTGGCTAAAAAAATGCGAAAAAAATAAAATATGAAATTTTAAGTAATTCTGTATATTGTACGAATCGTCTTCGAATTTCGAACTGCGGAATGCTTGAAAATTTTCGAAATTCGAAAAAACGAAGGAATTACAGCGTTTTCGGCCTTGAAAACGACCTTGAATTTTTACGCCCAAACAAACTTGTTTTTTGCGATGTTTTTTATGGAAAAATTAACACTATTGCTTCATACAGCACCATGGCGGAAAGCGGCTTTCTTCACGAATCCAACGGTGTCTGAAAACTTTTGAAGTTCGCAAAACTAAGAAAGTTACAGTAATTTCGAAAACAAGTTGCCTTTTTTAGCACTTTTCGGATATGAATTATGCGATTTTGAGCTTAATTTTTGCAGAAAAAACATAGGAGTTGAACTAGTCCCAATTTTTTGCCACAATCTTCAATACTGTATACTCAACTCGAAAAATTTTTTCGGATCAAAAATTGAAAAATTTCATAAGGGGTTAGGCTTGACTAAAAAAATGCGAAAAAAATAAAATATGAAATTTTAAGTAATTCTGTATATTGTACGAATCGTCTTCGAATTTCGAACTGCGGAATGCTTGAAAATTTTCGAAATTCGAAAAAACGAAGGAATTACAGCGTTTTCGGCCTTGAAAACGACCTTGAATTTTTACGCCCAAACAAACTTGTTTTTTGCGATGTTTTTTATGGAAAAATTAACACTATTGCTTCATACAGCACCATGGCGGAAAGCGGCTTTCTTCACGAATCCAACGGTGTCTGAAAACTTTTGAAGTTCGCAAAACTAAGAAAGTTACAGTAATTTCGAAAACAAGTTGCCTTTTTTAGCACTTTTCGGATATGAATTATGCGATTTTGAGCTTAATTTTTGCAGAAAAAACATAGGAGTTGAACTAGTCCCAATTTTTTGCCACAATCTTCAATACTGTATACTCAACTCGAAAAAATTTTTCGCATCAAAAATTGAAAATTTTCATAAGGGGTTAGGCTTGGCTAAAAAAATGCGAAAAAAATAAAATATGAAATTTTAAGTAATTCTGTATATTGTACGAATCGTCTTCGAATTTCGAACTGCGGAATGCTTGAAAATTTTCGAAATTCGAAAAAACGAAGGAATTACAGCGTTTTCGGCCTTGAAAACGACCTTGAATTTTTACGCCCAAACAAACTTGTTTTTTGCGATGTTTTTTATGGAAAAATTAACACTATTGCTTCATACAGCACCATGGCGGAAAGCGGCTTTCTTCACGAATCCAACGGTGTCTGAAAACTTTTGAAGTTCGCAAAACTAAGAAAGTTACAGTAATTTCGAAAACAAGTTGCCTTTTTTAACACTTTTCGGATATGAATTATGCGATTTTGAGCTTAATTTTTGCAGAAAAAACATAGAAGTTGAACTAGTCCCAATTTTTTGCCACAATCTTCAATACTGTATACTCAACTCGAAAAATTTTTTCGCATCAAAAATTGAAAATTTTCATAAGGGGTTAGGCTTGGCTAAAAAAATGCGAAAAAAATAAAATATGAAATTTTAAGTAATTCTGTATATTGTACGAATCGTCTTCGAATTTCGAACTGCGGAATGCTTGAAATTTTTCGAAATTCGAAAAAACGAAGGAATTACAGCGTTTTCGGCCTTGAAAACGACCTTGAATTTTTACGCCCAAACAAACTTGTTTTTTGCGATGTTTTTTATGGAAAAATTAACACTATTGCTTCATACAGCACCATGGCGGAAAGCCGCTTTCTTCACGAATCCAACGGTGTCTGAAAACTTTTGAAGTTCGCAAAACTAAGAAAGTTACAGTAATTTCGAAAACAAGTTGCCTTTTTTAGCACTTTTCGGATATGAATTATGCGATTTTGAGCTTAATTTTTGCAGAAAAAACATAGGAGTTGAACTAGTCCCAATTTTTTGCCACAATCTTCAATACTGTATACTCAACTCGAAAAATTTTTTCGGATCAAAAATTGAAAAATTTCATAAGGGGTTAGGCTTGACTAAAAAAATGCGAAAAAAATAAAATATGAAATTTTAAGTAATTCTGTATATTGTACGAATCGTCTTCGAATTTCGAACTGCGGAATGCTTGAAAATTTTCGAAATTCGAAAAAACGAAGGAATTACAGCGTTTTCGGCCTTGAAAACGACCTTGAATTTTTACGCCCAAACAAACTTGTTTTTTGCGATGTTTTTTATGGAAAAATTAACACTATTGCTTCATACAGCACCATGGCGGAAAGCGGCTTTCTTCACGAATCCAACGGTGTCTGAAAACTTTTGAAGTTCGCAAAACTAAGAAAGTTACAGTAATTTCGAAAACAAGTTGCCTTTTTTAGCACTTTTCGGATATGAATTATGCGATTTTGAGCTTAATTTTTGCAGAAAAAACATAGGAGTTGAACTAGTCCCAATTTTTTGCCACAATCTTCAATACTGTATACTCAACTCGAAAAAATTTTTCGCATCAAAAATTGAAAATTTTCATAAGGGGTTAGGCTTGGCTAAAAAAATGCGAAAAAAATAAAATATGAAATTTTAAGTAATTCTGTATATTGTACGAATCGTCTTCGAATTTCGAACTGCGGAATGCTTGAAAATTTTCGAAATTCGAAAAAACGAAGGAATTACAGCGTTTTCGGCCTTGAAAACGACCTTGAATTTTTACGCCCAAACAAACTTGTTTTTTGCGATGTTTTTTATGGAAAAATTAACACTATTGCTTCATACAGCACCATGGCGGAAAGCGGCTTTCTTCACGAATCCAACGGTGTCTGAAAACTTTTGAAGTTCGCAAAACTAAGAAAGTTACAGTAATTTCGAAAACAAGTTGCCTTTTTTAGCACTTTTCGGATATGAATTATGCGATTTTGAGCTTAATTTTTGCAGAAAAAACATAGGAGTTGAACTAGTCCCAATTTTTTGCCACAATCTTCAATACTGTATACTCAACTCGAAAAATTTTTTCGGATCAAAAATTGAAAAATTTCATAAGGGGTTAGGCTTGACTAAAAAAATGCGAAAAAAATAAAATATGAAATTTTAAGTAATTCTGTATATTGTACGAATCGTCTTCGAATTTCGAACTGCGGAATGCTTGAAAATTTTCGAAATTCGAAAAAACGAAGGAATTACAGCGTTTTCGGCCTTGAAAACGACCTTGAATTTTTACGCCCAAACAAACTTGTTTTTTGCGCCGTTTTTTATGGAAAAATTAACACTATTGCTTCATACAGCACCATGGCGGAAAGCCGCTTTCTTCACGAATCCAACGGTGTCTGAAAACTTTTGAAGTTCGCAAAACTAAGAAAGTTACAGTAATTTCGAAAACAAGTTGCCTTTTTTAGCACTTTTCGGATATGAATTATGCGATTTTGAGCTTAATTTTTGCAGAAAAAACATAGGAGTTGAACTAGTCCCAATTTTTTGCCACAATCTTCAATACTGTATACTCAACTCGAAAAAATTTTTCGCATCAAAAATTGAAAATTTTCATAAGGGGTTAGGCTTGGCTAAAAAAATGCGAAAAAAATAAAATATGAAATTTTAAGTAATTCTGTATATTGTACGAATCGTCTTCGAATTTCGAACTGCGGAATGCTTGAAAATTTTCGAAATTCGAAAAAACGAAGGAATTACAGCGTTTTCGGCCTTGAAAACGACCTTGAATTTTTACGCCCAAACAAACTTGTTTTTTGCGATGTTTTTTATGGAAAAATTAACACTATTGCTTCATACAGCACCATGGCGGAAAGCCGCTTTCTTCACGAATCCAACGGTGTCTGAAAACTTTTGAAGTTCGCAAAACTAAGAAAGTTACAGTAATTTCGAAAACAAGTTGCCTTTTTTAGCACTTTTCGGATATGAATTATGCGATTTTGAGCTTAATTTTTGCAGAAAAAACATAGGAGTTGAACTAGTCCCATTTTTTTGCCACAATCTTCAATACTGTATACTCAACTCGAAAAATTTTTTCGGATCAAAAATTGAAAAATTTCATAAGGGGTTAGGCTTGACTAAAAAAATGCGAAAAAAATAAAATATGAAATTTTAAGTAATTCTGTATATTGTACGAATCGTCTTCGAATTTCGAACTGCGGAATGCTTGAAAATTTTCGAAATTCGAAAAAACGAAGGAATTACAGCGTTTTCGGCCTTGAAAACGACCTTGAATTTTTACGCCCAAACAAACTTGTTTTTTGCGATGTTTTTTATGGAAAAATTAACACTATTGCTTCATACAGCACCATGGCGGAAAGCGGCTTTCTTCACGAATCCAACGGTGTCTGAAAACTTTTGAAGTTCGCAAAACTAAGAAAGTTACAGTAATTTCGAAAACAAGTTGCCTTTTTTAGCACTTTTCGGATATGAATTATGCGATTTTGAGCTTAATTTTTGCAGAAAAAACATAGGAGTTGAACTAGTCCCAATTTTTTGCCACAATCTTCAATACTGTATACTCAACTCGAAAAAATTTTTCGCATCAAAAATTGAAAATTTTCATAAGGGGTTAGGCTTGGCTAAAAAAATGCGAAAAAAATAAAATATGAAATTTTAAGTAATTCTGTATATTGTACGAATCGTCTTCGAATTTCGAACTGCGGAATGCGTGAAATTTTTCGAAATTCGAAAAAACGAAGGAATTACAGCGTTTTCGGCCTTGAAAACGACCTTGAATTTTTACGCCCAAACAAACTTGTTTTTTGCGATGTTTTTTATGGAAAAATTAACACTATTGCTTCATACAGCACCATGGCGGAAAGCGGCTTTCTTCACGAATCCAACGGTGTCTGAAAACTTTTGAAGTTCGCAAAACTAAGAAAGTTACAGTAATTTCGAAAACAAGTTGCCTTTTTTAGCACTTTTCGGATATGAATTATGCGATTTTGAGCTTAATTTTTGCAGAAAAAACATAGGAGTTGAACTAGTCCCAATTTTTTGCCACAATCTTCAATACTGTATACTCAACTCGAAAAAATTTTTCGCATCAAAAATTGAAAATTTTCATAAGGGGTTAGGCTTGGCTAAAAAAATGCGAAAAAAATAAAATATGAAATTTTAAGTAATTCTGTATATTGTACGAATCGTCTTCGAATTTCGAACTGCGGAATGCTTGAAAATTTTCGAAATTCGAAAAAACGAAGGAATTACAGCGTTTTCGGCCTTGAAAACGACCTTGAATTTTTACGCCCAAACAAACTTGTTTTTTGCGATGTTTTTTATGGAAAAATTAACACTATTGCTTCATACAGCACCATGGCGGAAAGCCGCTTTCTTCACGAATCCAACGGTGTCTGAAAACTTTTGAAGTTCGCAAAACTAAGAAAGTTACAGTAATTTCGAAAACAAGTTGCCTTTTTTAGCACTTTTCGGATATGAATTATGCGATTTTGAGCTTAATTTTTGCAGAAAAAACATAGGAGTTGAACTAGTCCCATTTTTTTGCCACAATCTTCAATACTGTATACTCAACTCGAAAAATTTTTTCGGATCAAAAATTGAAAAATTTCATAAGGGGTTAGGCTTGACTAAAAAAATGCGAAAAAAATAAAATATGAAATTTTAAGTAATTCTGTATATTGTACGAATCGTCTTCGAATTTCGAACTGCGGAATGCTTGAAAATTTTCGAAATTCGAAAAAACGAAGGAATTACAGCGTTTTCGGCCTTGAAAACGACCTTGAATTTTTACGCCCAAACAAACTTGTTTTTTGCGATGTTTTTTATGGAAAAATTAACACTATTGCTTCATACAGCACCATGGCGGAAAGCGGCTTTCTTCACGAATCCAACGGTGTCTGAAAACTTTTGAAGTTCGCAAAACTAAGAAAGTTACAGTAATTTCGAAAACAAGTTGCCTTTTTTAGCACTTTTCGGATATGAATTATGCGATTTTGAGCTTAATTTTTGCAGAAAAAACATAGGAGTTGAACTAGTCCCAATTTTTTGCCACAATCTTCAATACTGTATACTCAACTCGAAAAAATTTTTCGCATCAAAAATTGAAAATTTTCATAAGGGGTTAGGCTTGGCTAAAAAAATGCGAAAAAAATAAAATATGAAATTTTAAGTAATTCTGTATATTGTACGAATCGTCTTCGAATTTCGAACTGCGGAATGCGTGAAATTTTTCGAAATTCGAAAAAACGAAGGAATTACAGCGTTTTCGGCCTTGAAAACGACCTTGAATTTTTACGCCCAAACAAACTTGTTTTTTGCGATGTTTTTTATGGAAAAATTAACACTATTGCTTCATACAGCACCATGGCGGAAAGCGGCTTTCTTCACGAATCCAACGGTGTCTGAAAACTTTTGAAGTTCGCAAAACTAAGAAAGTTACAGTAATTTCGAAAACAAGTTGCCTTTTTTAGCACTTTTCGGATATGAATTATGCGATTTTGAGCTTAATTTTTGCAGAAAAAACATAGGAGTTGAACTAGTCCCAATTTTTTGCCACAATCTTCAATACTGTATACTCAACTCGAAAAATTTTTTCGCATCAAAAATTGAAAATTTTCATAAGGGGTTAGGCTTGGCTAAAAAAATGCGAAAAAAATAAAATATGAAATTTTAAGTAATTCTGTATATTGTACGAATCGTCTTCGAATTTCGAACTGCGGAATGCTTGAAAATTTTCGAAATTCGAAAAAACGAAGGAATTACAGCGTTTTCGGCCTTGAAAACGACCTTGAATTTTTACGCCCAAACAAACTTGTTTTTTGCGATGTTTTTTATGGAAAAATTAACACTATTGCTTCATACAGCACCATGGCGGAAAGCGGCTTTCTTCACGAATCCAACGGTGTCTGAAAACTTTTGAAGTTCGCAAAACTAAGAAAGTTACAGTAATTTCGAAAACAAGTTGCCTTTTTAGCACTTTTCGGATATGAATTATGCGATTTTGAGCTTAATTTTTGCAGAAAAAACATAGGAGTTGAACTAGTCCCAATTTTTTGCCACAATCTTCAATACTGTATACTCAACTCGAAAAATTTTTTCGCATCAAAAATTGAAAATTTTCATAAGGGGTTAGGCTTGGCTAAAAAAATGCGAAAAAAATAAAATATGAAATTTTAAGTAATTCTGTATATTGTACGAATCGTCTTCGAATTTCGAACTGCGGAATGCTTGAAAATTTTCGAAATTCGAAAAAACGAAGGAATTACAGCGTTTTCGGCCTTGAAAACGACCTTGAATTTTTACGCCCAAACAAACTTGTTTTTTGCGATGTTTTTTATGGAAAAATTAACACTATTGCTTCATACAGCACCATGGCGGAAAGCGGCTTTCTTCACGAATCCAACGGTGTCTGAAAACTTTTGAAGTTCGCAAAACTAAGAAAGTTACAGTAATTTCGAAAACAAGTTGCCTTTTTTAGCACTTTTCGGATATGAATTATGCGATTTTGAGCTTAATTTTTGCAGAAAAAACATAGGAGTTGAACTAGTCCCAATTTTTTGCCACAATCTTCAATACTGTATACTCAACTCGAAAAAATTTTTCGCATCAAAAATTGAAAATTTTCATAAGGGGTTAGGCTTGGCTAAAAAAATGCGAACAAATAAAATATGAAATTTTAAGTAATTCTGTATATTGTACGAATCGTCTTCGAATTTCGAACTGCGGAATGTTTGAAAATTTTCGAAATTCGAAAAAACGAAGGAATTACAGCGTTTCAGGCCTTGAAAACGACCTTGAATTTTTACGCCCAAACAAACTTGTTTTTTGCGATGTTTTTTATAGAAAAGTTAACACTATTGCTTCATACGGCACCATGGCGGAAAGCGGATTTCTTCACGAATCCAACGGTGTCTGAAAACTTTTGAAGTTCGCAAAACTAAGAAAGTTACAGTAATTTCGAAAACAAGTTGCCTTTTTTAGCACTTTTCGGATATGAATTAAGCGATTTTGAGTTTAATTTTTGCAGAAAAAACATAGAAGTTGAACTAGTCCCAATTTTTTGCCACAATCTTCAATACTGAATACTCAACTCGAAAATTTTTTTCGCGTCAAAAATTGAAAATTTTCATAAGGGGTTAGGCTTGACTAAAAAAATGCGAAAAAAATAAAATATGAAATTTTAAGTAATTCTGTATATTGTACGAATCGTCTTCGAATTTCGAACTGCGGAATGCTTGAAATTTTTCGAAATTCGAAAAAACGAAGGAATTACAGCGTTTTAGGCCTTGAAAACGACCTTGAATTTTTACGCCCAAACAAACTTGTTTTTTGCGATGTTTTTTATGGAAAAATTAACACTATTGCTTCATACAGCACCATGGCGGAAAGCGGATTTCTTCACGAATCCAACGGTGTCTGAAAACTTTTGAAGTTCGCAAAACTATGAAAGTTATAGTAATTTCGAAAATAAGTTGCCTTTTTAGCACTTTTCGGATATGAATTATGCGATTTTGAGCTTAATTTTTGCAGAAAAAACATAGGAGTTGAACTAGTCCCAATTTTTTGCCACAATCTTCAATACTGTATACTCAACTCGAAAAATTTGTTCGCATCAAAAATTGAAAATTTTCATAAGGGGTTAGGCTTGGCTAAAAAAATGCGAAAAAAATAAAATATGAAATTTTAAGTAATTCTGTATATTGTACGAATCGTCTTCGAATTTCGAACTGCGGAATGCTTGAAAATTTTCGAAATTCGAAAAAACGAAGGAATTACAGCGTTTTCGGCCTTGAAAACGACCTTGAATTTTTACGCCCAAACAAACTTGTTTTTTGCGATGTTTTTTATGGAAAAATTAACACTATTGCTTCATACAGCACCATGGCGGAAAGCGGCTTTCTTCACGAATCCAACGGTGTCTGAAAACTTTTGAAGTTCGCAAAACTAAGAAAGTTACAGTAATTTCGAAAACAAGTTGCCTTTTTTAGCACTTTTCGGATATGAATTATGCGATTTTGAGCTTAATTTTTGCAGAAAAAACATAGGAGTTGAACTAGTCCCAATTTTTTGCCACAATCTTCAATACTGTATACTCAACTCGAAAAATTTTTTCGCATCAAAAATTGAAAATTTTCATAAGGGGTTAGGCTTGGCTAAAAAAATGCGAAAAAAATAAAATATGAAATTTTAAGTAATTCTGTATATTGTACGAATCGTCTTCGAATTTCGAACTGCGGAATGCTTGAAAATTTTCGAAATTCGAAAAAACGAAGGAATTACAGCGTTTTCGGCCTTGAAAACGACCTTGAATTTTTACGCCCAAACAAACTTGTTTTTTGCGATGTTTTTTATGGAAAAATTAACACTATTGCTTCATACAGCACCATGGCGGAAAGCGGCTTTCTTCACGAATCCAACGGTGTCTGAAAACTTTTGAAGTTCGCAAAACTAAGAAAGTTACAGTAATTTCGAAAACAAGTTGCCTTTTTTAGCACTTTTCGGATATGAATTATGCGATTTTGAGCTTAATTTTTGCAGAAAAAACATAGGAGTTGAACTAGTCCCAATTTTTTGCCACAATCTTCAATACTGTATACTCAACTCGAAAAAATTTTTCGCATCAAAAATTGAAAATTTTCATAAGGGGTTAGGCTTGGCTAAAAAAATGCGAAAAAAATAAAATATGAAATTTTAAGTAATTCTGTATATTGTACGAATCGTCTTCGAATTTCGAACTGCGGAATGCTTGAAAATTTTCGAAATTCGAAAAAACGAAGGAATTACAGCGTTTTCGGCCTTGAAAACGACCTTGAATTTTTACGCCCAAACAAACTTGTTTTTTGCGATGTTTTTTATGGAAAAATTAACACTATTGCTTCATACAGCACCATGGCGGAAAGCGGCTTTCTTCACGAATCCAACGGTGTCTGAAAACTTTTGAAGTTCGCAAAACTAAGAAAGTTACAGTAATTTCGAAAACAAGTTGCCTTTTTTAGCACTTTTCGGATATGAATTATGCGATTTTGAGCTTAATTTTTGCAGAAAAAACATAGGAGTTGAACTAGTCCCAATTTTTTGCCACAATCTTCAATACTGTATACTCAACTCGAAAAAATTTTTCGCATCAAAAATTGAAAATTTTCATAAGGGGTTAGGCTTGGCTAAAAAAATGCGAAAAAAATAAAATATGAAATTTTAAGTAATTCTGTATATTGTACGAATCGTCTTCGAATTTCGAACTGCGGAATGCTTGAAATTTTTCGAAATTCGAAAAAACGAAGGAATTACAGCGTTTTCGGCCTTGAAAACGACCTTGAATTTTTACGCCCAAACAAACTTGTTTTTTGCGCCGTTTTTTATGGAAAAATTAACACTATTGCTTCATACAGCACCATGGCGGAAAGCCGCTTTCTTCACGAATCCAACGGTGTCTGAAAACTTTTGAAGTTCGCAAAACTAAGAAAGTTACAGTAATTTCGAAAACAAGTTGCCTTTTTTAGCACTTTTCGGATATGAATTATGCGATTTTGAGCTTAATTTTTGCAGAAAAAACATAGGAGTTGAACTAGTCCCAATTTTTTGCCACAATCTTCAATACTGTATACTCAACTCGAAAAATTTTTTCGGATCAAAAATTGAAAAATTTCATAAGGGGTTAGGCTTGACTAAAAAAATGCGAAAAAAATAAAATATGAAATTTTAAGTAATTCTGTATATTGTACGAATCGTCTTCGAATTTCGAACTGCGGAATGCTTGAAAATTTTCGAAATTCGAAAAAACGAAGGAATTACAGCGTTTTCGGCCTAGAAAACGACCTTGAATTTTTACGCCCAAACAAACTTGTTTTTTGCGCCGTTTTTTATGGAAAAATTAACACTATTGCTTCATACAGCACCATGGCGGAAAGCCGCTTTCTTCACGAATCCAACGGTGTCTGAAAACTTTTGAAGTTCGCAAAACTAAGAAAGTTACAGTAATTTCGAAAACAAGTTGCCTTTTTTAGCACTTTTCGGATATGAATTATGCGATTTTGAGCTTAATTTTTGCAGAAAAAACATAGGAGTTGAACTAGTCCCAATTTTTTGCCACAATCTTCAATACTGTATACTCAACTCGAAAAATTTTTTCGGATCAAAAATTGAAAAATTTCATAAGGGGTTAGGCTTGACTAAAAAAATGCGAAAAAAATAAAATATGAAATTTTAAGTAATTCTGTATATTGTACGAATCGTCTTCGAATTTCGAACTGCGGAATGCTTGAAAATTTTCGAAATTCGAAAAAACGAAGGAATTACAGCGTTTTCGGCCTTGAAAACGACCTTGAATTTTTACGCCCAAACAAACTTGTTTTTTGCGATGTTTTTTATGGAAAAATTAACACTATTGCTTCATACAGCACCATGGCGGAAAGCGGCTTTCTTCACGAATCCAACGGTGTCTGAAAACTTTTGAAGTTCGCAAAACTAAGAAAGTTACAGTAATTTCGAAAACAAGTTGCCTTTTTTAGCACTTTTCGGATATGAATTATGCGATTTTGAGCTTAATTTTTGCAGAAAAAACATAGGAGTTGAACTAGTCCCAATTTTTTGCCACAATCTTCAATACTGTATACTCAACTCGAAAAAATTTTTCGCATCAAAAATTGAAAATTTTCATAAGGGGTTAGGCTTGGCTAAAAAAATGCGAAAAAAATAAAATATGAAATTTTAAGTAATTCTGTATATTGTACGAATCGTCTTCGAATTTCGAACTGCGGAATGCTTGAAATTTTTCGAAATTCGAAAAAACGAAGGAATTACAGCGTTTTCGGCCTTGAAAACGACCTTGAATTTTTACGCCCAAACAAACTTGTTTTTTGCGATGTTTTTTATGGAAAAATTAACACTATTGCTTCATACAGCACCATGGCGGAAAGCGGCTTTCTTCACGAATCCAACGGTGTCTGAAAACTTTTGAAGTTCGCAAAACTATGAAAGTTATAGTAATTTCTAAAATAAGTTGCCTTTTTAGCACTTTTCGGATATGAATTATGCGATTTTGAGCTTAATTTTTGCAGAAAAAACATAGGAGTTGAACTAGTCCCAATTTTTTGCCACAATCTTCAATACTGAATACTCAACTCGAAAATTTTTTTCGCATCAAAAATTGAAAATTTTCATAAGGGGTTAGGCTTGGCTAAAAAAATGCGAAAAAAATAAAATATGAAATTTTAAGTAATTCTGTATATTGTACGAATCGTCTTCGAATTTCGAACTGCGGAATGCTTGAAAATTTTCGAAATTCGAAAAAACGAAGGAATTACAGCGTTTTAGGCCTTGAAAACGACCTTGAATTTTTACGCCCAAACAAACTTGTTTTTTGCGATGTTTTTTATAGAAAAATTAACACTATTGCTTCATACAGCACCATGGCGGAAAGCCGCTTTCTTCACGAATTCAACGGTGTCTGAAAACTATTGAAGTTCGCAAAACTAAGAAAGTTACAGTAATTTCGAAAACAAGTTGCCTTTTTAGCACTTTTCGGATATGAATTATGCGATTTTGAGCTTAATTTTTGCAGAAAAAACATAGGAGTTGAACTAGTCCCAATTTTTTGCCACAATCTTCAATACTGTATACTCAACTCGAAAAATTTTTTCGGATCAAAAATTGAAAAATTTCATAAGGGGCTTGACTAAAAAAATGCGAAAAAAATAAAATATGAAATTTTAAGTAATTCTGTATATTGTACGAATCGTCTTCGAATTTCGAACTGCGGAATGCTTGAAAATTTTCGAAATTCGAAAAAACGAAGGAATTACAGCGTTTTAGGCCTTGAAAACGACCTTGAATTTTTACGCCCAAACAAACTTGTTTTTTGCGAAGTTTTTTATAGAAAAATTAACACTATTGCTTCATACAGCACCATGGCGGAAAGTGGCTTTCTTCACGAATCCAACGGTGTCTGAAAACTTTTGAAGTTCGCAAAACTAAGAAAGTTACAGTAATTTCGAAAACAAGTTGCCTTTTTTAGCACTTTTCGGATATGAATTATGCGATTTTGAGCTTAATTTTTGCAGAAAAAACATAGGAGTTAAACTAGTCCCAATTTTTCGTCACAATCTTCAATACTGTATACTCAACTTGAAAAATTTTTTCGCATCAAAAATTGAAAATTTTCATAAGGGGTTAGGCTTGGCTAAAAAAATGCGAAAAAAAATAAAATATGAAATTTTAAGTAATTCTGTATATTGTACGAATCGTCTTCGAATTTCGAACTGCGGAATGCTTGAAAATTTTCGAAATTCGAAAAAACGAAGGAATTACAGCGTTTTAGGCCTTGAAAACGACCTTGAATTTTTACGCCCAAACAAACTTGTTTTTTGCGAAGTTTTTTATAGAAAAATTAACACTATTGCTTCATACAGCACCATGGCGGAAAGCCGCTTTCTTCACGAATCCAACGGTGTCTGAAAACTTTTGAAGTTCGCAAAACTAAGAAAGTTACAGTAATTTCGAAAACAAGTTGCCTTTTTTAGCACTTTTCGGATATGAATTATGCGATTTTGAGCTTAATTTTTGCAGAAAAAACATAGGAGTTGAACTAGTCCCAATTTTTTGCCACAATCTTCAATACTGTATACTCAACTCGAAAAATTTTTTCGCATCAAAAATTGAAAATTTTCATAAGGGGTTAGGCTTGGCTAAAAAAATGCGAAAAAAATAAAATATGAAATTTTAAGTAATTCTGTATATTGTACGAATCGTCTTCGAATTTCGAACTGCGGAATGCTTGAAAATTTTCGAAATTCGAAAAAACGAAGGAATTACAGCGTTATAGGCCTTGAAAACGACCTTGAATTTTTACACCCAAACAAACTTGTTTTTTGCCATGTTTTTTTAGAAAAATTAACGCTATTGCTTTATATAGCACCATGGCGGAAAGCGGCTTTCTTCACGAATCCAACGGTGTCTGAAAACTTTTGAAGTTCGCTAAACTAAGAAAGTTACAGTAATTTCGAAAACAATTCGCCTTTTTTAGCACTTTTCGGATATGAATGATGCGATTTTGAGCTTAATTTTTGCAGAAAAAACATAGGAGTTGAACTAGTCCCAATTTTTTGCCACAATCTTCAATACTGTATACTTAACTCGAAAAATTTTTTCGCATCAAAAATTGAACATTTTCATAAGGCTTGGCTTGGCTAAAAAAATGCGAAAAAAATAAAATATGAAATTTTAAGTAATTCTGTATATTGTACGAATCGTCTTCGAATTTCGAACTGCGGAATACTTGAAAATTTTCGAAATTCGAAAAAACGAAGGAATTACAGCGTTTTAGGCTTGGCTTGGCTAAAAAATGCGAAAAAAAATAAAATATGAAATTTTAAGTAATTCTGTATATTGTACGAATCGTCTTCGAATTTCGAACTGCGGAATGCTTGAGAATTTTCAAAATTCGAAAAAACGAAGGAATTACAGCGTTTTAGGCCTTGAAAACGACCTTGAATTTTTACACCCAAACAAACTTGTTTTTTGCGATGTTTTTTATAGAAAAATTAACACTATTGCTTCATACAGCACTATAGCGGAAAGCGGCTTTCTTCACGAATCTTCGAAAAATGAAGGAATTACAGCGTTTTAGCATGTCGTAGTTGAATTTTCGACTTCCACGTTTGACCAAATTTCTTATAAATAGTAGATTTCGAAAGATTTCCTATGGTTTTTGTTTCAAAATTTGCTATCATATTTTTTAGGCATGGTTTACAATTTTTTTCATTGTTCAAAATTTTTTTGTAGGTTTTTTTTTGTTTTAATATTTTTTATTAAAAATTTATAAGTTTCTAACATGTTTTTTCTCTCTTCTTTTTATTTATGTTGCATTCCACGTTTTTACCTTTCTTTTCCAAAAGCAAATCTAAAATAAAAACAAAATGCAAACAAAAATAAAAACCAGTGCAGCACAATAAACCAAACAAAAAATTATCAAATCAATCAATTCGAGAAATAAAAACGATTATATTTTACAGCAAAAATGAGAAAACAATTTACGTAAAAAAATGATTTTTTTAAATAAAATAACAGAAATAGTTAGTGATGGTAGAGAAACTTAATGCATAGTTAAGAACATAAATTAGTATTAGCAAACGCATATAAAAAAAACAAACGAAAAAAAAGAAAAAACAAATATTGTTAAAACGTATACTTAAATAAAAACTCAAAACCAGCAACAAATGTATCATAATTTACTCTTAATATTTGTCTGAACACTGTAAATATAACAAAAAATAAAAATATATATATATATATAAATTAATAATAATTATACAATAAACAGAGCCTATAATATCATTAAAAAACTAAAACATAAAATACTTATAACAAAATTAAAAATGAATTTTAGTTTTTAATTTTTAGCTTTTACTTTGACACAAAATGCAAAAATTTATACAAATTTATGTTTCCTATAAAACAAAAATTAAAAACAAAACTAAAAGCATATTTTTTGTCTGTGTAGAAAAAAAGTCTTCAAACCCATATAAATAAAACCTTTTTTTAATTGTAAAAATATTTATTAAAGTAACAAAAAAAAATAATGAAATGCCTCCCCCTAAGGAAGCTACGCGTTTGGCATCAAAATTTAATTAAAAACAAAAAAACTTTGGCGAAAAAATTAAAACAGCAACTTAGTGATGAAATAAATATTAGAAAAGAAAAAAAACAGAATTGACATAAAACCCACAACCACAAGTGAAATGCGATTCGTATACATCCCAGATATGATATGACGAATGAAATGAGAGAAAGGAAACAGTAGACACACCCGCAATATATCAGTTAAATGTCGATAAATGACGAACAAAAGAAAGGAAAAGGCAAACACACAACAAAAAAAAAAAAAATTATACAATATTATATTGAACCATAAAGAAAATACACATAAAATAAATAATAAATGAATAAAAACAAAACAAAAAGTTGTTTAATTTGGGTTGAATGTAGCGACGAAGGCGAAAATAATGAACTATGGCAAACTAAAGCGAAAATGCCGGCACTATTACAGGACAAAAATACGTACAAAGTACTTAGAAATGACCCAATCACAAAGCTTCAACGAACCAACAACAAATCTATAACTGTATTACACAAAAACCAGTAAGGAAGGCAAAAGTCGGGCGGTGCCGATTGTATAATACCCTACACCTACCCAATAAGTACAATGTGGGAGCTATATCCAATTCTGAGCCAATTTTGATGGAGCAAATATGTTCAAACTGTAATAACTACGGTTGACAAATGACAACATTATTGAAAATTAGCCAAAATCTGACGAACATATATCTAAATCTGAACCGATTTCCATGAAATTAACTAGTGATGTCGAGAGTCCTTAGAAAAAATCCCTCCTGCTGAATTTCGAGAGAATCGGTTAACAAAAGACCATTTTATTGCAATATTACTGCAAATCGGACGAACATATATATGGGATCTATATCTAAATCTGAACCGATTTCTAGCAAGATACTGTGACAGGCGTCAAGGAAAGCGTTGTACGAAGTTTAGGGAAGATTGGTCAATAAATGCGCTTGCAGAGGCTCTAGGAGTGGAAATCGGCGATGTACATATATGAGAGCTATATCTAAATCTGAACCGATTTCCATGAAATTCACAAGTAATGTCGAGAGTCTTAAAAAAAACCGTCCTGTTAAGTTTATAGAGAATCGGTTAACAAATGACCATTTTATTGCAGTATTACTGAAAATCGGACGAACATATATATGGGAGCTATATCCAAATCTGAACCGATTTTTTCCAATTTCAATAGGCTTCATCTCTAGGCCAAAAAACATGCCTGTACCAAATTTTAAGACGATCGGTTGAAAACTGAGACCTGTACTCTGTACACAAAGTAATATGGACAGACGGACATAGCCAATTCGAATCAGAAAGTGATTCTGAGTCGACCGGTATACTTATCAATGGGTCTTTCTCTCTTCCTTCTGGGTGTTACAAATAAATTCACTAAGTTATAAACCCTTTACTACAGTAGTGGTGTAGGGTATAACAATCACATAGATAGTTTCCTGAACAGACAACTTCATTGTTCTGCAGCTCATGCACCTCGGATCTATGGTGCTTGCCAAAAATCTTGATCTTGGGTTGCCAAAAATCCACAAACCCGATATTCCACTGAGACCCATAATTTCCTCTGCCTATGTGCCCTGCTATCATTTGTCAAAACACATAGGTTAGGTAAACTATTGAAGAATATAGCTCACAGAACTACAACATTAAAAACTCAACTCAACTAAACTGAAAGTTTTTATACCGAACGATGATGAAATCCTCAACTCCTTAGATGCCATATCCTGGTTTACGAACATCCCGGTACACACAGCAATAAGACTCATTATGAAAAAGTGGGATCAGCTAAAAAATTATACGAAAATGTCCGTTTGCGCCTTCTTTATTTGGTTTTAAAATCTTATTGAGATTCCATTGCAGAATATTGTCCGGCTTTAGACCATTGTTTAATGCTTTCTATTCAAACAATAGTATAGCAAAAAAACATTAAAAAGTCAGCAAAAAGTGTGTTGTTGCTAGAAGCATTTGAATGTTTTACTGTATCGCGATTTCATTTTCGACCAAGAAAAATCATCAGCAGGAGAAGTCAAATGGATCATGGTGCTTTACAACCATTCCAACTAGAGTAAGTTGTAAAGCACATATCTGAACTTGAACAGGGCACTTTAAGTCGACTTGTTTCATAAGCACAGCAGAAAACAAATCCAATCCAAAGGGAAGTAAGATTGGATTTGTTTTCTATTGCGCTAAAATTCGCAAAAATTCAAAGTCTTTTTCAAGCCTTAGAATGCTGTAACTCCTTCATTTTTTCGAGATTCAAAAATTTTTAAACATTCCGCAGTTTGAAATTCGAAGACGATTCGTACAATATACAGAATTACTTAAAATTTCATATTTTATTTTTTTCGCATTTTTTTAGCCAAGCCTAACCCCTTATGAAAATTTTCAATTTTTGATGCGAAAAAATTTTTCGAGTTGAGTATACAGTATTGAAGATTGTGGCAAAAAATTGGGACTAGTTCAACTCCTATGTTTTTTCTGCAAAAATTAAGCTCAAAATCGCATAATTCATATCCGAAAAGTGCTAAAAAAGGCAATTTTTTTTCGAAATTACTGTAACTTTCTTAGTTTTGCGAACTTCAAAAGTTTTCAGACACCGTTGGATTCGTGAAGAAAGCCGCTTTCCGCCATGGTGCTGTATGAAGCAATAGTGTTAATTTTTCCATAAAAAACATCGCAAAAAACAAGTTTGTTTGGGTGTAAAAATTCAAGGTCGTTTTCAAGGCCTAAAACGCTGTAATTCCTTCGTTTTTTCGAATTTCGAAAATTTTCAAGCATTCCGCAGTTCGAAATTCGAAGACGATTCGTACAATATACAGAATTACTTAAAATTTCATATTTTATTTTTTTCGCATTTATTTAGCCAAGCCTAACCCCTTATGAAAATTTTCAATTTTTGAAGCGAAAAAATTTTTCGAGTTGAGTATACAGTATTGAAGATTGTGGCAAAAAATTGGGACTAGTTCAACTCCTATGATTTTCCTGCAAAAATTAAGCTCAAAATCGCATAATTCATATCCGAAAAGTGCTAAAAGAGGCAACTTGTTTTCGAAATTACTGTAACTTTCTTAGTTTTGCGAACTTCAAAAGTTTTCAG
Organism: Stomoxys calcitrans; assembly: GCF_963082655.1. Lineage (NCBI taxonomy): Eukaryota > Metazoa > Arthropoda > Insecta > Diptera > Muscidae > Stomoxys > Stomoxys calcitrans. The sequence continues at coordinate 124,879,750 of NC_081556.1, forward strand.
ACACCGTTGGATTCGTGAAGAAATCCGCTTTTCGCCATGGTGCTGTATGAAGCAATAGTGTTAATTTTTCTATAAAAAAACTTCGCAAAAAACAAGTTTGTTTGGGCGTAAAAATTCAAGGTCGTTTTCAAGGCCTAAAACGCTGTAATTCCTTCGTTTTTTCGAATTTCGAAAATTTTCTAGCATTCCGCAGTTCGAAATTCGAAGACGATTCGTACAATATACAGAATTACTTAAAATTTCATATTTTATTTTTTTCGCATTTTTTTTAGCCAAGCCTAACCCCTTATGAAAAATTTAAATTTTCGAGTTGAGTATAGAGTATTGAAGATTGTGCCAAAAAATTGGGACTAGTTCAACTCCTATGTTTTTTCTGCAAAAATTAAGCTCAAATTCGCATAACTCATATCCAAAAAAAGCAACTTGTTTTCGAAATTGCTGTTACTTTCTCAGTTTTGCGAACTTAAAATCTCTTAGGGTACCGCTGGATTCGTGAAAAAACTCTCTATCCATAATGGTACTGGTCGAATCAATACTATTTTCTATTTCATTGAAAACTTTAGGGTATTGCTTCAAAATCGCATAATTAATATTCCAAAAAAGAAACCAACTTGAGTTTGCAATTGCTGTAATTACCTTAATTTTTATAACTTCAGAAGTTTTCCAACACAATTGGATTCGTGAAGAAAATATCTTTTCGTAGTGGTGCTGGATGAAGTAATTAATATTCCAAATTTTTGCTTCAAAAAATAAGCTCAAAATCGCGTAATGGATATCAAAACAACAACAAGTTTGGATATCCACCACCTCAGATATATAAATATATACATATATATATATATATATATATATATATATATATATATATATATATATATATATATATATATATATATATATATATATATATATATATATATATATATATATATATATATATATATATATATATATATATATATATAATGTGAATAAAAATTATACAAATTTTGCTGGTGGATCTTGTCAATTGTTTGGTGCTGTCTAAAAGCATGCTTTATTATTTAACAGTGTTGCTAGGTGTGTGTCTTTACTTATCCACATCTCTTATAAATATATTTTAATGTTTTGACCAAGCAGATACATATACCATGTATGATTATTTAGTAGGTGGCTACTCGGTTGTTTTGAAGCATAGTTTTAGGATGCCAACCAGTCGGTTCTATTACAGTAATACCTCGATTTACATTTTCATCTGCGCCTACGAAATTTTGAAAAATTTCCAACTATTACAAAACTGCTACCCATACAAATGTTAGATTTTTATTTTAATCTATTTTCAATTTTCAAAAACATACACAATATTTAGATAATTTGATTCGACTTCAAGGGTAATACCTCGAAAACTAAATAAAGAATTGCAATATTTTTTTTATTCTATATCAAATAATAATATTAAATCACTACATAATAATAATTTCTTTGAACTTCTCTAGATAAATCACTATCTAAAACAATGCACAAAAAGAAAAAAAGACTATATGCGTGAATTAATCTCCACTTTTCTTTTTTGCCGCAATCTTCAAAAATTTTAAATTTTCATAAGGGGTTAGGCTTTGGTAAAAAATGCGAAAAAAGAGAATATTAAATTTTAAGTAGTTCTAGTTTTTTTACGAATCGTCTTCGAATTTCGAACTGCGGAATGGTTGACATTTTTGGTCTTGAAAAGTCCTTGAATTTGTACGCCCAAAATAAATTGGTTTTTGCAATGGTTTTCATAGAAAACTTAACATTATTGCTTCATCCAGCACCATTACGGAAAGAAGTTAACTTCACGAATCCAATGGTGTCGGATAACTTTTGAAGTTCGCAAAACTAAGGAAGTTACAGCAATTGCAAACTCAAGTAAGTTTTTTTGAATATCAATTATGCAATTTTGAAGTAATACTCAAAAGTTTTCTGGGAAATAGAAAATTGTATTGCTTCGTCCAGTACCATTATGGAAAGAGTTTCGTAACGAATCAACCATTGTCCTCAGAGATTTAAAGTTCGAAAAACTAAGAAAGTTACAGCAGTTTTGAATTCAAGTTGATTTTTATAACATTTTTCGGATGTGAATTATGCGATTTTGAGCTTGATTTTTGCAGAAAAAAACATACGAATTGCATTAATTCTATTTTTTTGCCACAATCTTCAATACTGAGTACTCAACTCGAAAATTTTTTTCGCATCAAAAATTGAAAAATTTCATAAGAAGTTAGGCTTGGCTAAAAATATGCGAAAAAAATAAAATATGAAATTTTAAGTAGTTCTAGTTATTTCACGAATCGTCTTCGAATTTCGAACTGCGGAATGTTCGAAAATTTTCGAATCTCGAAAAAAATAAAGAATTACAGCGTTTTAGGTCTTGAAAACGACTTTGAATTTTTACGCCCAAACAAACTTGTTTTTTGCCATGTTTTTTATAGAAAAATTAACACTATTGCTTTATACAGCACCATGACGGAAAGCGGCTTTCTTCACGAATTCAACGGTGTCTGAAAACTTTTGAAGTTCGCAAAACTGAGGAAACTACAACAATTTCGAAAACAAGTTGCCTTTTGTAGCACTTTTCGGATATGAACTATGCGATTTTGAGCTTAATTTTTGCAGAAAAAACATAGGAGTTGAACTAGTCCCAATTTTTTGCCACAATCTTCAATACTGTATACTCAACTCGAAAACTTTTTTCGCATCAAAAATTGAAAATTTTCATAAGGGGTTAGGCTTGGCTAAAAAAATGCGAAAAAAATAAAATATGAAAATTTAAGTAGTTCTAGCTTTTTTACGAATCGTCTTCGAATTTCGAACTGTGGAATTCTCTAAAATGTTCGAAATTCGAAAAATTTAGGGAGATATAGCGTTTTATACCTTCAAAAGGACTTTGAATTTTTTCGCTCAGAAAAAATAGTTTTTTGCGAGGTTTTTCATACATGTATGACTTCATTCAGTAGTATGGCTTCATTCAGCACCACTATGGAAAGAAGATTTTTAAACAAATTCAACGGTGTTCAAAAAATTGTGCAGGTCGCAAATCTGAGGAGATTACGGCAATTTCAAACTTAAGCTGATTTTTTGCATTTTTTTAATATCAAATATGTATTTGTGAAATTGTTTTTTGAAGAAAAAACACAGGATTTGCGCTAAACCAATTTTTTTGTTATAATCTTCAATACTGTATACTCTGCTCGAAAATTTTTTTCGCTTCAAAAATTGAAAATATTTCTCCCGTCTAGCTATCTCTGAAAAAATGAAAAAAAGTAAAATGTAATTCTGTTTTTCTTAAGAATCGCCATCGAATTTCGAAACGCGAAAAAAATAAAATATGAAATTTTAAGTAGTTCTAGCTTTTTTACGAATCGTCTTCGAATTTCGAACTGTGGAATTCTCTAAAATGTTCGAAATTCGAAAAATTTAGGGAGATATAGCGTTTTATACCTTCAAAAGGACTTTGAATTTTTTCGCTCAGAAAAAAATAGTTTTTTGCGAGGTTTTTCATACATGTATGACTTCATTCAGTAGTATGGCTTCATTCAGCACCACTATGGAAAGAAGATTTTTAAACAAATTCAACGGTGTTCAAAAAATTGTGCAGGTCGCAAATCTGAGGAGATTACGGCAATTTCAAACTTAAGCTGATTTTTGCATTTTTTGAATATCAAATATGTATTTGTGAAATTGTTTTTTGAAGAAAAAACACAGGATTTGCGCTAAACCAATTTTTTTGTTATAATCTTCAATACTGTATACTCTGCTCGAAAATTTTTTTCGCTTCAAAAATTGAAAATATTTCTCCCGTCTAGCTATCTCTGAAAAAATGAAAAAAAGTAAAATGTAATTCTGTTTTTCTTAAGAATCGCCATCGAATTTCGTAACGCGGAATGCTTTAAAATTTTCGAAATTCGAATAAACGAAGGATGAATAAATGAGTAAGAAGAGAAAAAATATGATCAGGGACATTGTTTCGAGAACCCATAAAAGTTGCTATCATTTTAGACGATGTTTTGCAACTGGGAAAATTAAGACAATTCGGAAATCTCTCCATTCCAAATTCTTCAGCCACAATTTTTTATTCGGCCTTCATCAACTTTGGGATGGAGGCCACAGTGGTGCAGAGGTTAGCATGTCTGGCTTTGGCCACTTTTTTAAGTAGATAAACCGTTACATTTTGTCATTTTTTATCTATCGTCCGATCATTACATAAAGTATTTTAATCAGATATTCTTCCTGTTTTAATTGTAATTTTTTAATAAGTCGTCCGGCCACTATAAAAATTATTTTAAACTGAAGATTCCTTATAATTGAGCTTCAACTTTAATCGCACAGAACACATTGATATGAGAGAAGAATCCCTTGTTCCTTAATGGAATGTGCATGGGAAATATAGTCGGTATTAACTTTGCCCCTTTTCTTAAAGAGATGAACCATTACATTTTGCCTTTTTTTACCTATCGTCCGATCACTACATACAGCGGTCAAAAAAAGTATTCATCATTAGCAAAATTGATAATAAATTCACTTATTTTGGGTAATTGAAGAAAATTTAAAGTAAACAAATAATGCAGTTTTATGCAATAGTTTATTTTTCGTAATATGTTTTAAAATAAATCCAAAAAATAAATTTAATTAGCGCAAAAAATGCAATTTTATATAATAACACCAAAAACAGAACAAAAAAAGTATTCATCATTGATGTGCTATCATCAAAGTCAAATTCAAATATTATTTGGGAATCCCCCTTTTCTGTTTTATTTAGTAAAGGAGGCTTTGCCCTTGACAGCAAATATTTAATTTCATTGAAAATATAGTTTTTGTCAAAATGGGTCGTAAGCAAAACGAGGTTTCTGATGAGGTAAAAGTTTTGATAATAAAACACCACAGGAATGGTTTAACTCAAAAAACTATCAGTGAAATATTAAATAGACCACGATCTACTATACAATCCATCATCAGAAAGTGGACAGAAACGAAAACTGTTGACAATAAACCAAGATCTGGTCGACCAAAAGCACTTTCAGTTGGAGATGTGCGTTGGCTAGTGCGGCAAGTTCAGAAAACTCCGAAGACAAATGCGACCATTCTTCGTAAAAACACTATGGAATATTTAGGGAAGGAAGTTACTACACAAACAATTCGAAATACACTCAAAAGGCATAGTTACAGAGGAAGAACTGCACGTAAGAAGCCCTTTATAAATAAAATAAACCGAGTGAAAAGGCTAAACTTCGCAAAAATGTATGTAAAACAGCCCGAATCATTTTGGAAAACAGTCATTTTTGCAGACGAGAGCAAGTTTAATCTTTTTGGGTGCGATGGAAAGGTCATAGTGTACAGAAAACCAAATACAGAGCTTGAAGAACGAAACACAGTTGCTACTGTAAAACATGGTGGAGGTGGTTTAATGGTTTGGGGGTGTATGGCGGCTTCAGGAGCGGGAAATCTTGAAATTATTAATGGAGTAATGGATCATAAGTATTACATTGACATTTTAAAGAGGAATTTAAAAGATAGTGCTGTAAAACTTGGGCTTGGTAATAACTTTCAATATTATCAAGATAATGACCCCAAACATTCTGCTTTAAATACGAAGATGTGGATGCTGTATAACTGCCCCAAAGTCATTAAAACTCCTCCTCAAAGTCCCGACTTGAACCCAATTGAACATCTTTGGGAACATCTCGAACGCAAATTGAGAACGCGCAATTTTTCGAGCAAGAGTCAAATGCAACAGGTGATAATGGAGGAATGGACTAATATAGACCAAAATATAACCGCTAAATTAGTCCAATCGATGTCAAACCGTTTAAAAGAAGTTATAAGACGGGGTGGTCGAATAACAAAGTATTAATTTTTTTAAATTATGTTATTTATTTTTTTGTTTTTTTGCAATGATGAATACTTTTTTTGTTTAATTTTTTGTGTTCAGCTGTAAAATGGCCCTTTTTGTTCCAATAAATACTATTTTTTTCTTTAAAAACAATGAAATTGTGTACATATATATCACACAAGCACTACTGCATCATTAGTTTAATATGTTTTTATTCCAATTGTCTTTTGTAGACTTATTAAAAAAAAAACATTGAATGATGAATACTTTTTTTGACCGCTGTAATTTATTTTAATTTTATATTCTTCCTGTTTTATTGGTAATCAGTAGTGGGTAAAAATATAGGTGGGTAAAAATAAGAGAAAATAACTGTTCTTTATACCCACCACCATAAGATATGGGGTATATTCATTTAGTCATTTCGTTTGCAACACATTGAAATATTCATTTCCGAACCTACAAAGTATATATATTTCTGATTGTCGTAAAATTCTAAGACGATTTAACGATGTCCGTGTGTCTATCCGTCTGTCTGTCCGTCTGTTGTAATCACTCTAGAGCCTTCAAAAATTGAGATATTGAGCTTGTATTTGGCACAGATACGTCTTTTTGTCGCACACAGGCTCTTCAACGGGCCAAATCGCACCATATTTGGATATAGCTGCGATATAGACCGATTAAGGGTCTGAAACCCATAAAAACTGCATTTATTATCCAATTGCGCTGACATTTGAATCAATGCGTTGCTTTGAGCGTCCCGACATCCGAACCAAAAATGGTTCAGATCGGACTATATTAAGATATATATAAAACAGTGAGTTGTTGTTAGCCTGCCACCATCCGAACCAAATATGTTTTAGATCGGACTATATTTAGATATAGCTGCCATATTGGCCGATTCCTTAATCCCATAAAAAACGCATTTATTGCCTAATTTCGCTGAAACTGTGACTTGTAGAAGATTTCTCGGGACCCGAATAAAATATGATCCAGACCAGCCCCAATTTAGATATAACTATAGATATGGTCGTGGAATTATAATAAAATAGGATGATTAATGGTGCTGGGTATCCAAAGTTTGGCACAGCCGAACTTAACACGTTTTTACTTCTTAACTTTTATTCGATAAAGAGAACATTTTGTTAAAGGGAAGAGCGTTATAGAGAAGTTTGACTGTATTAACTTTATCGATACAAAAACAATAATTTTTAATGAGACATTGAAAAGTTTTACATTAGCCATAAATCATTATTAACAAAGCAATTAAAAACAGAGGTCGCTATATGATTCGTGTTCAAGCCTAATTTAATAGTTGTCTAAAAATATGCTATACTTTTACCCAGAGTTGCAATATTTTGGAGTCAGTGCTTATCCCCGATGGTATTTCAAAAGGACCCAAGGATATGCTACAAATTTCGATAGGATAAGAATGGTGTTAATCTAGCAGTTGCTATAATTTAACCAGAGTTGCATTATTATGGCGACTGTGCTTATCCCCGATGGTATTTCACAAGCACCCAAGGATATGCTACAAACTTCATTAGGAAATTGGTTTTATTCCAGCAGTTGGAGTTGACGATATACGTTGTAGCATACATTGGGGGAAAATTGTTCAGCATTAATATTTTATTCCTTACGATAAAAAAATACGACAAGGAATAGAAAGCATTGAACTATAGACGGACAGCATCCTGCAATGGTATTTAAATAAAAAACCAAAACAAAAAATTTCCTAATTTTATTAAAACAAAATGTGTTTTTTTAATATGGTATTTTGCAACGTTATCGCTTGATATATATGTATAAACAAAAATTTAAGCAAACATATATGTAAATAAATATGTTTATTATTTAATAAATAAATATGTAAAGATATTGGAGAAAACTTTAAAAATTTTATTAAAACAAACACTTTTTTAATTTACTATTTCGCAAAATTATCGATTTAAATATATGTATGCATGTGTAAATATCCCAAATTTTATATTTATAATGTAGAATTTCATAAAAAAACATTATTTTCCTATTATTCTTTTCGATTACATCGCATCTATTTTGTGATTGTATTTAACCACATCTAAACTACTAAATTTGTTTCATTTTCATCATTTAACATGCCTGGGGGGTCACCCAACTACAACCAATGGGACTTGACTGTATGTATGTACATCCTCAAATGAAGCAACAAAATATAAAAATCACGCAACCTAAGATGTTGAGCCTATTTTAACAAATTATGTACCTAAATTAAGAAGATGCGTAACCATTTGTTGTGTCATTTTCAAAAGAATTTGTTAAAAGAACATCAGAAAAAAAAGGTTACTATCTCCCTCTATGATAGCAGTCTGTCCGACTAATGAGATTTAAGTGTTTTGATAAATGGAAATAAATCTAACGAAAGACACCATATTTATGAAAACCTCAAAACATAGGCATTGATGATAATTTAATGCCTATTGATATAAAATTGATAGGAAAATGGAGAGAAAAAGTAACAGAAATGGAGGAAGAGAAGATAGAATTTGTGATAGATGCTACATCCCAAGGGCAATGGGCTATGAATTTCGAATTTTGGAGTTTAAAAACAAAAAAAAAAAAACAAAAAACATGAAGATGAATAACATGAAATCGAAGCTTAAGAAATAATTATGCAAAATGTACTGTTAAAAATTTCGATGATGTGTTGAAAACTAAAAGTTAACAAAAATAATAATAAACAAGTAAAAGCGTACTAAGTTCGCCCGGGCTGACTTTCATATGGATCGCCTTTGTCAAGTTCTTTGTCCGTCATCTCTTTATAGGCAAACAAAGGATAATGAATAAGAATTGCTATGCTATTTGAACTATACCAAGTTATAAACCGATTGGGGCCATACTTAGTTTGTCTGTTGAAGACCAAAGTTGAATTCATTCTATAAAATTTCAGCGAAATCGGATAAGAATTGCTCCCTCAAGAGGCTCAATTTATATGGGAGTTATATCCGGTTCTGAACCGATTTAGACCATACCACAGTTGTTGGAACTCAATACAAACCACTTCATGCAAAATTCAGCCCAATCGGATAATAATTGCGTTCTCTAGCGGCTCACGAATTCAAGATTCGACATCGGATCGACATTCGAAAACAGCCTGGCTGATTAAAGATTTCTACAGAAAATCTTCAATTCAGCCTGGCTGAATAAGGTTTTCTATAGAAAATCTTCCATTCAGCCTGGCTGAATAAGGTTTTCTATAGAAAATCTTCCATTCAGCCTGGCTGAATAAGGTTTTCTATAGAAAATCTTCCATTCAGCCTGGCTGAATAAGGTTTTCTATAGAAAATCTTCAATTCAGCCTGGCTGAATAAGGTTTTCTATAGAAAATCTTCAATTCAGCCTGGCTGAATAAGGTTTTCTATAGAAAATCTTCAATTCAGCCTGGCTGAATAAGGTTTTCTATAGAAAATCTTCAATTCAGCCAGGCTGAATAAGGTTTTCTATAGAAAATCTTCAATTCAGCCAGGCTGAATAAGGTTTTCTATAGAAAATCTTCAATTCAGCCAGGCTGAATAAGGTTTTCTATAGAAAATCTTCAATTCAGCCAGGCTGAATAAGGTTTTCTATAGAAAATCTTCAATTCAGCCAGGCTGAATAAGGTTTTCTATAGAAAATCTTCAATTCAGCCAAACTAAATATGAGTTTCTATATAAAAATCTTCAATTTAGCCTGGCTGAATATGAGATTTTATGGAAAATTCTTCAATTCAGCCCGGCTGAATAAGGTTTCCTATAAACACTCTTCAACTCAACCTGGCTGAATATGAGATTTTATATCCAAATCTTTCATTCGGCTTGACTGAATATGAGTTTCTATAGAAAATCTTCAATTCAAAATTTCAGTGGTGGTTATTCCCTTACTCATGCAGGCTACATTTGTGAAGTATAATGCTATCTTAATAATACTCTACCTGGTGTGGCAATGCGGAACACCGTTAGGCATAAAAATAGGAGGTCCCTTAACATTGAGCTTAAACTTTACTTGGACTGGACTCATTGATATGAGAGAAGATTTCCCTCTATCTTAATGTTCATGGGAAATTTAATTAGTATATAAAATGTTCACTTTACGCTGGCAGAATATGTTTTTCGTTAGAAGATCATCAATTTATCCTGGCTAAACATGTTTTTCTATAGAAAATCTTCAATTTAGCCTGCTTGAATATCAGTTTCTTTATCGATTTTCATTGCTTCGCCTTTGACCCATTCAATAAACTAACCGTTTGTCTGATTGCCCTTAGGATAAGTTACGCTTGCTGCCGAAACTTGATACAAACTTATTTCCGCCTATTTGCCCTTGTTTTGCCAGTACTAGCCTTTAGTTTTTTTGGCGCTTTCAATTCATCATTTAACAATCGATACCTCTTACTTGGACTTCAATTTTGCTCTAAATGATGATTATCGATTATGCTATGATTATAGGTTTGAAATGCACAATTTTGCCATGTGATTGATGTTGTTGTCTTAACAATCAGTCGTCAGCCAGTCTGTTGTCTTTAGGCAAACTCTTTGTGTATAGCGAAGCAATCATCTCCCACCCTTCTCCTCCCTTCGACCCTTCTTACTACCCATCATCTCTCTTAATGGTCGGTGCATTTGTAAATAATGAAATGGAAATGATAATTCATTACAATTATCATGTCAGACTTTATTGGTTTTGAAAGCGCATCAAAAACTTACCGCAACTGTCATCACTTGAATAACGCAATAAAAACATTTGTATTCCCGCCTTTCTGTTAGTGCTAGTCATCTGTGTTTGGTTGATTTCAATGGCTATGATGCGCAAATAACTAACACACACGAGCACCTACAATCGCATATGGGATCATTAAAGTTGGCAAGTCATCATTCATCACGGGCGGCTTATTTCTTTACTATGTATGACTCTGCACTGTGTTGGGAGTGAAATTTGCATGTTTGTTTTGTAATTGCGCCAATTGAATTGTTGTAATTATAATTTTCATTCTCTATCTCTCCCTCTCTCGATTGTTTTTCATATTCTTTGGAACCGATAGCAACAAAGTTATCGGTGCTTAAAGCAAGGTTGCCGATTACTAGAGATAACGGAGAGTGTCTCTTTTACGCTTTCTTTAACCACTTTTCACTCTCTGCCACTGTAAGCAACCGTATAATCATTGTTTGCGTTTTGTTTTATACAGTACATTGTTTACAGTGTGTGTGTGTGCGTTTGTGAGTGATTACAACGTTGTAAGCCTCTATTTGCCTCTGTTTAACAGTTGCAAATGGGAGGCAATACCAAATGCATCACTTCATTTATGTGGTAGGGAAAATTGATTTGATTATGGGATTGAAGTGCTCGAATGACTGACGTACTGCCAGCAATTCAATTGATATTTTACGATGCACGTTTCCTCACTAAATTACAGTGTATCTGCAACAATTGTTGCGGTTTTCGATTACAGATTTAGCAGAATCATATCACGATGAAGAGATTAAATAAAAATTGATTTGTTTTGTTGAACTGCTGGAATGTTAAACCCATTTGTGGTGGGGGTTGGTTATAGGTGTTATAAGTTACTATAAAGGATAAACAAGTGTTTTGTAAGCTACAGAAAAGAAGAAAAAAAGCGATAAGTCCAAATGGAACGAACCTTGGGTAGCCACCTTCATAGATTTTGCTAAAAATTTATGCACATATTTAAAAACTTTATGTAGTGTCAAAGTAGGCTTTTTGACAGATTTCCTTTATAGAATTGTCAAATAAACCTACTATTAAGCTGCATTAAGTTTTGTTAATACCGGTTTTAAACTTTAATTATGTATGTGGATTATTTTGAAGAAATCGGAGAATAAGAAAGGTGTCTAACAGCTCAGAAATTTAAATCGTAGGTTTGGCTTATATTTAGGGTGCCATTCCTTATTAATTGCCTATCTGGGTCGTAGTTCTCCAGAATTTTGGAGGAATTAATGTATCTAACTATCTAACATACAAAATTTCAACAAAATGAGACAAATTAGTGCTCCTGAAGTCGGTCCATATACGGAATTTGTAGTATGTATATGTTGGTGGACATAATTTAACTCCACAAACTATCTTTCCATGAAAACAGAAGTCAAATTTAGAGATTAATTTATATGGTTGGCATTTAAAGGTAAAATTTACTTCACATTCCAAATTTCAATTAAATCGGATCGGTACTTTCATGGGCTTATAAATGTATGGGAGCTGGAACCGGATTGTATGGGAGCTATATAAAAATCTGAATCGTTATGGTCTGTTTGCAATCCCAAACGACTAAGAACTATCGGTGTAAAATGTTAATAGAATAACTTTAGCGCAGATGTTAGCATGTCCGCTTAAGTCGCAGAACGCCTGGGTGCTTATCCCCTCCTAGTGCTTATGCCCTCCTATGAGAAGTTTGCTTCTGTTCCGTAATGGAATGAGGAAATTTGCAAGTTTGTTCGTTGGAGCGAGCAGAGGGGCGGACACGACCAATCGATGTTGAATTCCAAGACGATCAAAAGATCGATATGCTTCATAGGATCGCGAATGGAAAATAAATAACTACATTGTAGAAAGACTGGGATTAAGTATCCCTCAGTCACGGGCGCCCCGGTATCCAGTTGGTAGCGTGCTTGGATTACCAGTACAGGGGTCGTGGGTTCGATTCCCGCCAGAAGCCTTGGTCTGTCGCTACTGTGGTATCACAATGGACTTAAAATTGTCTAAGTAAGTCTATAAGGACTGCCACTCTTACCTAACCTAACCTAAGTCGCTACTTCTGTCAACTAATATGTAACATTGCCAATAAATTATCTGAAAACTGTACATTTCCCTTAAGGCTCTATTACTCGGTATGTAGGTATCTTATGACATGTAAAATTTAGCTCATGTAGAGTTCTACAAGTTGTGTGATACAAATGAAACAATCATATAAACATCACTTCCCAAATAGCACGTAGTAATTTTTTGGGTTAAGAGCATGCTCTATTCCTTCAGACAAAAACATAAAGAAATCAGCTATTTTTGATGTCAGTCGAATGAAAGTAACTTTAATTAAATTGTTTTCACAAATTTAGGATATAACCACCTTTCTCACAACTTTTTTACAATAACAAATTTTACGCATGTGGATTTTTCAGTCCACATGATTCATGATAGGATCTTCAGAATACGCATCATTAACAGGGAAGATTCGACGTAGGATGGTTGAGTTTGAGTTCTGTAAGATCGCGATCTTCACAAAAAATCTCTAATATGGACGGAAATGCATGGATGGATGGAAATGGTCTGCTACCCTATCGGTATTTCAGTGAGAATTCCGACCGTGTAAAGTCTGTGCCATCACGCCGCATAGCAGCAATCGAAATCCTGGGAAACGATTATACGCTCAAGGCCTGGAATTCGACGACGCAGAAGAAGAATAAACTCTGAGCTCAACATTGTGAATTGTGTTACTCATGCCGACAAATTTTGTTTTAGGAATGATGTGGCCACATTGAACGGCATTTGGGTTTAGGCGAATTCACTTTGGCGGCCTTCTTTGGTATAGAATGGGCTTTAATAAAGGGAAGTTGATGTTCATACATGGCGCTCTGGTAGAGAGAGAATTCTCTTTTTGTGGTGAATTGGGTTGATACGATGCTGAAAGGCCGTATTATCAACGCATCACTGGTAGGGCTTGATTAGGAAGATTGTGACCAAAGGTGAGGATGACGCTGCCATTGTGGGTGGCCGCTTCTGCTCTACCATTACCGATCTCGTCTAAATGGACAATAGCCGACGGGCTTAGCAAAATTCCAGAAAGACTGAGCTAGTCTTTTCGCAAGGAGTATCAAACTGAGTGTTTTCAGAGGGATGGATGGGGTAGAGGGAACGTCGAGGAAAGGGTCAAAAGCAGACTGCATACACTTTACTCCTGCCGAAAATCCATTGGGAGGAGGTGGGATATGAGGTCGAGGCGGCGAACTGGATGTGACGGTTGTTCAGCCGATTCTCACTTATTTATGTCAGGTTTGGCATCGACAACTGTCCCCTCCGCAGAATGAACGAGAAGGTACAGGGTATCGCAGCGTTGCAAGTTTTTGAAATAGGCCCTTACACCTGCATGTTGGATATGTGGCAACGAAGGTAGCCCTGAGGGTGTCAGGCACATGATTTTCCTGCACATGAATGTCCGCGACAGCTTTTGCAACTATTCCGTATTGAGCATTCCGCTTTCCGCAACCTGTGGACGCGCCCGGTAGCTCCTAGCCAAGCTTCTTTTGATTAAGAACAACACCACATAGATTGGAGCTCAGAGTTCCAGCCTGTGTGATGCACATAGTCATCTCGTGCCGGGACATCGTGTAAACTGATGGTTCTAAATTGGATATGGGCACCGGGGCAGGAAGTCAAAGAGCTTCTTCGAACCATGGAAAAAGCTATCAGGTTCTGCAGAGTTCGTGCCCATCAAGGGGTTGCGGGGAAAGAAGAAGCTGAAGAGTTGCAGAGGAAAGGATCGGGGATCGTGCTGCAAAATCAGTGAGCCCTCCTCAGTGCGAGCTTCTTGGTAGGATGGATGCCTTCTATGATGATCGCGGGAAGATGGCGTGGGAAGATTTTATGGGTTGCAGGGTGGCAAAGGACGTATGTCCGAGTATTTGGAAGAGCAGGTCCGCGCTTATGCTGGCGCTCAAGAGGCATGACTTTGTACTGCTGATAGGAGTCGTGACTGGTAAATGCAACGTCAGTCTTTGACGTCGCGCTGGATGCAGAGGGAGGTAGACTTCTACAGGTATGAGATGACAAGATTAAGTTGGAAAAGGTCGAGCACTTTTTGCGTCACTGGCCCGCAATTGTGAGGAGAAGACACAGGTTAATGGGTATCCGTACCTGGACTTCCTCTGGGCCCTTAATTCTCATTTTCAAGTGATCTCTGACTGCAGAAAACTGACCGACATACCAAATATAGTGCAGTTAGACCATAAATCGATTACCCGCTGTCAGTTTTGATCCTGCACAATGAGGGAGTATCCCTTATTTTATTAAAATCTTATATTCGCTCCACCATTGATCGCACATTTGAAGTTTCTTGTACAGTATTTCTTTATAGGCAAACAAAGAATAAAGGATGAAAATTGCTATTATATTGGAGCTATATAAGGTTATGTACCGATTAGTTTAGATGTTGGAGACCATAGTGCAAAATTTCAGCCAAATTGGATAAGAATTGCGGACTATACGGGCTCAACAAGTAAAATCGGGAGATCTGTTGCTTGTAATATCAGGTTTTGGACCGATTCAGATTTGACACGTATATTAGAGGTCATAGAGGAAATCATTGTGAGCCACATGAGAACATGAACGGATGTGGCCCATTTACCATCCGATCTGACCTGCACTAATAGGAAGTAAAGGGTGATTTTTTTGAGGTTAGGATTTTCATGCATTAGTATTTGACAGATCACGTGGGATTTCAGACATGGTGTCAAAGAGAAAGATGCTCAGTATGCTTTGACATTTCATCATGAATAGATTTACTAACGAGCAACGCTTGCAAATCATTGAATTTTATTACCAAAATCAGTGTTCGGTTCGAAATGTGTTCATTCACCGTAACGTTGCGTCCAACAGCATCTTTGAAAAAATACGGTCCAATGATTCCACCAGCGTACAAACCACACCAAACAGTGCATTTTTCGGGATGCATGGGCAGTTCTTGAACGGCTTCTGGTTGCTCTTCACTCCAAATGCGGCAATTTTGCTTATTTACGTAGCCATTCAACCAGAAATGAGCCTCATCGCTGAACAAAATTTGTCAAAATTTGAACACATTTCGAACCGAACACTGATTTTGGTAATAAAATTCAATGATTTGCAAGCGTTGCTCGTTAGTAAGTCTATTCATGATGAAATGTCAAAGCATACTGAGCATCTTTCTCTTTGACACCATGTCTGAAATCCCACGTGATCTGTCAAATACTAATGCATGAAAATCCTAACCTCAAAAAAATCACCCTATATTTGCCAAGCGCCTAGCTTTACTCTTTCGAAAGTTAGCGTACTTTCGACAGATAGACAGACAGACGGATGGACGGACTTGGCTAGATTGACTTACTATGTCATGTGTCTTAAACCAATATTTCGATATGTTACAAACGGATTGGCGAAGTTAGTACACCCCCATCCTATGTGGAGGGTATAAAAATTACTTTGGGAACTGTTGGTTTCGCACATTAAATACCTACTTTGGGATGGATATTTCTTTATGGCGTAAATATTACCAAACAAGGTATGTGCATTAAAAGATCTTGTTGTGTTTCCATGTATCTGGCAGCCATTTGCTTTTTGAAGCTAAGGCGAAACTTTAAAAATTTCACTTTCCGAGTTTGATATCGACTGCTGTTTGCTCAACTATTGACTGCTGTTTGTTCAGTCAAAAAAAGGAAAAAAATTGTATGGGAAAATGTATCTATACCAGTGACGATTACCCAATTGCAATTATTTGCTCATGGGTTTGCTTGAGATTATATTCTTTTGTACGTACATAGTATAGAGCAGTAGTGCATTTTTGGAGTATTTTTGCCCGTCACTGATCTGCATGCTCAAAAACTCACCATTCCTCTTTAGTAGGAGAGACACAAATGAATAATTATTGGTCCGGTAAACGAATAATCGTTTGCGGCTATTGAAACACTTTTGCCATTAAAGGGTATTCGGTTTATACCACAAGAAAGGTCCTTTTCCCCTAGGCGGTTTGGTATATCGTGAAAATGTCCCAAATGTTTACTTTTTGCGTGTACCTATGAACAAAATATGGCAACTTGAACAATTTTGACTGTTTCGTCATCAACATCATCATTCAACTCTGAATAAATAACTTTAGTGGAATATTTTTTGGATTATTCTAAACATTTTTTAAATACCTCCATAAATGGAAATCTATAATTGATATGAATCAAGAAATACTTGTTGATGCCCAAGAAATTATCAAACAATTTAGGAAAGGTTTTGTTGTGCATCCCCCAGAATGCTTCTGTTGCTGCATTGCTGCTGTTGCTATTATCCGCCAGATACTTATCTTCAACTCTATTAACTGAAACCAGGAACATGGCTCATAACTTGAAAACATAAGGTAGAACAGAATAGGAGAGCGGAGGGAGTCAGTGTTGCCCCTGGATGTTATTGTCGTCTGATTATTGTTGATTTAATCAACAATTCACTAATATGAACAATGCTCAAGCAGCCAAAGCGCTGTAATAACAACAAGAACTTTTGAGCTTCATCACTTTTTTTTTGGGGTACAAACTGTTGGTCATAGAAATTCCAAGACTTTGCTGCCAATATCAAGCACTTAAGAGATTTCCACTCCGGAATAGAGTTTTCTGCCAACCTCTAGCATTTTAAAGGCCATGGCAAACCAATCAAGTGGATGATTGGGTTTTTTCATGCTGCTTACTAAAGAGGATGAGGATGTTGTTAATAAAGTTCTCTTTCTGTGGTCTAAGTATGGCCAAGACAGCCGTAAACAACAAACATGGCTAAAAGCAATAACAACACCAAAACGCATACAAAAACCCAGGCAACATTAAAAAACCAAGTCTGTGAAACACACACGGATATCTATGGCACGACAACATGGACAATGCTGGTGCTGCTGCTGCTGATGATGAGAATGGTGATGACCACACTAAAGCCTTGGCCTTCCTTAGCCAACCAGGCAGTTCTGTTTATATGTTTGTTTGTCTGTCGTCGCGCATGCGCTTCGTTATTATCAGGCGAGGAAAAAGCCTTGGAGGACTTAAAAGGAAACAACAAAGCAAAAAACAAAAAAAAAAAAAAAAAAATGGCAGCTAACCAACGACACTAAAGATGTCGTCTTCGTCGTTGCTGTCGTCAGCATCTCAGTTTCATAGTCAGTTTCTCTTCCGATTTGGTTGACTTCAAGCTCATCATTACCGCTGGTGACCATGTTTGCCGAGATATTTTTATACCCTCCACCATAAGATGGGGGGTATACTAATTTCGTCATTCTGTTTGTAACTACTCGAAATATTCGTCTAAGACCCCATAAAGTATATATATTCTTGATCGTCGTGACATTTTATGTCGATCTAGCCATGTCCGTCCGTCTGTCCGTCCGTCCGTCCGTCTGTCTGTCGAAAGCACGCTAACTTCCGAAGGAGTAAAGCTAGCCGCTTGAAATTATGCACAAATACTTCTTATTAGTGTAGGTCGGTTGGTATTGTAAATGGGCCATATCGGTCCATGTTTTGATATAGCTGCCATATAAACCGATCTTGGGTCTTGACTTCTTGTGCCTCTAGCGTGCGCAATTCTTATCCGATCAGAATGAAATTTTGCACGACGTGTTTTGTTATGATATCCAACAACTGTGCCAAGTATGGTTCAAATCGGTCCATAACCTGATATAGCTGCCATATAAACCGATCTTGGGTCTTGACTTCTTGAGCCTCTAGAGTGCGCAATTCTTATCCGATTGAAACGAAATTTTGCACGACGTGTTTTGTTATTATATCCAACAACTGTGCCAAGTATGGACCAAATCGGTCCATAACCTGATATAGCTGCCATATAAACCGATCTTGGGTCTTGACTTCTTGAGCCCTAGCGTGCGCAATTCTTATCCGATCAGAATGAAATTTTGCACGGCGCAATTCCTATCCGATTTGGCTGAAATTTTGCATGACGTATTTTATTTTTACTTTCAACAACTGATATAGCTGCCATATAAACCGATCTGGGATTTTGACTTCTTGACCCCTAGAGGTCGCAATTATTATCCGATATGCCTGAAATTTTGTACGATGGATCCTCTCATGACCATCAACAAACGTGTTTATTATGGTCTGAATCGGTCTATAGCCCGATACAGATCCCATATAAATCGTTCTCTCTATTATACTTCGTGAACCCCAAAGGGCGCAATTCTTATACGAATTGGCTGAAATTTTACACAGGTCTCCAACATATAATTTAATTGTGGTACGAACCGGACCATATCTTGATATCGTTTTAATAGCAGAGCAACTCTTTTCTTATATCCTTTTTTGCCTAAGAAGAGATGCCGGGAAAAGAACTCGACAAATGCGATCCATGGTGGAGGGTATATAAGATTCGGCCCGGCCGAACTTAGCACGCTTTTACTTGTTTTTTCTGGTTTATTTCAGTTGTTATTGTTGTTTTTGTCTGAGATTTGTTTTTGCTGTTGTTGATTGTCGTTTGTTGTTAAATTTGCGCGAAAGTATTAAAGTTAAATGCCAGAACAAACCATGTAAGGTAGGGTGAAGCACATTGGCTTCGAGGGAGAGAGATGTTTTGATTGGACAATAGATAGAACGATTAAAGGAATAATCTGAAATATAAAGAAGATGTTGTCATTTATAGAAAACCATGTCGTTTATAGAAGACTCAGTCGTCTATAGAAGACAATGTTGTCTATAGAAGACAATGTCGTCTATGGAAGATTATGTCGTTAATAGAATATTAAGTGGCTTATAGAAGATTATGTCGTTTAGAGAAGACTACGTCGTTTATAGAAGACTATGTCGTTTATAGAAGACTAAGTCGTCTATAGAAGGCAATGTTGTCTATAGAAGATTATGTCGTCTATAGAAGATTATGTAGTCTATAGAAGATTATGTAGCTAATAGAATATTGAGTGGCTTATAGAAGATTATGTCGTTTATAGAAGACTTTGTCATTTATAGAAGACTATGTCATTTATAGAAGACTATGTCGTTTATGGAAGACTATGTTGTTTATGGAAGATTATGTCGTGTAGACAAGACTATGTCGCATACAGAAGATCATTTCGTCTATAGAAAACAATTCTACGGAAGAATACGTTGTCTATAGAAGACTATATCGCCTATAGAATACCATACCATCTATAGAAGACCACGCCGTCTGTAGAACAACATGTCGTTTATAAGAGACTATGTTGCTTATGGAAGACTACGTTGTTTATGGAAGTCTATGTCGTCTATAGAAGACTGTGCCGTTTATAGAAGACCATGTCGTCTATAAAAGGCTATGTCGTCTAAAGAATATCATGTCGCCTACAGAAGACCATATAGTCTACAGAAGACTGTCGTCTATAGAAGATCATGTCGCTAATGAAAACCATGTCTTTTATGGAAGACTACGTTTTCTATAGACGACAATATCGAATTAAGAGCGCGTTCGCTATACATGCCATTGAGGAACAGCGAAACGGTCGGTAGGACGGCGAAAATTCTATGGATAGATCCGGATCATGAGAAGGTTTTTACTGAAAGGAAGTCAGTAAAGCTTTCGGTAGCATAACGGGACACATAGAACTACAAACTCACTAATGCAAAATCGGTGCAGCAAGTGATAGAATTTCCTATGTCATTGCCCGGCTTTCGCGGCTAACAGACATCGGTACTTAGGTGGGGACACAATACCAAGATATGAACGAACTTAAGGGCGTGGTATGGAGAACAATTTGTAACTAGGACGGAATTCCTAACATAGATTTTCTATTCCGGGATTACTTTTTAGTTTTTAAAGGGCACAACAAGCCGATTACTAGCTTAGGTGTATGTCTAAGTGACATGGGTCGGATAAATATTCGCACCCTTTGTTTTACCTAACCTACCCCAACCTATGTCTCTATTGAAGACCATGTCGTATATAGAAGAATATGTCGTCTATAGAAGTCTATGTCGTATATACAATAGAAGACTTTGTCGTCTATAGAAGACTATGCCATCTATATAAAAGATTACAGTATCTATAGAAGGGTATGGTGTCTAAAGATGACTATATCGTCTATAGAAGACTTGGTAGTCTACAGAAAACTTAGTAGTCTATAGAAGGCTACGGTATCTATATCGGCTATGGAAGACTATGTCGTCTTTATATAGAACTATGCCTTCTGTAAAAGACCATATCGTCTGTAGAAGACCATGTCGTCCATAGAAGACATTGTCGTCTATAGGAGACCATGTCGTCTATACAAGACTATGTCGTCTATACAAGATCATGTTGCTTGTAGAAGACTATTTCGTCTATAGAAGACTATGTCATCAATAGAAGATGATATAGAAGACTATGTTCTCTGTACAAGACTATGTCGTCTATAGATGATTATGTCGTCCATAGATGACTGTGTCGTCTATAGAAGACTATGTCGTCTATACGACATAGTCTTCTATAGAAGACACTGTGGTCTGTGGGTCTATAGACCATATCGTCTATAGGAGACAATGTCGTCTATAGAAAGCTATGAAATTCCATCGCCAATAGGAGACTCTGTCGTAGTATCAAAAAGTCCGTGTCGTCTACAAATTGCTCTTTTTGAAAAATCTTCAACCTATCTTTAGCCCACTGTCTCATCAATTGTTGGCAATTGATGTTGCTCATGTTTGGTTTTAGTTTGTTGTGGTGTACAAGTATTACATGTACACACGTACGTACAGCTTTATAAATATGTCCAGCAACTATAGCAACAGCCTTTTAAACAATTTCATTTTCTGCCAAGGATCTCAATAAAAATCCGACTTAAAATTCACAAGTAAAAATTCTCAAAAAAAGAACCTCATGGCTTTCATTGCAAATGCGCGCATGCGCGATTGTATTAACCTCCTGCTCTTTTGCTTTATGTCCATTAGGTTTTTGTATGGCATTTTGTTAAAACAACAAGGAAACGTTTCCATTAAACAAAAAAAAAAAAACACAAGACAACAAAAACAAATCATGTACGTTTTGAATGGCTTGTAATAAGTGAAGTTGTTTGTGGTGAAGTTGAAGCTCATTGAAAGCCAAAGCTTTTTATTTTGTCCAACATCAGGATGATATTGAGGGATATATATGCTGGAAGGACAACATTCGAAGACCCAATCATAACATTAAGAATTCACATCAATTCTCGATTCTGAAATATTGTCTTTGTTAAAACTGCATGTCCAATTGTTGAAAGTAAAGAGGAATTCAATCAATGAAAAGAGCACTAGGTGGGCAAGAATAGTTTTGCGGTTAACTTTTAACTTTATTTGTGGCATGCGATATTATGGCCTGTTACTTGGACTCCGCAGAGGGCGGTGACTCTACCTTATCCAGGACAGTTACCCTTTATATAGAGTTGTGACAGGAGTTTTTCAGTCCATACAATTCCCATGACAGTCATTCCTCGACGTCTCTTCTTCAGATCAGTTCCTGGTTAAGAATCACACCCTGGCACTTAGCATCCAAAGAAAGCGGCAACTCTAGCCATCCAGAACAGGTTCCCTAAAAATGCCGAGTTTTTTTTCCTTGTGAAAAGTAAAGGGTGATTTTTTTGAGGTTAGGATTTTCATGCATTAGTATTTGACAGATCACGTGGGATTTCAGACATGGTGTCAAAGAGAAAGATGCTCAGTATGCTTTGACATTTCATCATGAATAGACTTACTAACGAGCAACGCTTGCAAATCATTGAATTTTATTACCAAAATCAGTGTTCGGTTCGAAATGTGTTCAAATTTTGACAAATTTTGTTCAGCGATGAGGCTCATTTCTGGTTGAATGGCTACGTAAATAAGCGAAATTGCCGCATTTGGAGTGAAGAGCAACCAGAAGCCGTTCAAGAACTGCCCATGCATCCCGAAAAATGCACTGTTTGGTGTGGTTTGTACGTTGGTGGAATCATTGGACCGTATTTTTTCAAAGATGCTGTTGGACGCAACGTTACGGTGAATGAACACATTTCGAACCGAACACTGATTTTGGTAATAAAATTCAATGATTTGCAAGCGTTGCTCGTTAGTAAGTCTATTCATGATGAAATGTCAAAGCATACTGAGCATCTTTCTCTTTGACACCATGTCTGAAATCCCACGTGATCTGTCAAATACTAATGCATGAAAATCCTAACCTCAAAAAAATCACCCTTTACTATCTAGTCTTTTCGGGTTTAATGCCAAGCTCATTATCCTTTCTCAAAGCAGACAACTTTCTTTCCTTGATAGGTCCGTAATAGCAGAGATAAAGCGGCCATGATGGCGAAGTCATACACTTAGTTAACGACATTTTTCATTTCATTCCCTGAGGAACTGAGAATATCATTGATAATAAAACCCGTAAGGAAAGGCAAAAGTCGGGCGGAGCCGACTATATAATACGCTACACTTACCCTACAATTATAAATTCGGGCAATATAAAAATATATATGTATATGAGAGCTATATCTAAATTTGAGTGCAACTCCGGCAATATATATGTATGGGTGCTACATCCAAATTTTGAACCGATTTTGATGAAATTGCAGATATGTTAAGATCACTAACAAAACAATCCGCGCCAAATATTGTGTAGATCGGTCGAAATTTGTTGTTACTACGGTTATATAAGTGCATATCAGGCGATACATATATATCCAAATCTGAACCGATTTTGAAGAAATCTTGCAGATATGTTAGTATTACTAGCAAAACTGTCCGTGGCAAATTTTGTGCAGATCGGTTGAAAATTGTAGCTACTACAGCCATTTAAGTGAAAATCGAGCGATACATATCTATAGGAGCTATGTCTAAATCTGAACCGATTTTGATGAAATTTTGCAGATATGTTAAAATCAGTAACAAAATAGTCCATGCCAAATTTTGTGCAGATCGGCTGAAAATTGTTGTTACTACGGCGATTTAAATGCAAATCGGGCGATACATATCTATGGGAACCATATCTAAATCTGAACCGATTTTGATGAAATTTTGCAGATATGTTAAGATCCGTAACAAAACAATCCATGCCAAATTTTGTGCAGAACGGTTGAAAATTTTAGTTACTACGGCGATTTAAGTGCAAATCGGGCGATATATATCTATGGGAGCTATATCTAAATCTGAACCGATTTTTACCAATATCAATAGCGTCCATTCTTGGGCTAAAAAAGTGATATGTGCAAAATTTCGTAGTGATTGGACAATAAATACGACCTGCACTTTGATTACAAGAATACATGAATGCACAGACGGACAGACGGACATGGCTCCATCGAATCAGAAAGTGATTTTGAGTCGATCGGTATACTTATCAATGGGTCTAGCTCTTCTCCTTCTTAGCGTTGCAAATAAATGCACAAAGTTATAATACCCTGTACCGCAGTGGTGATGTAGGGTATAAAGACAAATCAGAGGGGACAAAACCACTCCTTCGGCAATTCATCTACTTACAATCATCCTAATAGAGACATTCGCAGGTGAAGAGTGGCTAATGCTTTTATTTCAATTTCAAATTCTCCAGAAAAGTGGCTGGATATGAAGCCAATCGGAAAATTATGTATTTGGCCTGAAGTCTTGGACAAGGATTGTCCCGCTGTCCCCTTCTTTCGGAATAAGAACAACCCCAACTTGCCGCTATCCAAGTCCCACTTTTTACATAGCAGGAAGTATGCCATCCGTTTCAGTATATCTGCAGGATTCAAACGAATTAACTGTTCAGACTATCTTTCCTCTTTTCTAATGTCTTTGACCGGACAGTACCTTGACAAAGAGTCGTATGGCCAATCAGGGAAGTCTGTTTCAGTTATTAGAGCGAAATTTGGTAAAGGGACAAATCACACCATCTTTAGATATAGCTGCCATATAATTGACCTCCCGAAATGATTCTTGAAATTCTAGAGGGCGAAATTCTTATTTCATTTGGCTGTGCCATCACTCATTTTGAACAATTCATAGCCGATTAGTTTTTCATAGGCTGCTTAAGATAAACCTAGTCATATAACCATTTAGAATGTTTCCTTAAGCATAATCGTTTACCATGTATTCTTCTATGTTAATGGCCAAATTTTATGATCAAAATTTGAGAGCCTTTCCTTTGGGTTTTTTTATAACTCCACCAAAGGACATTTTATTTTAATAACACCAAGCCAATATGCAATTTTAGAATGATCCTCTATAACTACACGGAAAATTCCTTAATTGCAGTCCCTTCGAATCCCATTGCAAAGTGAAGGGCTTTTACTTAACCCAGCATGTGTGGAATATGTTTGTTCAAAGGAACCAAAAGTATTCGAACATAAAAAATCAATTTTCTGCAACCAAACGACCAAATTTCAATGAGCCTCAAACAACAAAAAGGAAGGGGCATTACGAAATATTTTTCACAACTTTAAACATTAGTTTAAGAATTCCAAAGAGTCAAGCGAAGATCGACCAGCCTCAAAGTTAATGCAATGCAAATCATTTGAATATGGTCTTAAGACTTGCTAAGGAAGACCTCTGTAGAGGAACAGTACGAAGTTTTGGGGTGACAGACCCTTGTTTGCTGCAATATAAAATTACCTTAAACAAGAGGGGGTTTAGGTTGAGGTTCACTACGGTTCAATTCAATTCACTTCACTTTGGATTGGACGTTTTGTTGTGCAAACTCAATTATTTTGTTGTTGGACATTGTTTAGCTTCAGGTTTTGTTTACACTTTTTACAGCCACTTAACTAACAATCACCATGTCCGTCATCATCATCTTCCTTCTTCTTGGTCGTTGCTGTTGTTTGCAGCATCATTGATGATGCCAAGTTAACCGGTATTCCGTGAATTCTTTTTACCAGACATTACCATGAAGCACCATCCATCCAACCATCCATCCATGGTCATGGTAAATCTTGGCAATTTCTTGTCAAAGAATGCGCGAGGATAAATAACAAATACCAGAACACCAACTTACCACGTATTTAAATATTGGCTAGCACCTCTATCAAATTGCCAAAGTACAGTGGAGCTAAATATGGAAATGAAATTGGTAGTGTTCTTTGACACTTTTTATTGGAGGCTACCATGATTGTCGAACAGGCTGATTTAGAATCCTGGAAAAAACGTCCACCAGTAGTTATTTCCTCATCAATGTTGGCGATATAGAAGGCCACCGTAGGGCAGGTGTTAGAATGTCCGCCTATGACGCTGAACGCCTGGATTCGAATCATGGCGAGAACATCAGAAAAAATATTTGACAGCGATGATTATCTTCTCCTAATGCTGGCAACGGAGGCCACCTTGTCGCAGAGGTTAGCATGTCCGCCTATGATGCCGAACGCCTGGGTTCTAATCCAGGCGCGAATATCAAGAACATTTTCAGAGGTGGTTATCCCCTAACTAATGCTGGCCACATTTGTAAGGTATCCTGCCATGTTGAAACTTTTCTACCAAGTGTTATCACAATGCGGCACGCCGTTCGCACTCGGCATAAAAAAGGAGGCTTATCATTGGGCTGAAAATTTAATCGGACAGCGCTCATTGATAGAAGTATCCCCTGTTGCTTAATAGAATGTTCATGGAAAATTTGGTTAATATGCTGGCGACATTTGTGAGGTACTGTATCACTTGGTATGGCATCCATGTAAAAACTTCTCTACAAAGAGGTTTCGGCACGATGGTCTGAAGTCTGAGGTGCGCCACGATGGTCTGATTTGGTTATAAAAAGAGGCCCCTCATTACTGAGCTGAAACTTGAATCGGACAGCACTCATTGATATGTAAAAAGTTTGCTCCTGTTCCTTAAGGGAAAGTCCATGGTCAACATTGCATTACATCATTCCACCGTATGCATTATGTGATTGTCTGAACCATCGCCTGCAGAACCGCATTATTGTCAGCCAGTCGGAAACAGATCTCTATCCCTGATTCCTCAATGTAGTCCCACTCTTCCCCCTAGCTGTCATCCATGCATGTAGCATGAACTGCTACATGCAATACTTCGAATTTTCCTATCGTCGCCTGTTTCCTGTATGTCTATGGGTTGGATACCCACACAGAAAGAAATAAAAATCTGTTTCAATCACGAAATTAATTGATCCAATCAATTTATTAATTGAAACTCTTTCAATCACGAAAATGATAATATCAATCACAGTTTTTGAAAAAGGTGATTGGCAAAATTTTCAATTAAAAAAATGGCATATTCAACTAAAGGAATGTTTGAAAAGTTTTGAAATTTCCAATTAATTTTTTAATTGATCCAATTAAAAAATTATTGAAATTTTCGAAATATCTAAACAATTTTCTAATTGGATCAATTACAAATTTAATTGAAAATATTCAAATGTTATATTAAAATTTTAGTGAAAACCGAACAGTGGAAAGACTTTTTGTGGGGGAGTTTTATCTTCTATATATAAAGTGTATTTATCAAAATTTTGAGCGGCTGGAATTTTTCAAAACGGGACTGTCATAATAGTTCTGTTGGGTCCATTAAAAAATTATTGAAAGAACTTACTGCCTAAGCCACTAAAATTTTTTTTCTTTTCATACCCTACACCACCATTGTGGTACAGGGTATTATAAGTTTGTGCATTTGTTTGCAAAGCTAAGAAGGATAAGAGCTAGACCCATTGACATGTACACCGATCGGCTTAGAGTCCTTTCCTGATTCGATTAAGCTATGTCCGTCTGTCTGTCCATGTATTCTTGTGATCAAGTTACAGTCGCATTTATCGTCCAATTGTCATGAAATTTTACACAAGTCTCTTTTTTGGCCAAAGGACGAACGCTATTGATTTTGAACAAAATCGGTTCAGATTTAGATATAGCTTCCATATATATCTTTCACCCGATATGGACTTTAAAGGCTGTAGAAGCCACAATTTTTGTCCGATCATTACAAAATTTGGCTTTTGTAATGATCGGACAAAATTGTGCACACATATGATGTCTTCATATGTGTGCACAATTTCATAAAAATCGGTTCAGATTTCAATATAGCTCCCATATATATCTTTCATTCGATATGGCCTTTAAAGGTTGTAGAGGCAACAATTTTGGTTCGAGCTATACAAAATTTGGCATGAGATGCTTCATTTGATTTCTTCATATGTGTGCAAAGTTTCATAGAAATCGTTTCAGATTTAGATGTAGCTCCCATATGTATCTTTCATCCGATATGGCCTTTTAAGACTGTTGAAGCCACAAGTTTGGTCCGATCTTTGACATGTGGGTGTTTTGTTTAACACCCTCATATGTGCGCAAAATCTCGTCAAAATCGGTTCAGATTTAGATATAGCTCTCATATATAACTTTCATCCGATATGGAATTTTATGACTATAGCAGCCACAATTTTGGTCGAATCTTTACAAAATGTTTCAATACGACTGCAAAATTTCATAAAAACCGGTCCAAATTTAGATATAGCACCCATATACAACTTTTATCCGATATGGAGGTTTAAGGCTGTAGAAACCAAAATGTTGGTCCGATCTTTACCAAATTTGGCATAGGGTGCTTTATTTGACGTCTTTATATTTTTGCAAAATTTCATAAAAAATGGTTCAGATTTAGATATTCCTCCCATATATATCCGTCATCCGATTTGGACTTTAAAGCCTGAAGTAGGCACAATTTTGGCTCGAGTTCTACAAAATTTAGCGTGAGTTGTTTTCTTTAAAGTCCCAATGCGAGTGCAAAATTTCGCATAAATCAGTCTAGATTTAGACATAGCTTCCATATATATCTTTCGTCCGATATGTTCTTTGAAGGCTGTAGAAGTCACAATTTTAGTCCGATCTTAACAAAATGTAGTACGAGGTGTTCTATTTGACGCCTTAATACGTGTGCAAAATTTCATAAAATTCGATTTAGATTAAGATATAGGTCCCCGATGTATATTTCATCCGAAATAGACTTTAGCCTGTAGAAACCACAATTTTCGTCCGATTTTGCATGAGACGTTTTACTTGACGTTCCAATACGTGGGCAAAATTTCATTAAAATCGGTCCTGATTTAGATATAGCTCCAATGTATATTTTATCCGATATGGACTTTTAAGGCAGTACAAGCCACAATTTTGGTCACATCTGTACAATATAGGGCGTGAGGTGTTCTATTTGACGTTCTAGTATGTGTCAATAAAATTGACACAGGTTTCGATATAACTCCCATATAATATTTTATCCGATATGGTCTTTTAAGGTTGTGGAAATCCAAATTTCTTGTCCTATCGATTTTTTATTTGAATAGGTATCCAAATTAAAGTTTGACTAGATTTCGAGATAAGTTCTACATATTAAAAGTACTACGTACACCAGGTGTCGCGGTCGGATCCGCCAGACTTTTGCCTTTCCTTACTGGTTTGTCACTCGATTCGTTCGTCAATTCAATGAAACAGCTGTTTTCCCTCTATAAAATCAGCTGTTTTCTATGAATGGAAAATTGCCAAAATTTAAATCACGATCGTAATTAGAAAAAGTTCAGATTCAATTGAAAGCATTGTTGAATCAATTAATTTTTTAATTGAAATTAACAAAATTTTCAATCACGATCATAATTGAAAAATGTTCAGATTCAATTAAAAAAATTATTGCATCAATTAATTTTTTGACTGAAAATTGTCAAAATTTCAATCACGCAAGTAATTGAAAAAATCCGTATTAAATGAAAATCATTATTGAATCAAACAATTTTTTAATTGAAAACATTTTGATTTTCATTTAAATTTTTAATTGAAACAATTTTTATGATATTTTTTTCTGTATAGAAGTTTCTAATACCATAGAACCCGGCTTATGCCAAGGCAACATGTTCTCTAAATCTTTTGTATTGTCCTTATTTTGCACTTTTACTTCGTTGCAGTTTGTAGGTAACTTAAAAAGTTTGTGTCTCCTTAACATAGATTCGTTACAATTCGTGACTTGAGTTCCACTATGCGTAAAAACAGACAATTGCACTCTTTAGCATAGAGTTAAAATTTGAATACGGAAGCACATAAGGAGATATTTAATTGGTGCGAGTTCTAAATTTAAGATGTTTAGTGGTATCATTGGTGCAAATCTCAAGTCCTAGATGTTTCACACTAAACTGGTATGAGTTGTCTGAGGTATGAGAACTACAACTACCTAGGAACCTGTGGATAATAGGAA
This sequence comes from Stomoxys calcitrans, assembly GCF_963082655.1. Lineage (NCBI taxonomy): Eukaryota > Metazoa > Arthropoda > Insecta > Diptera > Muscidae > Stomoxys > Stomoxys calcitrans. The sequence continues at coordinate 124,909,444 of NC_081556.1, forward strand.
ACCAGAGGGTGAAGTTACCTGGCTTTATGACAAAGTTGGAATAAGATACTGACATTCTTCTTCTATCGAGAATTCGAAGAACGAAGTGGTGGAATCAATAAGGTCCAAAGCATTTCTCCTGTAATTTCAGTAATTTAACAGGTTCAAACCGACATTTGAATGCCATTGCACATCTTGCTGACGCCCTAAAGGCTACTAAATCTTCGTTGGAGTAGTTACACTTTTCATGAGATATAACTTTAAACCATTAGAGCTATGATTTGATCTCATAATCAAAGTAAGACCCCTGGACCGGGAACCTCCTTTTCTAGTGGAAAAGCTTTACATAGCCGAAGTATCTGCAAATTCCTCCAGCAAAAAGTTCTTGTCGAAATTCGAAGTGCTATGCGTGCATGCTAAACTGCACTCCACGGTGCCCCCTTATTATAAAACTCATTAAAATCTGTATTGTTTTCTACCACTTTACATCGTTTATAAAGTTTTGGCCTCGAAACTTGTTGTGGTGCGTTCGTGTCTTTGTGCCAAGTAAAGTGTTATTTTCGCCGTTTCAATGTCTGTTATATTCCCTGAAAGTGGCTACAGTTTTTCGTTTTTTTTTTTTTTTGGTTATGCCAACGATCATGTCAAAGAAGACATTTTGCTCAACACTTTTCACCGTGCAGCCAAAGCCACCAATAAACCCAACTACAAGATGGAATATCTTGCAGCCATTTGGTCATCGAAAGGTGTTTTCTTCAACAACAATTTTCTTCAACCCTTCATTTTGGCGTAGAACAGTTTCGAAAAAAGCAGCGAGCCATTGTAACGTCGTCCTGTTATTGAATTGAATGACCAAAGCCGCAGGCTTGACTTTTGCTCCAATTTAAGTGCCAGACCGAAAGCGACCAAGAACATGCCTTTGTGTTCCCTTTCTTCAGAAGAGCGAATGGAGCGGCACACATGCCTTGGCCAGGGCCATGAAAATGAAATGAGAAACAAGTGTCAGTTTTAAAAAATGACTGATGGCTACAGGTCGTGCTATCTGCGTATTAGCGATGGTAGGCCAAGTTTGGATTGCGGCCAAGGGGAGTTTAAATTTAATGTCTTATTGTAGTGAGTAGTGAATTTTGGCAAATGGCTAAAATGTAGATGGTGTTCCCAAAGAAAAGGTATTATTTCTTGCTGGTGAATACTTAAAATGTGCTGTGGATGTGGTGAAAATGATTTTTGCGAAGAGTTAAATTCTGTGGAAAAAACAAATCTCAAAGAAATGTGAAGGGCTAAAATTTTGACATTCATTTATTTAAAAATTAAATAAAAAATTAAAAATTAAATTAAATTTAAAAAAAAAAATTTAATAAAAATTAAAGCAATCTAAAATAGTTTGAAAGCCATATCAGAATAAATATATCATCATGATGTCATGAAAGAAGCATATATGGGAATTATAATCTTATTTTGAGGCTTATCCGAAACGGAAAGTTATCTATTCTACTAATTTTCAAGGTCTGTTTCAAATAGGATCAAAATGAGATCGTATCGAAAGATATTCGGAGTAGTTTGTAGACTTTCTCCATATTCCAATTCGGGTCTTTGAAGTCCGTATCTTCCATTATCTCACGCTTCCCCTTATTCAGGCCATTACAATCTAATAGCTTGCGTGCAAATAGTTCGAAACATTTACCCGTGCTAACTGTTTTCAATGTAAACAATTATCGTGCTTTTGAGTTGGCGAAATATCCGCCTTTAAATCATAAACAATTACCACAAATTATATCTTAGCACCAATTTTTTAATAACAGAGCAGCATTATCACCGCCACCACCACACCGTTGCCACCACTATCGCCATACTTCATTGGTCCCCCTTACAAAAAACAAAAACAATGCGGCCGGAAAACAGTAGCTGCTCGCACACACTTGGTTCGCACACTGCGTTACGAATCGCCTACTATCGTAATTTACACTGGGATTTGTTATTACGCAGTATTGCATTGCGCCTCAAAGCTCTGTAAAACGAAGAAATATTTACACTTTTTAGCACAATTTAAACTCTGTTAATTATAGACGGATACAGCAATGCGATTATGTGAGCTGTCAGAATGCATCAACCGTTGTCTTACTCAAAGACAATGGAAGGAAACTTGTCCGAAAAACAAAAAGTTTAACCATATGACTGTGTATATTGGCTAACTTAGCTAGTGGGCAAATATTTTTGTGTGCCATAAAAATAGGAAAATTTTTTTGAAACTTTTGTAATAAGACGATTTATGAAACTAATTGTAAATACTTTAATAACCAGTAAGGAAAGGCAATAATCGGGCGGACACCACCGAGTATACGTAATACTTTTAATAGATAGCACTTATATCCAAACTTAGTCAGACTTTAATTTTGCATACCTACAGGGTGGCTGATGAAAGCCGCTACCAAAAAAAAATGTAATAACTTTTTTTCTATTTAATAATAATAATTTAATAATTAATTTAATTAATTAATTAATTAATTTAATTAATAATAATTTAATAATTAATTTAATAATTTAATTTAACATGAATAAAAGAAAAATGTATTCCATACACCGAAAAAAAAATGTAGCAATATTCATCATTGTAGCAATATTCATCAGCCACCCTGTATTGAAATATCGAATAGAACCTTATATGATTTTCTTACGATGGTACAAAAATTGTGGATTCTACACCCTTAAAAGTCGAAACGCATGAAAGATATATATGGGAGCACACGTTTTGGGATGTCAATTAAACCATCTCATGAAAAATTTTGTAAAGATCGAACCAAAATTGTGGCTTTTAAAGCCTTAAAAGGCCATATCGAATGAAAACTATGTAGGGGAGCTATATCTAAATCTGGAACGATTTTTATGAAACTTTGCATACATATGAGGACGTTGAATAAAACGGCCCCATGACAAATTTTGTAAAGATCGGACCAAAATTGTGGCTTCTTCAGCCTTAAAAGGCCAAATCGGATGAAAAATATATATGGAAGCTATATCTAAATCTGGACCGACTTTTATGAAACTTTGTTCACATATGAGGATGTTGAATAAAACGGTCCATGCCAAATTTTGTAAAAATCGGACCAAAATTGGTCCGATCTTTACATCTAAATATCTAAATCTGGACCGACTTTTATGGAATTTTGCACACATATGAGAACGTTGAATAAAACGCTCCATGCCAAAATTTGTAAGGATGGGACCAAAATTGTGGCTACTACAGCTTTAAAAGGGCATATCGGCTGAAAGATATACATGGGAGCTATATATAAATCTGATCCGATTATGATGAAATTTTGCACACATATTGGGATGTCACAAAAAGCACCTCGTGCCAAATTTTGTAAAGATTGGACCAAAATTGTGCCTTCTACAGCCTTAATAGGTGAAATCGGACGAAAGTTATATATGGGAGCTATATCTAAATCTGAACCGATTTAGATGAAATTTTGCACACACGAAACATTTCATGCCAAATTTGGTAGAGATCGCACCAAAATTGCGGCTCCTACAGCTTTAAAAGGGCATATCGGAAGAAAGATATATACAGGGTGGCTGATGAATATTGCTACAATGATGAATATTGCTACATTTTTTTTTCGGTGTATGGAATACATTTTTCTTTTATTCATGTTAAATTAAATTATTAAATTAATTATTAAATTATTATTAATTAAATTAATTAATTAATTAATTAAATTAATTATTAAATTATTATTATTAAATAGAAAAAAAGTTATTACATTTTTTTTTGGTAGCGGCTTTCATCAGCCACCCTGTATGGAAGCTATTGGGTTGCCCAAAAAGTAATTGCGGATTTTTTAAAAGAAAGTAAATGCATTTTTAATAAAACTTAGAATGAACTTTAATCAAATATACTTTTTTTACACTTTTTTCTAAAGCAAGCTTAAAGTAACAGCTGATAACTGACAGAAGAAAGAATGCAATTACCGAGTCACGAGCTGTGAAAAAATTTGTCAACGCCGACTATATGAAAAATCCGCAATTACTTTTTGGGCAACCCAATATATCTAAATCTGGACCGATTTCAATAAAATTTTGCAAGCGTTGTGGGTAGTTAAAAAAAACACTTTGTGCCAAATTTTGTAAGAATCGAACCAAAATTGTGGCTTCTACAGCTTTAAAAGTGCACATCGGATGAAACGTATATCTTTACTTTAATTGGCTACGAAAGAATATTTGTTCCACTAGCGGAACGTAGAATAGCGTTCCAAGCGCCTCGATCTTCTGCGCTCATTCTAAAATCTCTGTCACCAAGTTCCGAGGTGTCTCCCACAACTTGATCTTTCCATCCGGCTTTTGGTCTTCCCGGTTTGCGTGTACCACCGTGTTTGAAAGATATACAATATATAGGAGCTATATCTGAATCTGGACCGATTTTTTTTTCAAAATCAATAGCGTTCGTCCTTGGACAAAACAGACACTTATACAAAAGTTTGTGAAAATCGGACAACAAATGCGACCTGTACCTTGATTACAAGAATACATGGACAGACAGACGGACATAGCTAAATCGAATCAGGAAGTGATTTTAAACCGATCCGTATACTTATCTATGGGAATAAAAATTAAAATTTGCAACTGTGTAATAGGTACATACAAATTTAGTTTAGGTTAGGTCGGTTGGCCCTGATGATGTATCATCGGTTGAATTACAAGCTGTATCCGACAGACTGGCTCCTTGCCTTAGGGAGATGCACTCTGTTTGTATCAGCATGTCGTATATACCTGTGGAATGGAGGGACACAAAGGTCATTTTCATTCCATAAGCAGGAAACCCTTACAACATGAAGGCGAAAGATTTTCGTCCTATAAGTTTGTCTTCCTTTATGGTGAAGAAGGGAGGTTGATAGAAACATATCTTAGGGCAAATATCCCTGGAGATAGCCTGTCCCGGCAACAGCATGCATATAGTAAGGGCAAGTCCACTGAAACGACCCTCCACGACCTAGTCGCCTATATGGAGGGTTTTCTCGCTGTCAAGGAGAACACAGTGGTAGCATCTATTGACATTGAAGATGCTTTCAATAATGTAAAACTTAAGTCAATCTGAAGGAGCTAGAGTTTGTAGGCATCAACACTACCCCTTTGGTCATGTGGCGGCTATGGACACTGTGTTATCCTTGATACAATGTCCGATGTTTCAGGCAGTGTGGACTATACCCTGTCTGAGTCGCTTTTTGATAAAAAGATAAAGTACCATTTGGAACTACGATATCCCTGGTAATAGAAGTTACATAGACTGCTATACGAATGGTTCCCAACTAGACGACCAGGTGGGCTTTGAGGTGTACTCTAAAGATCTATTGTAGATATGGTCATTTCGTAAAGGTTTCCCGATCGCTGCAGTGTATATGAAGCGGATATCCTTGCAATTAAAGAAGTGGTGGAATGGCAAAGATATAATGTCATAACGACGATTGGCATAAATAGCTTCTCAGACAGCCAAGCAGCCATTAAAAAACTGCCCTCGACTGTCGCAGATCTCTTAAGGAGATGGCTGAACAAAATTCATCTGTTTTGGGTGCCGGGCCACAGAGATATGCCAGGGAATTGTAAAGCGGATGAGCTTGCGAGACTAGGAACTGCCTTACACATTCCAATGAAAATAGAATTTGTGGCTATGCCTCTAGCAACATGTAAGATAAGTTTTCAGAATCCGGACCGAAGGGCAACGAATGGTCGATGGTCACAAAGAGGGGGCGGTGAGAATTCCAAAACTATGTGGCCTGATCTAGACTTGAAGAGGTTTAATGCTTTGTTGTCATTGGCTGGAACTGAAGTCTCAGTCGTTGTGTTCGTCATGACAGGTCACTGTCTAATCGGCAAACATGCTGACAGACTGAAGGTAGCCAGTAACGACTTTTGCAGAAGCAGTGAGGACGTCGAAGTAGAAGAGATTATAGAACACCTTCTGTAAGTGTGTCCCGCACTAGCAGTTAGAAGGAGTTCCACTTTATTTTCTCATATCTTTGAGAACCAGTCTGATTTAGCGGATGTGAACATTCGCAAGTTATTGGGCTTTTTAAAGCGATCTGGATAGTTCAACGGTAGAAACTAGAAGGCATTTTCCTTCTTCTGTTTCTGTGGTATAAGAATGGACGAAAACCTCAAAGTGAGTCTGATGGCAGACTGCCACTTAAACCTAACCTACAGATGTAGAGAGAGGCACGGACGCCACCGTAGCGCAGAGGAATGCGTGTCCTCATCTGACGCTGAATGCCTGTGTTCGAATCCTGGTGAGAACATCTCAACAAATTTTCATCACTGGTTATGCCTTCCTAATGCTGGCGACATTTGTGAGGTACTTTACCATTTGGTATGACAGCCATGTAAAAACTTCCCCACGTAGAGGTGTCGCACTGCGGCACTCCGTTCGGACTCGACTATAAAGAGGAGGCCCTTTATCACTGAGCTTAAAACTTGAATCGGGTCGCATTCATTGATATGAGCCCCTATTTGCCCCAATTTCTTAATGGAATGTTCATGGGCAAATTTGCATTTGCAGAGAGAGAGAGAGAAAGAGGCACTGAGACGTAAATTTATGTAGGTCCCAGATGTTATGTGGCTATGGATGTTTCAGGAAGTAATTGCATCGAATGACTTAATGTATGGATCTACCTTCTTCGACCTCAGCAGTTGGTATGATCGGCGCAGAGAACTAGTAACATTGATTGGTGACATTTTACTCGAGAACATATCGCAAAAAACAGGAAAACGAGAAGACAGCCAACAGATACGCTGAACAGATTCTTTGTAGAAATAATAAAGACATGAACGCAGTGGTTTAGAAGGCAAGGTGGAGGTCTGACGATGGTTAAGCACACTGGGAGTTCACCTCGAAGTAGTGCGAAGATGGAATGTAAACCACGGGGTGACATTGGGTGTGTATTTAGTCCTTACTGTCAACTTTGCCGGAGCCTTTAATACAACAGACATAATCGTTAGATGAGTAAAGGATTTTTCCATCGCATTCTGCAAAAAACTGATTTCAATTATCCGGTTTAACCGCGAGGAAAACTTTTAAAATTAAATTTAAATTTATTTTTCCCAGTGTATTATGATATCTTAAGCAACCATACTAATAACAATAATAGCAATTAATTAATGCCATAAAAGGCATTAACAAACTGGGGTATGACGAAGAAAAATGTTCGCGCATTCACTCTCACAGAATTGCACGTAAAGCGATTAACACGAACCTATGGAACGTATTCACGATGTAAAACTTAAGGAATTTTTAAATTCAAGCATTTCCAGTGAAATAGATCCAGTGCGTACCTGTAACGTATGCGAGAAAAAATACGTGTATGGTGGATCAACTTTTTCTATCCGCCAGTCTATTCTTTATGTTTGGTATTGTTATGCCCCTTCTCTATTGGCATAGGTAAAGGATCCATAAGATATTGCTATCGCCATTGCAAACACCATCGATGTTGATGATGATGTTGTTGAAGGGTTATTATAAAGCTTAAGCATAACTATGACCATTGTTGCTGAAACATATGTAGGGATATTTATTAGACATTTGTCTATATTTGTGTGAATACACTTGGAGAAATTTTGTAGTAAAAAGAATGAATGTGATTTTTTTAGAAAAATAAAAGTTCCACAACATACCAACTCAAATATAGTCAAAGACGAAACTCTAATACCTTACACCACAGAAATCGAAAGAGATTCAATTTCGATTGGTTAACTTATTTTGAAGCGAAAAAGCACCCACCATGGAATATTTGAAAACCAATTATTGTTTGAATTTGCACATCTTTACCTTTAAGTATATCTGCTGCATTGCCACAACTTTAGCTTATAAATCAGACATCATAAGTCTATAGTAATCAAACAATTATAGCAGCAACATTAGCCAAAGCACAATAAAAAAGACCACAGCAATTACAAAATATAAAATGAAATAACAACCATCATGGCTGCTGGCACAAATGATTTATAATTGTGCGTTTATTGGCCATTTTGACTGCAACCACAATCAGAGTGCAGCCAAAAGAACGAACAACTCTTTTTTTTATCTTATATGCCTAACCAATGTCTACGATTTCACATTCAAGAAACCACCAAGAAGTCCAACATCAGCCATAACTGACGCGCAATGGCAGTGCGAACAACAAAAAATGTGTAATTCAGTTTTTGCTGAACGATTTTTAATTGTTTCCAACAATCGTCTGGCTAAGTGAGTTACTTGATGGAAGCTTTAAGTTTTTATCCCACCAATTGGTTTGGTTGGACTGTCTGCATGGTTGCCTGCAGGAGCCTTTAAATGAGCCCCACATAAAGACTTTAGTAATTAGCAACAACTTTATCCATTTTCTAGATGGTCAAAATTGCATCTCTGACTGATCGAGGTGGGATGGGTAACTGAAAAAGGTATAATTGCCATACTTGCGATACAATCGAAGAAAATTGCAATGGCACTAAAGATTTATCCAGTGTGAAGAAGTTGTATATGATTTAATTCTGTCTGTCATGGAAACATGTTGAAAATAGTTGCTAGCCATTTTCTAAGGAAAAGTCCATGGGAGTGATTGCTTTTTGATGGAATATAAAACCATGGTTCTGGCTACAAAAACAATTAATTATGAAATTAGTATTTTTTTAAGATCTTTACACCCTCCACCGTAGGATGAGGGTATACTAATTTCGTCATTCTGTTTGTAACTACTCGAAATATTCGTCTGAGACCCCATATATATATATATATATATATATATATATATATATATATATATATATATATATATATATATATACTTTATATTCTTGATCGTCGTGACATTGTATGTCAATCTAGCCATGTCCGTCCGTCTGCCCGTCTGTCTTTCGAATGCACGCTAACTTTCGAAGGAGTAAAGCTAGCTACTTGAAATTTTGGGATTGTAAATGGGCCATGTTTTGATATAGCTGCCATATAAACCGATCTTGGGTCTTGAATTCTTGAGCCTCTACAGGGCGCAATTCTTATCCGATTTAAATGAAATTTTTCACGACGTGTTTCGCTATGATATCCAACAACTGTACCAAGTATGGTTCAAATCGGTCCATAACCTGATATAGCTGCCATATAAACCGATCTGGGGACTTGACTTCATGAGCCTCTAGAGGGCGCAATTCCTATCCGATTTGGCTGAAATTTTGCACCACGTATTTTATTATGACCTTCAATAACTGTGCCAAGAATGGTTCAAATCGCTTCATAACCTGATATAGCTGCCATATAAACCGATCTGGGATCTTGACTTCTTGAGCCTCTTGAGGTCGCAATTTTTATCCGATTTGCCTGAAATTTTGTACGACGGATCCTCTCATGACCATAAACATACGTGTTTATTATGGTCTGAATCGGTCTATAGCCTGATACAGCTCCCGTATAAATCGATCTCTCTATTTTACTTCTTGAGCCCTCAAAGGGCGCAATTCTTATTCGAATTGGCTGAAATTTTACACAGGTCTTCAACATATAAGTTAATTGTGATCCGAACCGGACCATATCTTGATATCGCTCTAATAGCAGAGCAAATCTTTTTTTTATCCTTTTATCCTTTTTTTGCCCAAGAAGAGATGCCGGGAAAAGAACTCGAAAAATGCGATCCATGATGGAGGGAATATAAGATTCGACCCGGCCGAACTTAGCACGATTTTACTTATTTTGCCTAAGAAGAGATGCCGGGAAAAGAACTCGAAAAACGCAATTCATGGTGGAGGGTATATAAGATTCGGCCCGGCTGAACTTAGCACGCTTTTACTTGTTTTCCTTATGATTTTCCAAGATTATCTTCATACCATTTTGGGATTTCGACGGCATAGTTTCCAGCCTTAAACCATCAGTTAATTGTAATTTAATATGCCAAAAAATTACTTTATTTTACTTTAGTTGGCTATGACAAAATATTTGTTCCACTAGCCGAACGTGGAACGGCTAGTGTAACAAATATTCTGTCATAGCCATTTAAAGTAAGTAAATAGCCAAACGTAGAATAGCGTTCCAAGCGCCTTGATCTTCTGCGTTCATTCTAAAATCTCTGACACCAAGTTTCGAGGTGTCTCCCACCACTTGATCTTTCTATCGGGCTTTTGGTCTTCCCGGTTTGCGTGTACCACCGTGTTTACCTTCAAAAGACTTCTTTGCTGGAGCTTCTTCATCCCTTCTGACAACATGACCTAGCCAACGCAGTCGTTGTATTTTGATGCGTGTAACTATGCTATCGTCGTCATACAGCTCATACAGCTCGTGGTTCATACGTCACCTATTTTCTCTATTAACGCAAACTGGTCCATATATATTACGAAGAATCTTTCTCTCACATACTCCAAGCACTGCCTCATCTGCTTTCGCAAGTACCCATGCTTCAGAACCATATAACAACACGGGTAGTATCAGTGTTTTGTATAGTGTAAACTTCGTCTGTCGAGAGGTGGCCTTATTTCTAAACTGCTTACTTAGTACAAAGTAGCATCTGTTTGGCCGTATTATTCTTCGCTTTATCTCAAAACTGGTGTCATTCGTTTCGGTTACGGCGGTGCGGACAAAGTTAATGACTATCTCAAAGTTGTGGTTCCCAATTTCCTTCATGTCAAAATAATATCTTGTTTAGTTTCCAAACAACAACAAAATATTGGTCGTTTTGGCAGATATATCCAATTATAAACCGATCTGAACCATATTAAGGTCGGATATCGTGAGGCTCAGAAAAACTCACTGTTTCAAATTTCAGCGAAATCGGGTAATAAATAAAGCTTTTATGGGCTTTAGTCCCCTTATCGGTAGATCGGTCTATATGACAGTTATATCTAAATATAGTCCGATCAGAACCATATTTAGGTTGGTTGTTGGGAGGTCCTAACCTACTAACTGTTTCAAATTTCAGCGAAATCGGGTAATAAATAAAGCTTTTATAGGCTTCGGACCCCTAAGCGGCAGATCGGTCTATATGGCAGCTATATCTAAATATAGTCCGATCTGAACCATATATACGTCAGATGTCGGTAGGCTTAAAATAACTCGCTGTTTTAAATTTCAGCGAAATCGGGTAATGAATAAAGCTTTTAGGGGTTCAGACTCTTTATCGGGAGATCGGTCTATATAGCAGCTATATCTAAATATGGACCGATCTAATCTATATTTAGTTAAGATGTCGGGAGGCTTAAAATAACCCACTGTGTAAAATTTCAGCGAAATCGGGTAATAAATAAAGCTTTTATGGTCTTCAGACCCTTTATCGTTAGATCGGTCTATATCGTAGCTATATCCAAACATGGTCCGATTTGGCCCATTCAAGAACTTGGCCCGTGCATCAAAAAGACGTTTCTGTGCCAAATTTCAGCTCAATATCTCAATTTTTGAAGGCTGTAGAGTGATTACAACTGATGGACGGACAGACGGACAGACACACGGACATCGTTAAGTCGTCTTAGAATTTTACGACGATCCGAAATATATATACATTGTAGGGTCGGAAATTGATATTTCGATGTGTTGCAAAAGGAATGACTAAATGAATGTACCCCCTATCCTAAGGTGGTGGGTATAAAAAAACAATAACGAGTAGAACGGGTAGGGATAACCTTTTGAAATCTGAGAGATCAGAACAGATATTGAGGTCTACGTTATCCGTTCTGATCTAGGGTATTTTCGACTTTTAATTTTTGTTTTTTTATACCCTCTACAATTGGATGGGGTTTTACTAACATCGTCATTCCGTTTGTAATATATCGTAATATTGCTCTGAAACACCGGGTTCGAATCCTGGCGTGACCATCAATAAAAAAATTCAAAAATTTTCAGCATTGGTTTTCGCTTCTAAATGCTTCCGAGATTTGTGAGATACTATATGTATAAACTTTTCTCCAAATAGGTGCCGCACTGCGGTACGCCGTTAGCACTTAGCTATAAAAAGTAGGTCTCTTATCATTGAGCTTAAAACTTGAATCGGACTGCACTCATTGATATGTGAGAAGTTTGCCCACGTTCCTTAATAGAATGTCGATGGGCAAATTTGCTTCCCATATAAACCGATCTTGATTGTACTTCTTGAGCCTCTAGAGAGCTCAGTTTTCAGTAGAATCCGTCCAAAACATTCATATAAGCTCCTATATAACCCTATCTTCCGATTTTATATATAGGCCTCTAAAGAGCGTAATTCTTATCTGATTTAGCTAAAAATTTGCACAGTGACTGTTACAATGACCTCTAGTATACGAGCGTTGCCTTTTATATTTCGGGATGAGAGAACACAATAACAAATATTAATCATCGAAAATCGTTTTATTGTTTTGCAAAATATTCCCCAATAAGATCTATTATGGTCTATAAACGTTTGCATTTGAACCAATTGTCGAAGCACTTTTGCCACTTTGATTGGTATTGGAATAGGTATCTCCAAAACATGCATTCTGAACGAAATACGATGTTGAGGCTTTTAATAAAAATCCATTTTCCGCAGAATACGACGGGACTCACAGAGATACCGGAATCTGGGAATAATGAGGTTGATCGAAGTCTTATCATAACTGAATTTATGGTTAAGGAAGCCTTGAGGAGCTTCAAACTATTTAATTCACCCACACCTGATGGAATATTTCCGGCGTTACTACAAAAGTAGGCAGACTATCTGGCGCCTCATCTGGCCACTGTGAAAATAGCGTGCCTAGGACTTGTATATACTCCAAAATCCTGTCAGGAGGTAAGGTTGGTATTTATACCCAAGCCCGACAAGGCAAGTTATGCGACACCAAAGGCCTACAGACCTATAAGCCTTATGACGTTCTACTCAAAACCAGGGAACGCATTGTGGATACCATGATAAAGAGTATGACATTCAGTGAACTGCTCAAATTCGCACAGCATGTCTATGTCAAGTTGTGTATAAAATAGAAGAATCCTTCGATTCTAAGAGGTAAACATTGGCGATTTCTATTGACAATCCTTAGACCAGTACCGCGTGAACCTGGTCCTTAGAGACTGGATAAACCATATGCTAAGGAAAAGGTGGATAAATTGTGTGTCTCATGACGTAAATATAAGGGAGAAAGAAGCACTGGACACTGCACCGTGGGGCATTTAATCGCCACTCCTGTGGGTGACCACCACAAATGACCTATTAGGGATGCTGACTGAGGAGGGATTGAAACCTGTCTGCTATGTAGACGGTGTTATAATACATCTTTGGGGTACGGATCCGAAACAGCTATGCAGAAGGGCTGAAAGGGTCTTATATACGACATATGAATAGTTAATGTTAATCCAGAGAAGATTGAAATATGGCTGCTCACGAGGAAGACGAAAGTGGGCCAATTTAACGCTCCACGTTTCCTAAATGAGACGATTTCGATATCTGACAAGGTCTAATACTTAGGTGTGATCTTGGACAGGAAACTGAATTGAAAGTGTCGCATTCAGGAGCGTACTGAGAAGGCTCACAGATGATGGGCACTATGTAGACGGGCCGTAGGCTCGAAATGGGGCCTGCATCCGAGGATAGTCTACTGGTTCAATAGGAGAGTGATTAGACCAATACTTACTTACGCCTCAGTTGTTTGGAGGCCACAGTAGCGCAGAGGTTACCATGTCCGCCTATGACGCTGAACGCCTGGGTTCGAATACTGGCGGTGGTTTTCCCCTCCTAATGCTGTGAGGTACTATGCAATGTAAAACTTTTCTCCAATGAGGTGTCGGCACGCCGTTCAGATTCGTCTATAAAAAGGAGGCCCTTATCATTAAGCTTAAACTTGATTCGGACTGCACTCATTGATATGTGAGAAGTTTGCCCCTGTTCCTTAGTGGAATGTTCATGGGCAAAATTGCATTTGAAGTTTGGTGGACTGCTATGGAGATAAAGTGCATCATAAGGACCATACAATAGGTTCAAAGAACATGTTGTCTTGACATACAAATTAAGCGCGATTCAGCCACTGCGGCTATGAGACTTAAGGTGATGGGAGAAGGGATTGAGGATGGGAGCAGCTCATACCACCGCGGTAAAATGGGGGCGACGATAGCAAACCTGGAAGGAATGGAAGAGGTTTCCGATCGAATACCTGAGACGACACATGCGGTCGAGTGCTAGGCACTGCTGACAGCGGCCCAGTCTTGGAGCTAAGTTTTCGGGATCATGCCCGAGAAACGAATGATAGATGGTCTCTAGATGGCTGTGAGCATTCCAAAACTATGTCACCTAATCTAGACTTGAAGAGATCTACCGCTTTGCTGTCACTGGCTAGAACAGACGTCTCAGTCATTGTGTCTAATCGGAAAATACGCTGACAGACTTAAGGTTGCCAGCAACGACTTTTGCAAAAGCTGTGATGACATCGAAGAAGAAGAAATTATAGAACACCTTCTGTGTGTGTTCTGCACTGGCAGTCAGAGGGAGTTCCACTTTAGGTATTCTCTTCTTTGAGAACCTGTCTGATTTAGCGGATGTGAACATTCGCAAGTTGTTTGGCATTTAAAGCGATCTGGATGGTTCAACGGTAGGAACTATTGGGTTGCCCAAAAAGTAATTGCGGATTTTTTAAAAGAAAGTAAATGCATTTTTAATAAAACTTAGAATGAACTTTAATCAAATATACTTTTTTACACTTTTTTTCTAAAGCAAGCTAAAAGTAACAGCTGATAACTGACAGAAGAAAGAATGCAATTACAGAGTCACAAGCTGTAAAAAAATTTTTCAACGCCGACTATATGAAAAATCCGCAATTACTTTTTGGGCAACCCAATACAATAGAAGGCATCTTCCTTCTTCAGTTTCTATGGTATCACAATGGACAAAAACGTCTAAGTGAGTTTGATAGCAGACTTTCATTTAAACCTTACCTAACCTTACCTATCAAGTGTCTGTAGTATGGCCATCTGGAAGATCATGTTACATGGATGGATTAAAGGTAGAGGACAGAGTGGGCATGGGGTCTACATTGAGAACCGAGGGACTGAGATCTGTTTTAGACTGCCTGACTATGTAGGCTGAGATACGGCGATCACGGAATACGTGGGGTGGTGTGGTGCTAACTCGAGTACGTCGAGTGTGAACATCTTTACGGACAGTCAAATGGTCATAAGGGCAATAATAACCAGGACGGTAAGGTCTTGCATTGTAAGAAAGAAATGAACGCCTTCTTTGAGGATGGCACAATCCGCATCGTTTGGGTGCCGGGCCATAACGGAGTAAGGGGGAATGAAAGGGAAGACGATTTGGCAGTGAAGGCCAGAGGGCAGCCGTCAATAAACTTGGTTAACCGGAAGCCTTTCGGGTGCATGCAGTTCGAGTTAAGGGCGTGGGCGACGAACGAAACAGTCGGTAGGACGGCGAAATTTCTATGGGGTGATCCGAATCGTGAGAGAACAAGGCTAATACTGAAAGTAAGTAAGAAGGAGGTCAGTATAGCTTTTGATGTCGTAATGGGACACATAGGATTACTAGCTCACATATGCAAAATCGGTGCGGCAAGTGATAGCAATTGTAGGGCATGTGGGGGAGGTGATGAGACTTTGGAGTATTTCCTATGTCATTGCCCGGCTTTCCGACACCGGTACTTAGGTGGGGACACGATACCAGACATGAACCAACTTAAAGGAGTGGTATGGAAAACAATTAAGGATTTTGTAAATGGCACGTAAAGTCTAACTTTAATTTTTCTTTTTCGAGATTACTTTTTAGTTTTTAGAGCGCACAACAAGCCGATTACTGGATTAGGTGTATGTCCATAGTGGCATTGGGCGGATTTATATCCGCACCCTCTTTTCAACCAAACCTAACCTAGGTGTTTATTTGGGCTCACATGCTTTGAATGACTCGTTTTGGTGGCAAACGAGTCGGTTTGCCCTTATAAATTATAAAGGAAAAACGAGCATTATAAAGGGAAAACGGGTCGTTTGCTCAAAAGAGCTTTGGTCTAAACATAGTATTTATAAGATTAAACGCTACTTCTGAGCTACTAACGTAACAAGGCAGCTGATATTTATATTATCACCTCCGAATTCCAATAAATTTGCAATAAGCAAATAACTTGTTTTCTGGTTTTTATACCCACCACCGAAGGATGGAGGTATATTCATTTTGTCATTCCGTTTGCAACACATCGAAATATCCATTTCCGACCCTATAAAGTATATATATTCTTGATCAGCGTAAAAATCTAAGACGATCTAGACATGTCCGTCCGTCTGTCCGTTGAAATCACGCTACAGTCTTTAAAAATAGAGATATTGAGCTGAAATTTTGCATAGATTCCTTTTTTGTCCATAAGCTGGTTAAGTTCGAAGATGGGCTATATCGGACTTTATCTTAATCTATCCCCCATATAGACAGATCCACCGATTTAGGGTCTTAGGCCAATAAAAGCCACATTTATTATCCGATTTTGCTGAAATTTTGTGAGTTGTGTTAGGTCCTTTGACATCCTTCGTCAATTTCGCCCAGATCGGTTCAGATTTGGATATAGCTGCCATATAGACCGATCCTCTGATTTAGGGTCTTAGGCCCATAAAGGCCACATTTATTACCCGATTTTGCCGAAATTCGGGACAGTTAGTTGTCTTAAGCCTCTCGACATCCTTCGTCAATTTGGCTCAGATCGGTTCAGATTTGGATATAGCTGCCATATAGACCGATCTCTCGATTTAAGGTTTTGAGCCCATAAAAGGCACATTTATTGTCCGATGTCGCCGAAATTTAGGACAGTGAGTTGTGTTAAAACTTTCGATATTATTTTTCAATTTGGCTCAGACCGGTCCAGATTTGGATATAGCTGCAATATAGACCGATCTCTTGATTTATGGTTTTGGGGCCATAAAAGGCGCATTTATTATCTAATTTCGCCGAAATTTGGGACAGTGAGTTCTGTTAGGCTCTTTGACATTTATCTGCAACTTGGTCGAAATCGGTTCATATTTGGATATAGCTGCCATATAGACCGATATCATATTTCGATATAGCATTTTTCCCCGGATTTGACGAAAGGTGGTTTACATATATACCCGAGGTGTTGGGTATCCAAAGTTTGGCCCGGCCGAACTTAATGCCTTTTTACTTGTTTAGTATCTTTTTTGTGTTGTTTGATTTTATTTTCAAATCAATTAACACCTGATTTAGTTGAAGACTTTAAATCAAATCACATCGAGTTGGTTAAGAAATTCACATTGCTAATGAGCTGAAATCGATATAAAATGAAGCTCGTAGGAAAGCAAAATTTATATTTTTGTCATGGCTGATTGTTATTTGTTTAAATTGTGAATTGATTACATATTTGTGTACAAAAAGCAGAAAAAAACAAATAGGAGGAATTCGTTTAAAGCTTGTTTAACGATTGATTTATTTCATTGTCAGCAAATGGTGTCGATATTTTTAGCTTCTTTGTTGTTGGCATTCAAGCAAGGCAAAAATCAGCCAAATACCAAAGACGAAAAGGCAGCCATTAATAAGCCGTTGAATTGATATGAAATTAACACACAAAATACTAAATGTCATTATTAAACGTTTATTAAAAAGGCAGTCACAAAAAAAAAAGCAAAAACAGCAAGCCCCCCCCCAACAAAAAAGTTGCCGGTTTTTTTTATAACATTATTTTGCTTCGATTCAGTCTATCGTCGCCATTGTAGTGGTAGAGGTAGAGTCAGCAGTTATGGCACCAACCAAAAATGGAGGGCTATGAATGACGTAGACCAACAATGTCTTGGCAGACTTCTTATAAATATTCATCATCTTGGTTGCGAGCGTTTTAATGCGATTCGAAAAATTTGATAAAACCCCCTCGCCACCCCTGCTCCATTGAAAATGGAAACAAGAGGAAGAGAATTTGTTCGTGTTGAAAAAACATTTATGTCAGGCAATTTATTTTGTTAATAACTCGAATTCGAACTCAACTCGAACTACAACTCTACTAACCCCAGCGACTAGAGGCAGTAATGTTAGGTAGAAAGAAGTTTAGTATCTGTTTGATGTTACTTGCCTTTGTCATTGTGGGCCATGCCTTTGAAAACCATCTACAATATCATAGTCTACTTGGCGAACGTTTTTGTTTTGGTTCCATTGGTATTTGTGTTATTTTAACACATTGACAGTTGACTAATAAATGCATTTGAAATTCATATTTATGGCTTTATATTCATGTCGCTGTTAGTAATTTTTATACCCTACACCAGAGAATGGGGGATATATTCATTTAGTCATTCCGTTTGCAACACATCAGAATATTAATTTGAGACCTAACAAGTAAGGCCTAACTAAGTTCGGCCGGACCGAATCTTGGACACCCACCACCATGGATTCTGCTAAAAATGTATAAAAACTTTATATAGTTGAAAGGCATAATTTTATTCTACATATCAAACTTCTGTCAAACCAGCAAAGTTAAAGCTTCAAGGAAACGAACAAGGATAATCGAGAGACTGGTTTATATGGGAGCTACATCAGGTTATAGACCGATTTGCACCCTACTTGGCACAGTTGTTGAAAGTTAAACCAGTAAGGAAGGGCAAAAGTCGGGCGGTGCCGACTGTGTAATACCCTACACCTACCCTATAAGTACAATGTGAGAGCTATATGCAATTCTGAACCATTTTTGATGGACTTCGGCGAGCAAAAATATGTTCAAACTGTAACAACTATGCTTAACAAATGACATTATTGCAAATTACCCAAAATCTGACAAACATATATATGGGAGCTATAACTAATACTGAAGCGATTGCCATGAAATTCACCACTAATGTCGAGAGTAATTAGAAAATCTTTGCTGTCAAATTTCGAGAGAATCGGGTAACAAATGGCCATTTTATTGCATTATTTCCGCAAATCGGACGAACATATATATGGGAGCTATATCCAAATCTGAATCGATTTCTATTAAATTCAACTGTAATGTCGGGAGTCATAAGAAAATCCTTCTTGCCAAATTTCGAGAAAATCGGTAAACAAATGACCATTTTATTGCAGTATTACTTCAAATCGGACGAACATATATATGGGAGCTATATCCAGATCTGAACCGATTTTTTCCAATTTCAATAGGTTTCGTCTCTAGGCCAAAAAACATGCAAATGCAAATGCCAATTTTGCCCCTGAACATTCCACTAAGGAACAGGGGCAAACTTCTCACATATCAATGAGTGCAGTCCGATTCAAGTTAAAGCTCAATGATAAGGGGCCTCCTTATACCTCTTTGGAGAGAAGTTTTACATGGTATAGTACCTCACAAATGTTGCCAGAATTAGGAGGGGAAAACCACCGCTAAAAAATTTTTCTGATGATCTCGCCAGGAAATTACTAATATGGTATTAAGTATAAAGTCGCCATAACCCCAAAATTTCTCCAAGCAGACAAATTGAACGTTTCTATCAACATGGTGCTCAAATGAAAGGTTTTCGGGACTACATTACGAATCTGGCATACAAAATCAGATCGAAGTATAGGGGGTCACTCCACCCACCAAAAACGCCACAAATGGGCATATTGGCCAATCACGACTATATGCGATTCGATTTGTTTGTTTGTTCTGTATAGACTTAACAAGTAAAAGCGTGCTAAGTTCGGCCGGTCCGAATCTTATATACCCTCCACCATGGATCGCATTTGTCGAGTTCTTTTCCCGGCATCTTTTCTTAGGCAAAAAAGGATAAAAGAAAAGATTTGCTCTGCTATTAGAGCGATATCACGATATGGTCCGGTACGGACCATAATTCAATTATATGTTGGAGACCTGCGTAAAATGTCAGCCAATTCGAATAAGAATTTGGGGGCTCAAGAAGTAAAATAGAGAAATCGATTTATATGAGAGCTGTATCAGGCTATAGACCGATTCAGACCATAATAAACACGTATGTTGTAGTCATGAGAGGATCCGTCGTACTAAATTTCAGGCATATCGGATGATAATTGTGACCTCTAGAGACTCAAGAAGTCAAGATCCCAGATCGGTTTATATGGCAGCTATAGCAGGTTATGAACCGATTTGAAACTTATTCGGCAAAGTTGTTGAAAGTCATAATAAAATACTTCATGCAAAATTTCAGCCAAATCGAATAAGAATTGCGCCCTCTAGAAGCTCTAGAAGTCAAGTCCCCAGATCGGTTTATATGACAGCTATATCAGGTTATGGACCGATTTGAACCATACTTGGAACGTTTGTTGGAAGTAATAGCGAAACACGTCGTGCAAAATTTCATTCCAATCGGTTAAGAATTGCGCCATCTAGAGGCTCAAGAAATCAAGACCCGAGATCGGTTTATATGACAGCTATATAAGGTTAGGGACCGATTTGAACCATACTTAGCACAGTTGTTGAGAGTCATAGCGAAACACGTCGTGCAAAATTTCATTCCAATCGGATAAGAATTGCGCCCTCTAGAGGCTCAAAATCAAGACCCAAGATCGGTTTATATGGCAGCTATATCAAAACATGGACCGATATGACCCATTTACAATCCCAACCTACCTACACTAATAAGAAGTATTTGTGAAAAATTTCAAGCGGCTACCTTTACTCCTTCGAAAGTTAGCGTGCTTTCGACAGACAGACGGACGGACGGACATGGCTAGATCGACATATAATGTCACGACGATCAAAAATATATATACTTTATGAGGTCTCAGACCAATATTTCGAGTAGTTACAAACAGAATGACGAAATTAGTATACCCCCATTCTATGGTGGAGGGTATAAAAACAGTAGAATCGTTTTTCTCGAAATTTCCACAGATTGTATAGGTTGGTCTGGAAGGAAACATAGGCTATAAAATTTCTTGATATCGGAAGGGGGGCGGACTCACCATCTTACCCCAAAAACCCCACCTATAATGGAATGTGGACGGATCGGAACAATATGGGTATCAGATGAAAAGTATTGAAGAGTAGAATACGAATGTGATATTAAAAATTGAGTAACCAGCGGGCCGCCCCAACACCAAAACTCTCCCAAACATACATATTGGACGTTCATGTCAATATTGGACTCAAATGAAAGGTATTCAGTAGTACATTGCGAATATGGCAAAAAAATGAAGTTCAAGTAATGGGAGGTGTCCCCACCCCCAAATGGACATATTAGCCGATCATGGCTACATTGAACTCAAATGAAAGGTTTTTTGGAGTAAATCAAGAATTTGACACCTATTTCTAGGGCAAAGTGGCGGAGTGCTAGACCCAGCCCCAAAACGCCCTCCAATCGGTACATATTTATCAATCTTGGGAATTTTGGACATGTTTTTTACCCACTACAATATATTGGACTCCTATATTGGTATTGGTGGAATGGTATAAGGGAGTAGAGCAAAAATTTTTGCATTACATAAAAGAACAGGGGCCAACTTCTCACATATCAATGAGTTCTGTCCAATTCAAGTTTAGGCTCAATGATAAAGGACCTCCTGTCGCCAACATTAGAAGAGGATAACCATCACTTAAAATTTTTCCAATGTTGTCGCTAGGAATTGAATTCACGCGTTTAGCATCATTGGCGGACTTGCTTACCTCTGCGCTTCAATGACACGAATTAGATACCCACATTCGGGGTGAAATGTCACCATGTTAAAACTCTACCAAAACAGGACTTATGTATCGACCATTGCAATAAAGGGCTCAAATAAAAGGTATAAGAGAGTTAAAGTAGGCGCTCCGGAACGGGGCCGGTTCGGCTAGTCTTAAATAAAAACTCATCAAAATATGATACTGGGATATAAGGTTTTAAAAATGTCATCATTATAAATATCATATTTTGATATAGCTACCATATAGGCCGATTTGCAAAGTTAGGGTCCTTAGCCCATAAGAGGCGCATTTATTATCCGATTGAAATTTGAATCTGTGACTTGTAAAAAGAATTTGGGCAACTGAACTAAATGTGATGCAAATC
The DNA here is from genome assembly GCF_963082655.1 of Stomoxys calcitrans. Classification (NCBI taxonomy): domain Eukaryota; kingdom Metazoa; phylum Arthropoda; class Insecta; order Diptera; family Muscidae; genus Stomoxys; species Stomoxys calcitrans. The sequence goes on from NC_081556.1 coordinate 124,931,327, forward strand.
AATCCATATTTGGATATAACTATGGATATAGTGGATAGTTATACTATCTATGGCATAATGAATGCATCCATGGTGGTGGAGATCCACTGCTGAACTTAATCTGTTTTACTTGTCCCTTGTATATTTAGAAGGTTTGGCATAGCTTATTTAATAGTCGGCTTTGTTCCACTTGTTTCTCTACTTGTATTTCTTTACAGTTTAGAGGTTTTTTTTTTCTTACATTGCTGTATGTTTCATTTGCCGTATCAAAGACATTGGTTCGTTCCCTTTTCCATTGACGACTGTTGGGCTGGTTGTTTTTGTATCTCAGGCCACCCTTTCATTGAGTTAGGAACTGTTTTAGTGTTGCCTCCTCTTGCTCGGCGTGCCTTTTGTTTTATGAACTCCGCAATAACGTCAAGCCACCATTGCAGGGTCTTAGGTGGCGCAAGGAAACGTAAGAAGTACGAAGAATTTTGTAGCTTTCAATATTTGAAAATGTTGTTCGGTTGTTACATTATGTTAGGCTTTCAGCAAACAACACCGACAGACAAGAGAGACAAACACTGGGGATAAACAAAAACCGAAAAATGGATAGACAATTGTTTGTAAGTTCATGTTCACAAGTTGGTTAAAGACTCGCTGTATGGCAACATTCAGAATGGTTACGAGAGGAGAGTGAGAAGGTTCCAAATAAAATATACAAATATAGTGCGATTTGAATAATTATGGCAGGGATGTCGAAGGGTATAAAAACCAAACTCTCTAAAAAAAATAGCTGTTCAGAATGTCGTCCATAACGGGTAGTTCCTGCGCCTAGCCATTATGTTCCGATCTAGACCATATTCGGTAGGTATTGGGGCTTATATGGACTATATCAAGCAAAAGGTCCGATATAGCCCATCATCGAACTTAACTTGCCTATGCTACAAGTACTGCTTATATGAGCTGAAGTAGCTAAATCGTAAAACCTCATTTACACTGTTCGTTAAATCGGAATTTAAGGCTCTCGTCAGCTGATTTTATAAAGGGAAGACATATGGTTGATCCCTTAAAACAGGTTTTAATGAACAGCGTAAACGTGGTTTAAGATACATTTGTATATGGAATAAATCGATTTAAGCGGGAGGCCACCGTTCGGGCTCGGCTAGTAAAAGGAGACTCCTTATTATTGTGTTTGGGCATGTTAATTTAGATTGTCTGAGCATAGAAGACATTGACGTCAATGTCAACAAGATTATGACTGCACTAATGAGGTCTTTCGAAAATAGTTGTCCTCTTCGAGAAAGAAAATTAGCCCAAGAAAAACCTTGGATGTTCAAGGAGATACACAATATTGGGAAAGAGGTCCACAGACTTTTTAACAGAGTACGTAGTAAAAAAGGGGAAGTTTAATGGGCTCAAGAAATACCATAAAATCACCAGATCGGCAAAACGTGCCTCCTGCGAGTAGGACGATAGCGTTAATAATGCCGGCAAAACGTTTCTCTCAAGAGCTCATGTTCAAATTGCAACATTAGTAGACAACATAAGAGTGAGAGCATAGCGCCCCACCTGGCCAATATTTTTACATCGTGACTAGGATTTGCATATACGCCGAAAGACTGGCAGGAGGCAAGGACGGTATTTATACTCAAGCCCCGTAAGGCAAGTTATGCGACACCAAAGGCCTACATACCCTTATGCCTTACGTCCTTTATACTCAAAACCACGGAACGTATTGTGGACACCATAATGAAGAGTAGGACATCCATCGAACTGCTCAAATATAAACAGCATGCCCATGTTAAGGGAAGGTCGGTGGAGACTGCCCTGTACGAGGGCAACCAACCTAGAAGAATCCTTTGATGCAAAAACGTGCACACTGGTGGTATGCATTGACATTGAGGGGGCTTATAACAATGTACGGACCGACACACTGATCCAATCTTTAGACTATTATCGGGTGGACCCGGTTCTTATAGACAGCATACATCATATGCTAAGGAACAAGTGAATAAATTGTTTGTCCCATGACATAAATATGAGGGAGAAAGTGGCACAAGGCACGACACAGGGGTGCATTTTATCGTCATTCCCATGGGTGACAACCACTACGGATGCCGACTGAGGAAAGATTTGAACCCGTCTGCTTGGAAGACGATATTGTAATTCTTCTAAGGATCCGAACCAGCTATGCAGGAGGGCCGAAAGGGTCTTGCAGATGATACACGACAGGGCTAGAGCTAGGGGTCCCAATGTTAATCCAGAGAAGACTGAAATCTGCCTGTTTAAGAGGAAGACGAAAGTGGACCAATTTGATGCACCAAGTTTTTCCTCAATAGAACGATTTCGATAACTGACAAGCTCAAATACTTAGGTGTGATGTAGGACAGGAAACTGAATTGGAAGTCTCGCATTCAGTAGCGTACCGAGATGGCTCACAGAAGTTGGGCACTATGTGGACGGGCCGTAGGCTCGAAATGGGACCTGAATCCCATGATAGTCCACTGGCTCTACAGGAGCGTGATTAGAACCATACTTACTTATGCCTCAGTAGTTTGGTGGACTGTTTTGGAGAAAAAGCGCAACATAAGGACCATACAACAGGTTCAGAGGACATGTTGTCCTGGCATAGGCGGAGCGATGAGGACCATGACCCCTAGGACACTGGAGACTATTCTAGATATACGACCAATTGACATACAGATTAAGTGCGAGGCACCCACTGCGACTATGAGACTTAAGGCGATGGGGGAATGGATTGAGGACAAGAGCAGCTCATACCATCGCGGTATTATCGAGGCAACGACTGCAAACTTGAAAGGAATGGAAAGGCTTCCGATCGGATACCTGATACCACACTTGAGGTCGAGTGCGAGGCACTGCTGCCAGCGGCACAAACTTGGATTGGCGGAACTCCAGAATTGCCATCTGGAAGATCATGTTGCATGGATGGATCAAAGTTGGAGGACAGGGTGGGCCTGGGGTCTACATTGAGAACCCAGCAACTGAGATCTGTTTTAGACTGCCTGACCATCATAAGGTCCTACCAGCCGAGGTCCGGCCGATCACGGAATGCGTGAGGCGGTGTGGTGTTAACGCGAGTATGTCGAGTATAAAAATCTTTACGGACAGTAAACAGGTCTTAAGGGCAGTAACAACAAGGACGGTAAGATGACGAACATTCTTGAAATGTAAGAAGGTGTTTAACGCCTTCTCTGAGGATGGCACGATCCGCATGGTTTTGGTGTCCGGCCATAGCGGAGAAACTGGGAATGAGAAAGCATACGATTTGGCCTTGAAGGCCAGAGAACTGCGGACAGTAAACAGGCCATAAGGGCAATAACAACCAGCACGATAAGATCACGAACAGTCTTGGAATGTTGAATGGAGTTTAACGCATTCTCTGAGGGTGGCACGATCCGCATGGTTTGACTACCCGGCCATAGTGGATAAACTTCGAATGAGAAAGCAGACGATTTGGCAGTGAAGGCCAGAAAACTGCCGTCAATAAACTTGGTTAACCTTAAGCCTTTCGGGTCGATGCAGTCCGAGTAAAGGGAAGCTGTGGAACAGCGAAATGGTCGGTAGGACGCCGAAAATCCTATGGGGAGATCCAGATCGAGAGAAAACGAGGCTATTACTGCAAGAAAGTAAGAAGGAGATCAGTATTGCTTTCGGTATCACAACGGGATATATAGAACTACGAGCTCACTTATGCAAAATTGGTGCGGCTAGTAATAGTATGTGTACAGCCTGCGGGGAAGATGATGAGACGTTGAAGCATTTCCTACGGTATTGCCTGGCTTTCGCGACTAACAGATACCGGCACTTAGGTGGGGACACAATACCAGACATGAACCAACTAAGGGGCGTGGCATGCGAAACAATTAAGGATTTTGTAAGTAGCATGGAAATCCTAACTTAGATTTTCCTTCTCGAGGCTACTTTTTTAGTATTTAGAGCGCATAGCAAACTGATTACTGGCTTAGGTGTACGTCCATAGTGGCATGGGGCAGATTAATAGCCGCACCTTCCTTTGTAACCTAACCTAACCTAACCTATTATTAAGCCCAAACTTGTATCGGATATAACTCATTGATATGTGAAAAAAGAGGTCGGTTATCATTGAGCTTAAACTAGAATCGGAACGCACTCAATGATATGTGCGAAGTTTGCTCCTCTTCCTTGGTGGAACCTTCTTGGGCAAATTAGTAAATCCATTAATGGACTTACCTGGTTTCAGAAAAATCAGCAAAGAGTTTGACTTTTAGTGTCTTAAATCGAAGGATTGATATACCTATATGCATATGTGGAAAATTTCATGCGGAACGTTTAATTTATTCGGAAGCTATTGTGATTTTGACAGTAGGGCGGATGGATATTTCTATATCAACATGGACTGCAAATCGATATTTCGAGGATTTACAAATAAAATGTTATCGTATACCACGATTTGTAAATTTGGTATTTTAATTTTCTTCTTTTCTTCAATTTTGTAAAGTCGAAAACTTTTCTCAACCACCCACGTTTTCTCCCAATAAATAATGCAGAAGTTTTTCCATTTGCCATACTTTGCTGTCTTTTATACATTTTCTCAAAAAAAAAAAAAAAAACTAAAAATCATACTTTTTTCTATACACAAAACATAAATATATGTCATTTATTATAAGTCAATGCTCATTGTTTCTATTGTTGCTGTAGTTATTGTTAATGTCTATGCCTATGTTGTTGTTGTTATTATTATTGTGGCATGTAAGCATAAATGTTGCCAATTAAATACCATTATTATTAGTTAAACATTTTGCTTTTTGCCATATTGTCGAAGCCCCCATTACCTAGAGGGTGATGGAAGGCGGAGGAATACTATACCAAACGTATGCTCCAGTAGGTTTATATGTGCTTTGGCTTGGATTGGTTGCTGGAATGGGACCTACCGCTAATCGCTTGATTTTCTTGATTGCCATTATTTGTCTCCATGGCGAGTGAGGTCTTTAGTCTTATATCGCGTTTATTGTCATCAAAGCTTATAAATCAAATACAGATTAATTGAAAGCAGGCCAAATATGATTTTTTCCTCCACTATCTCTAATGACATGATTGTGGGCAATATTTCTATATACCAATGAGGGTGTTATCATCATTTTAGTTAAAAATTTATGGAAAACGAACAAGAAATGCGTCTTATATGGATCTACATCGTGAGATTGGTCTACACATTCGTAGAAAAAATCAACCAGGTGTTGTCAAATTAACACTATTATTAAATCCACCACAAATGTTCATAAATCAACAACAGATTTTTGTGAACGAAAATTTCGAAACTATAACTTTGCATCCACTTTCTGAAAAGTCTTGCGTATAGTGGTTTTTAAAGATTTCAAAGAACTTTTGTGTGCTACTGAGAATTATGTTCACAAAAACAAAAAAAGAAAACAGACGAACCAATAGCACAGAAAGAATATGCGGACAGACGGACATAGCTAAGCCAAATCGGCTGAAATTTCCGAGTCGAACGACACATTTTATCCCAGCCACAATAGTGGTGCAGAGTACAGTTTGTGGTTTTGTAATAAATTCCATATAAATATATACCTAGTTTACCAATTTCATTCTAGGACCTAAAATACTCGACTAGATTCTTTAGAAAACACTACATTCAACTTTGGATGTCGTGGCGGCACGGGTTACCAGTTACCGATGGCCATAATATTTTGTATTTCGCTTATTGGGATCAAAAGGAAAAAAAATAAGGGCATGGGTTCCAAAAAAATAATGTTTGTATTTTGTGACACTCTAATGTAACATTGTATGTACATTAGAGTGTCCCAAAAGAGTAAAAGTCATTTCAACTTAGGGTTCGTATTCTTACACATTTTATTGGGATGATGTTCGTAACGGCCCCTCCTAATGCCGGCAACATTTGTGAAGTACTATGCCATGTACAACTTCTCTCCAAAGAGGTGTCGCACTACGGCACGCCGTTCGGACTCGGCTATAAAAAGGAGGCCCCTTATCATTGAGCTTAAAAAAAAAACTTGAATTGGACTGCACTCATTGATATGTGAGAAGTTTGGCCCTGTTCCTTAGTGGAATGTTCATAACAGTCGGTATATGAAATTGAAAATGCGCGTCTACTTAATCATCACCGCATATTTTAAACAACACCTGTTTATGATAACGACATCATTGGTATATGATTTCCAATGCCCTTTTTTCGCTCCGAGAATATTCCTAAACTCTAAATAGGAAGTTTTTTCCGGAACAAATTTTAAGTCACCCAAGGATAGCTACGATAGTGTTAACTACCAGGTTGATGATCTGCGTCTGTTCCCCGTGGAGCGGCAGATCCAGAGCCCGGGAGTAGGCTTGGAATCGAATCCAACGACCCGACAGCTGCGATGGTGGTATAAGACCATAGCAAGTTGACATCTACTGATGGCGCAGACGCTCCACTAGGCTGCGTCAGGCTCTAGCAGCCGACAAACGACTGGTTTACAGGAGCGAAAACACCAGGTTCGAACATTGAGGACAAGGCCGAACCTATTTGATCTTCGTATGCCTATAATTTTCCTAGGCTATCGGATTTTTCCCGCACAGGCTACCCCAAAAGCTACACGTCTAGATTCGGAAATGGCACAGCAGTCAGCCAATAGGCTGAGGCCACCTGAAGGGCATCCCATCCCCAAAAGAACTAAGGCGAACAAAAGTTATATGGGTCCAAGAACCTTTGCTAATGTCAACTTGATTATGATGGTTGTCGACAAGAGAGAAAAACTGAGCTGGATACCTAGGAACTGGACTGTCAACTATATATTCCAATGTTCTTACGGAATTGTCTGGATCTCTTCCAGTTTATGACGATGTAGGCTGGTATCGGTATCTCACCAATATTTTTGCGCCCTTAACAAAAATTGGTGAGATCTGGCCAGACACAGCAGACACGTATTAAGTCAAGAAGGAAAAAAATCCTTCTCGACCAATGGCACATGCATGGGTACCAAGGAGTCTTTCAGATCCGAAATGCATACTACGGAGACTAAGGGCCACAGGTTTCCAACTTGGGGATGTGGGTATTCTCCGTTCAAGGTAAACTTCTTTCCAGAAGGTCTCCTCACATACGTGAACTAAATTGGATGGTTAGTTCAGGTCAACATGTCCACAGGCTCTCCATCTTAGAGAGTGGGGTTTGCTCTCAACTAGGTGAACTTATCCTGGTGAGAACATCTTAAAAAATCTGTCAGCGGTGGTTATCCCCTCCTAATGCTGGCGACATTTGTGAGGTACTGTGCTATCTGGTATAGCAGCCAACTAAAAACTTCTCCATGAAGAGGTGTCGCACTGCGGCACGCCGATCAGACTCGATTATAAAAAAGAGGCCCATTATCATTGAATTTAAACTTAAATCGGACAGCACTCAGAGATATGTAAAGAGTTTGCCCCAGTTCCCCATTGGAATGTTCATGGCAGGTACACTATTTAAATACGTGAACTAGACGGGATGGTTTTTAACATGGGACACGATGAGGCCATGATTCTTTACTTCTTCCATCAAGTCCATGTTTTCATCATTTCTCATCTTTATAGTAGCCTACCCGTTGAACCATAATGTAACCCTGATGGGTTTTACTTCCTAAATTTGTTGTTGGGTAATGCCTTCATTAAAGCGGCCGCTTATTAAGAATTCATTTCAACTCAATGAACTAGTTCGTTTAGTTAGTTCACTAGTCCGTTCAGTTAGTTCTGTAGTTCGTTCACTAGTTCAATTCATTCAGAAATGTTTTTTATCTCTTTATATAGCTTTCAGTCTCTTTCATCCTTCTACGAGGCACCGTACTATTTGACGCATATGGGAATCACGCATATGACTATAGCAGAAGCTGTATGGACGAGGATGGGAGTATTAAGCACTTGTTTTGTTTATGTCCGGTTTACAGGGCACAGACCTTCCATCACGGGTGTGTTTTTTACGATCTAGGAGAACTTCTCTCTAGGATGTATCCTCAGATACGTGAACAAGACGGGTGGTTTAGACATGGGTCGTGATGGGGTCAAGATCAGGGAACTTACACTTTTTCTTTACTTTTTATCTCATCTTCATCTCTTTCTCTCTAGGGTGACACCTAGGGGCCAATACTGGCCTCCAAACGAACTCACCTTTATTGGTAGCCTACCCGTTAAACCATAATGTAATCCTGATGGGTTTTACTTCCTGAATTTATTGTTGGGTAATGCCTTTATAAAAGTGAATACTTATTGAGAATTCATTTCAAATCACTGAACTAGTTTAGTGAGTTAGTTCACTAGTCTGTTCTTTTAGTTCAGTAGTTCGTTCATTAATACAGTTCCTTCTGTCTTATCTCTTCTATTAATTTTCTCCATGAAAGTGATTTCATACTTCTACTTGCCGGCTCAGCTATTTTTTGACAAGAGATCAGTGAGCACTATTACAGGTGCTATATCCAGGCACTGTACGATATGATGCAAATGGGAATCCCACCACCGTAGCTGAGAGGTTAGCCTATCCACCTATGACAACGAACGCCTGGGTTCGAATCCTGGCGAGAACATCAGAAAATGTTTTCAGCGGTGGTTATCCCCTTCTAGCTTAGGTTAAGTAAGAGTGGCAGTCCTTTACAGATTCACTTAGACAATTTTAAGTCCATTGTGATACCACAGTAGCGAAAGACCAAGGCTTCTGGTGGGAATCGAACCTACGACCCCTGCACTGGTAATCCAAGCACGCTACCAACTCGGCTACCGGGGCGTTCAATCCCCTCCTAATGCTGGCAAAATTTATGAGAAACTATGCCATTTGAAAAAATGGTATGGCAGCGATGTTAAAACTTTTCTCCAATGAAGTGTCGCACGGCGGCACTCCATTCGTATTTGGCTATGAAAAGGAGGCCCCTTATCAATGAGCTAAAACGGACAGCAAAATTTATGAGAAACTATGCCATTTGAAAAAATGGTATGGCAGCGATGTTAAAACTTTTCTCCAATGAAGTGTCGCACGGCGGCACTCCATTCGTATTTGGCTATGAAAAGGAGGCCCCTTATCAATGAGCTAAAACGGCGGCACTCCATTCGTATTTGGCTATGAAAAAGAGGCCCCTTATCAATGAGCTAAAACGGACAGCACTCATTGATTTGTGAGAAGTTTGCCCCCGTTCCTTAATGGAATATTCATGGGCAAAAATGCATTTGCAATGACTTTATTAATGTCACCGCTTATTGGAAATTCATTTCAACTCACTGAACTATTTCGTTTATTTAGTTCCATCTTGCTGAGGCGGTTTTTTTCGATCCTCTCCCTGTGACGTGTTTCCAGATAAGTGTCCAAGATAGAGAGGCCCCAACATTGGACGCCATATGGTCATGGTCTGGGAACTTAAGACTTTTTCTTATAATCTTTTTCTCGCCTTGGGTGTCACAATGGGCCAATACTGGCCCCTGAGTGAACTCACTTTTGGGGGGGCTTTTATTATACACTGTTAAAGTGACCGCTAATTGAAAATTCGTTTCAACTCACTGTTAAAGTGACCGCTAATTAAAAATACGTTTCAACTCACTGAATTAGTTCAGTTAGTTCAGTAGTTCGTGCACTAGTTCTTTAGAAAGCTGTTTTTGTCTCTTAATTTACCTTTGAAATGGAGCTGACAGAGCAGGTGAACGGATAGGACCAACGTATGTAAACTAGTTTAGTTCGTTCATTTCATTAGCTCTTGAATTGAACTAGTTCTTTTGTGATTTACATAATTAAAACTAAAACACTCACTAATATCGGCAGCAATGATTACCGCTGAGCATGGCACGGGATACCTGTGAGCACCACACAGGCTGGAACATTGAGGTCCGATCTGTGTGGTGTTGATTGCTGTTACGAGAAGCTTAGCTGCGAACTATCGGACGAGTCCACAGGTTGCGGATAGTGGAATGCTCCTTACGGAGTAGCTGCAACGGCAGTCGCGGACACTCAGCGGTATCGAGCGGAGAGTCTCAGTGAAAGGCCGGGCGGCACCGGCTCTTGCACAAATACTGAGTGCCTATGATGCTCGAAATGACAAGGTGAGTTATTGGCGTCTTTAAATAACCAATGGCCAGCCTGTTCCTGCGGCGATCGGTCCTTTGGATCGGAACGAGCTTGCTCATCTACAGGAGCATGATGAGGATCGCCACCTCCACATGCAAATGTGGTTACAACAATAACAACAACAACTGCTGAAAGAAGTTTTGATTTTTACACGAGTACTAAAAACAAACGTTCAGCATTATATATGGCCATGTCAGGCGCCTAAGCAACACAAGGGCATTTAGAAGATGACAAAAATAAATACAAAATAAGATTCCTTAGCTCTATTTATGTGTGGTGAATCCTTGAATTTTATGGTAAGACTTTGTGATGGACCGACTAATGATATGCGAGTATGTTTTAGCTGACCACAAATATTAGCAATTCCCCACTTACTATCACTTTGTAGCTACAGTTCATAAAAGTCGTCGTCATTGTCGAAGATTTAGCTGTATCCTGATAATACCTCCCAGCTTGCAAAACGATGTGTGCTGATGATGATGTGAAAGGATTTAACACAAAAAAACATTTTAGGATTTTTTATCTCTATTATCCTAAGTGGTATCCTCCTTCGCACACCATTTGAGTGGTGATGGGAAAAAATTACCATTTTCTGGGGTCAAAGTGAAACAGATTTTTGGCAAGGCAATCAAATAATAAAATCATAAATGCCTCACAAGTCTCTTTTTCTTCCTCCATCTCATCTCATTTGGCACTAAACAATGCAAAAACCATCAGAACGTGGTAAAATTAAAAATTTAAATCCTTTTATTGTGGTCTGATTTAGGTCTTCAAAATGCATTTTTGTTGCTTTGTTGCCATAAAAAACGACTTTGGAAATTTTACAACTTCAAATGCGGGTGGTCCATGTTAAGTACATCTTCCGCACGAAAGTCACGCTCATGTCAGAGGCAATGGGCTCACTTTATTAGCTGCTTTAGAAAATTGTATAGGGGAGACAATTCCCACAAATTCTCACGCAATTTTTTTTTTTTTGACAAGTCATTAAGGCATCATAAAGATCAGAGCAATGCTGCGAAAGAGGAGTAGGAGGAATAGGAAGAGGTATTTAGGTAATGTCAGAGATAATGCTAACGATGGCGATGATGGTTACAAAGATAGATCACGGCGGCATTCTTTTATTTGTGTTGCATGTATTTCACTTTTGGTTTGTGGAAGAGCAACAAAAATCCTAGTTGGCCTACTTAATCCCAACAACAATGGGGCTGAGTTGACATTCTCTCATAAATAAGGATTAAAAAGATATTTATGACAAAACATTGTGTCAGCAACAACAGAATGAAAGACAGAGAGGGAGAGCGCAAGAGTCAACTACAACAAAAAACCAAGCTAAGACTATAAATATCCTTATCGATACTCACCCATGATTCTTCAAAGGACAATTTGTCTTCTATGTCCTAGTCATCTTTAAGATCATTTCAGTATCTTCCAGGTATAGTGACAAATGTTTATCTCCTTTGCTTTATAATGGCTTTGCGATATATTCCAATTGTCTCTAGGCTCCTGCAGATCCTTTAGACTCATATGGGTCATTTTGTGCCACCGCATCGTACTCTTCTTATTGAGTGTCAAAAGGCAATTTGTGAGTTGACAAAATATGGTGTGTGAGTGTGTGCGATGCAGGGCGGCTTTTGTCTTTGAAGACACCGCCCTTTGACAATGTTATCCCCTGAATAGACTCCTGTGGTTTTTATTGGCCTTTTTGTCTATGCCTATGGTTTTTGTTGTTAGTTGTGGTGACCAACTGTTTTTTGGTCAACATCAGTTGTTGTGTGATTGTTCAAAGGATGCTCCTATGGTGACGGCGTCGGCTTGTGCTCTTTAATGTTGACTTAAACGAGAACATCGATCGTTTTATGGCATTTGATTTGTTATGACATTCCATTGTTGGCCAAAACAAAATGTAACAAAAGGCTGGAGGGGACCAGCAAGGATAATGACCATTCATCTTTCTCTATTATAAAAGAGAGTTTCTTTTTTGCTTTTTTTGGGGTGGTCTGTTATGGTGTAAAGAAACGATTTTAAAATCACATTAAAGTATACATATTGAGTAAATGTTTAAAATAAGGAATTTTTGAATATCATCGATAAGCCATTAATTTCTTTAAATTGTCATAATATAAAGAAAAGATTTTTAAAAAATTCAGAACACAATTTGATTTAAAGCAATAGAGAAGTGTTTTTTTGTATAAATAGAAAATTTAGAATGTTATTATCTGTAATTGTATAACCTATAAAGAAGCCAAACTGATCCCCGCGTTGACTTATTAAGGCTTTAAATGACACTTTTTTCCGATTTTCAAGTAACCATGTTAAAAGCGGACCACTCAGGTTCAAAACAGGTGTAGCACAAGTATTGGGTTGCCCAAAAAGTAATTGCGGATTTTTTAAAAGAAAGTAAATGCATTTTTAATAAAACTTAGAATGAACTTTAATCAAATATACTTTTTTTCTAAAGCAAGCTAAAATTAACAGCTGATAACTGACAGAAGAAAGAATGCAATTACAGAGTCACAAGCTGTGAAAAAATTTGTCAACGCCGACTATATGAAAAATCCGCAATTACTTTTTGGGCAACCCAATATATAACACCATCCATCGATTTGACAATGGGAGTCCCTTGAAGCCTTGTTTTTTAAGCATTTTGACAGAAATTTTGTATTAAAAGAAAATTTTGAGCCTCAAGCCACTACTTAATACGGCCAATGCGAGTCCATAAGTATATGATGTCTTGAGTCACTTTTTTGTTTTCAAAATATTTCTATTTTTATACCTTCCACCATAGAATGGGGGTATACTTACTTCGTGGAGTCCACCGTGGCGCAGAGTATAGCATGTCCGCCTATGACGCTAAACGTCTAGGTTCCAATCCTGGCGAGACCATCGGAAAAAAATTTCAGCGGTGGTTTTCCCCTCCCAATGCTGGCAACATTTATGAGGTACTATGCCATGTAAAACTTCTCTCCAATGAGGTGTCGCACTGCGGCACGCTTTTCGGACTCGGCTATAAAAAGGAGGCCCCTTATCCTTGAGCTTAAACTAAAATCGGACTGCACTCATTGATATGTGAGAAGTTTGCCCCTGTTCCTTAGTGAATATTCATGGGCAAAATTGGCAATTTGCATAATAATTTCGTCATTCCGTTTGTAACAGCTCCAAATGTGCGTCTAAGACCCCATAAGGTTTATATATCCTTGATCGTTTTTTTAGGCGATCTATTCATGTCTGTCCGTCCGTCCGTCTGTCGAAAGCAAGCTAACTTTCAAAGGAGTAAAGCTAGGCGCTTGAAATTTTGCATAAATACTTCTTATTAGCGAAAGTCAGTTGGGATTGTAAATAAGCCAAATCGGTCTATATCTTGATATAGCTGTCATATAAACCGATCTTGGGTCTTGACGTCTAGAGCTTCTAGAGGACGCAATTCCTACCCGATTGTGCACGTGGTGTTTTGGTATCACTTCCAACAACTTTGCTTTGCTTATGGTTCAAATCGGTTGATAACCTGATATAGCTGCCATATAAACCAACCTTCTGGAGCTTCTACAGGGCGCAGTTCCTATCCGATTTGGCTGAAATTTAGCATGAGGTGCTCTGGTATGACTCCCAACAACTATGTCCAGTATGCTCATCCGATTTGGCTGAAATTTTGCATTACGTATTTCGTTATGACTTCCAACTACTGTGCTAAGCATGGTTTAAATCGGTCCATAACCTGATATAGCTGCCATATAACCGATCTTAGGTCTTGACTCCTTCAGCTTCTAGAGGGTGCAATTCTTATCCGATTTGTCCGAAATTTTGAATGCGGTGTTTAATTTTGACTTCTAACAACTGCGTCAAGTATGATCAAAATAAGTCTATATCCTGACATAGCCGCCATTTAAACCGATTTTCCGATTAGACTTCTTGGGCTTCTAGAGGGCGCAATTCTTATCCAATATGGTTGAAATTTTGCATATGTCGTTTTGGTATGACTTCCAACAACTGTTCCGAGTATGGCCTAAATCGGTATATAACCTGATATAGCTGCCATATAAACCAATCTCCCAGTTTGACTTTTTGAGCCTATGAAATTTTCTCCAGAGACAAAATTTCTATGAACTTTCCCAAAAGACAAAATTTCTATGAAATTTCCTCTAAAGACAAAAGTTCTATGAAATTTCCCCTAAAGGAAAAATTTCTATAAAATTTTCCCTAAAACCAGAATGAATAAAATTTTCCCTAAAGACCAAATTTCTATAAAATTTTTCCTAATGAAAAAATTTTTATGAAATTTCCCCTATTGAAAAAATATTTATGAAATTTCTCCTAAAGACAAAATTTTTATGAAATTTCCCCTAAAGACAAAATTGTTATGAAATTTCCCTCAAAGACAAAATTTCTTTGCAATTTCCTCTAAAGACAAAATTTTTATGAAATTTCTCCTAAGACAAAATTTCTATCAAGTTTTCCCTAAAGACAAAATTTGTAAGAAATTTCCCCTTAAGACAAAATTTCTATGAAATTTTCCCTAAAGACAAAATTTATATGAAATTTCCCCTAAAGACAAAATTTATATGAAATTTCCCCTAAAGACAAAATTTTCTCCTACAGACAAAATTTATACGAAATTTCTCCTAAAGACAAAATTTTTATGAAATTTCGATTTAAGACAAAATTTCTATGAAATTTTTCCCAAAGACAAAATTTTTATAAAATTTTCCCTGAAGACAAAATTTTTATGAAATTTCCCCTTAAAACAAAATTTCTATGAAATTTCCCCTATAGACAAAATTTCTCCTACAGACAAAATTTCTATGAAATTTCCCTTAAAGACAAAATTTCTTTACAATTTCCTCTAAAGACAAAATTTTTATGAAATTTCTCCTAAAGACAAAATTTCTATGAAATTTCTCATTAAGACAAAATTTTTATGAAATTTTTCCTTAAGATACAATTTTTATGAAATTTCTCCCAAAGAAAAAATTTTTCTAAAGAAAAATTTTCATGAAATTTTTTCTAAAGACAGAATTCCGGCCCTCATGTTTTCGCACCAAATATGATCCATTTTGGACCATATTTGCATACAGCTACCTCATAGACCGATCTGCCGATTTTGAATCTTAAGCTGATAAGCTCAACTTGAAATTGTGAGTTGCTCTAGTGCTCCAAAAATACAAATCGAATATGGTATAGAAAACAAGTAAAAGCGTGCTAAGTTCGGCCGGGCCGAATCTTATATACCCTCCACCATGGATCGCATTTGTCGAGTTCTTTTACCGTCATCTCTTCTTAGGCAAAAAAGCATATAAGAAAGACTTGCTCTGCTATTAGAGCGATATCAAGATATGGTCCGGTTTGGACCACAATTAAATTATATGTTGGAAACCTTGTAAAATTTCAGCCAATTCGAATAAGAATTGCGCCCTTTGGGGGCTCAAGAAGTAAAATAGAGAGACCGATTTATATGGGAGCTGTATCGAGCTATAGACCGATTCAGACCATAATAAACACGTATGTTGATGATCATGAGAGGATCCGTCGTACAAAATTTCAGGCAAATCGGATAATAATTGCGACCTCTAGAGGCTCAAGAAGTCAAGACCCCAGATCGGTTTATATGGCAGCTATATCAGGTTATGAACCGATATGAACCACACTGGGCATAGTGGTTGGGCATCATAACAAAACATGCCGTGCAAAATTTCATTCCAATCGGATAAGAATTGTGCACTCTAGAGGCTCAAGAAGTCAAGACCTAAGATCGGTTTATATGACAGCTATATCAGGTTATGGACCGATATGAACCACACTGGGCACAGTGGTTGGACATCATAACAAAACATGTCGTGCAAAATTTCATTCCAATCGGATAAGAATTGTGCACTCTAGAGCTCAAGAAGTCAAGACACAAGATCGGTTTATATGGCAGCTATATCAAAACATGGACCGATATGGCCCATTTACAATACCAACCGACCTACACTAATAAGAAGTATTTGTGCAAAATTTCAAGCGGCTAGCTTTTCTCCTTCGGAAGTTAGCGTGCTTTCGACAGACAGACGGACGGACGGACGGACATGACTAGATCGACATAAAATGTTGCGACCATCAAGAATATATATACTTTATGGGGTCTCAGACGAATATTTCGAGTAGTTACAAACATCCCCCATTTTATGGTGGAGGGTATAAAAACCATAATTTGATACAGTTATAGATATAGGCACCATTCAAACCGATTTCCCGTTAAATTGTCTTAAGTCCATAGAAGGTTCATTTTTTACCCGATTTCGCAGAGTTCTAATACCCATGCCGAGTATGGTCGAGATCGGATTATATTTGAATACTGATGACATATAAACCAATCTCCCGATTTTGGGTCTTAAGCTCATAGAAGTCACACTTTTTACTTGATTTTGCTGAAATTTGAAATAGCGAACTATGTTGGACCTCTCGTCACCCTTGTTGAGTATGGTGGTTATCGGATCAACTTTGGATATAGATGTCATATAGACCGATTTCTCGATTTAAGGACATTTATATAGCCTATTTTATTACCAGATAATAACGAAATTTAGAAAAGTGTATAGTTTTGGTAGTTTCGACATCCTATCCTAAAAAAACTGCTTGATTACCCCAAAAAATTTCTTTAATATCCTTGGTGGTGGGTACCCGAAGTTCGGCTCCGTCGAACTTAATGCCTTTTTACTTGTTTTAAAGAATTTTGTTCTTTTTTTCAAGGATGGGTTACTCTTCCAATCTCAAGATAGGCTTTTAAAGTGCCATATGAGTTTACTACCTTTAACGGATGTTGCAAATATTGGGTTGCCCAAAAAGTAATTGCGGATTTTTTAAAAGAAAGTAAATGCATTTTTAATAAAACTTAGAAGGAAATTTAATCAAATATACTTTTTTTACACTTTTTTCCTAAAGCAAGCTAAAAGTAACAGCTGATAACTGAAAGAAGAAAGAATGCAATTACAGAGTCACAAGCTGTGAAAAAATTTGTCAACGCCGACTATATGAAAAATCCGCAATTACTTTTTGGGCAACCCAATAGCAGCTTTAGTTGACACCACGGGGAGTTAAGTGTCCACGTTTGAGATGAGCGAGGGCCAAGATTGGCCTGGACTTTGTCAATTGAAAGTCAATCGGTATTCAAAATTTCTCACACACCCAGTTCCTTCCAATTAAACAACTACAAAATGAGCAAGATATAAAATATGTGTATCCAATTGCAACTTTTATGTTCATTGGCAATCGATATACATCCATATGTATATAGATTTCATCTCTAAACGATAGAAGATTGATAAACATGAACTTCTGCAATTATACAGCGCTCAAAGTTGCTTACAAAATTACAATCCCACCATAACCAATTTAGCCATTTTTGTCTGGGAACTCCTTAAAGCACCGTCACTTAATTGAAATTTTACAAAATAAGATCTGATAGTACTTTTCGTTGGCTTTCGAAGAACAATGTTGGAATATTTTATTATTATACGAACATCGACATTGGGTCGATAATATCTTTGGCTATGGTAGATGGTTGAAAAATGCGTTTAGGCCGTATTTTATGTGACCACAGCCTTAGAATACAGTGCACAATGTGTACACAGAGAGACCAACAAGTTGTAAAATCGTCGTATGGCTTATAAGGTGGCCACAACAAAATGGCAAAAAGAGATATATCAGGGCAATAATTGAGTTTGTTTAGAAAAAGAAAGAAAACAAGAAGTCTAGGGGCAACAAGTGTGTACGATGGTCAATGCGTTTTTTTAAAAGTCTTGTTTGTTGTTGTTGATGTCTAATGCAGAGTTGTTGTATTTTCCACTAACCAGGTTACTAAATGGCCAGTAGAAGCGGCACCACTATTATCCTTTACTGAGGCAGAGGTAATAATATCGAATAACTTACATTAGAATAGAGAAATTGTTTTTTTTTCTGTATTATTTATTGTGAAAAAAAATGGAAATGAGATGGTTTGAAGCTAAAGGAGTTTTTCTTTTGAAGTGGGGGAAGGAATGCCAAGAAAAAGAGGGAAAAATATTTATAACAAAAAACCCTGTAAGGAAAGGAATGTAAACGTTGGGTTTCAACTAGTTCATAACTTAAATTCAAATTTTTATGAGTTATAAGCATATCTCAGTTGCTAATAAAAAATCTTCCAGAGTGTATTTGGATTTATTTCGATGTTATGATACACAATTATATTAAAAGACTTCCATTTTCGCATAACCCATTATGGTTTTGTATTATGATCTACTGTTTTCGTTATGCTATAATAAAACCAAAAATTTTTGTTGTTGTTTTCGCACATTTAAATACCTTCTTTGTGGTGGGTATTTCTTTGTTCGCTTAAATGTTACCAAACAATGTATGTGCTTTAGAAATTCTTGTTGTGTTTTCTTGTACCTATCACCTATATGTATGTTGCTCTATTGATTTTTGTCATTGGACATACCAGCTTTTTTGTATCGAAACTTTAAAAATTGACAATGTTCGAGTTAACCATCCACTCTCATCCGAGTTGCTCAATATATTGACTGCTCTGTGCCTAGTCTAAACATAAAAGGGAAAATTGTTGTGTGTGAGAATGTATCTATGCCAGTGACGAGCACACAATTGCAATTATTTGCAAGCCTATGGTTGTGCTTGGGATTATTTTCTTTGTACGTACAAAGTAATGTGCATTACAGTGAGTATTTTTGCCAACCACTGGTCTATACGCTCAAGTACTTACCCTTTCTCTCTAATAGAGGAGACACAAGGGAATAATTATTGGCCCGGTATACCAATAATCGTTTGCGGCTATCGAAGCACTTTTGCAATGAAAAGTGCTATCTTTGGCTTTCCTTTTCCATTTGCATCTCCGATCATTGAGCTCGTCTCGAAAGAGAAACAAATAAGATTTGAAAAATTTTTGGTTTTACAACAAAGGGAAGGTCGTTTTAACGGACAACAAATGCGACCTGTAGCTTGATTACAAAATATATGGACAGACAGGCGAACATAGCTATATCGAACCAGGAAGTGATTCTAAGCCAATCGGTATAGTCATCGTCGGGTCTATCTCTACTCCGTCTTAGTGTTGCAAGAAATGCACAAAGTTTTAGTACCCTGCACCACCGTCAGATTTCAGTCTTTTCTGTTAACCCAGCGAAGACTGAAATCTGGCTGTTTACGAGAAAGACAAAGGTGGATTGAGGATAGGAACAGCTCATAATATTGCGCTATAATCGAGGCGACGATAGGAAACCTGGAAGGAATGGAAAAGGTTTCCGATCGGATACCTCAGACGACACCTGAGGTCGAGCGCGAGGCACTGTTGTAAGCGGCAAAGTCTTGTGTTGACGGAATCCTAATATGGCCATCTGGAAGATCATGTTACACGGATGGATAATTATCATGTTACACGGATGGGCCTGTGGGTCTTCATTAAGAACCCAGGGTTTTATACTGCCTGGGCAAAATACGGTACATCGTTTGTTAACGCGAGGACGTCGAGTATGAACATAAATACGGACAATAAATATGCCATAAGGGCAATAACAACCAGGACGGTAAGATCACAAAAAGTCTTGGAATGTAAGAAGGAGATTAACGCTTTCTCTGACGATGGCACGAACCACATTGTTTGGGTGCCGGGCCATAGCAGAGTAACTGGGAATGAGAAAGCAGACGATTTGGTAGTAAAGGACAGAGAACTGCCGTCAATAAACTTGGGTCGGCGCAGTCCGAGTGAAGGGGACGCGGGCGACGAATGCGTATGCGAATGCGAAATTCCTATGGGGAGGTCCAGATCGTGAGGGGACGAGGCTACTACTGAAAGGAAGTAAGAACGAGGTCAGTATAGCTTTCGGTAGCATAACGGGACATATAGAACCACATTGTTTGGGTGCCGGGCCATAGCAGAGTAACTGGGAATGAGAAAGCAGACGATTTGGTAGTGAAGGACAGAGGACTGCCGTCAATAAACTTGGGTCGACGCAGTCCGAGTTAAGGACGTGGGCGACGAATGCGAAAATCCTATGGGGAGGTCCAGATCGCTTATGTGAAATCGGTGCGGCTATTGATAGCAAGTGAAAGCATGTGTAGAGCATGCGGGGTTGGAGCATTTGCTATGTCATTGCGCGGATTTCGCGTCCAACAGATACTGGCACTTAGGTTGAGACACAATACCAGACATGAATCAACTTAGGGGAGTGGCATGGAAAAGGATTTTGCAAGTAGCACGGAATTCCTAACCTAGATTTTCTTCTTAGAGTTAAGTTTTTTAGTATTTAGAGCACACATAGTGGCGTGGGCGGATTGATATCCACAACCTCTTTCCAACCTAACCTATAGTACCCTGTACCACAGTGGTAGTGCAGGGTACAAAAAGACATGTAATTATACTATGGAACTATTTCAAAGCCTTGATCTTGAGTGGGAAATTCCAAGTTAGTATGATGGTATTAGGTAAGTAGACCAAAACCCCAAAAAAGTTTGTATATTTCAAGCCAAAATTTATGTTTGTCCCTTTATCCGTAACTTTTAAAGTGACTTAAAAACCACAATTCAGATATATCCTATGGGGTCCAGTTTCGGGGGGAACGTCCCATCCAAAAACCACAAAAGGGGAATAGAGACCAAACTGTAGAACATGGAAAGTTGTTTGAAATAGATTTCGATTCTGATCAAGTGTCAAACCGGTCCGTCCCAATCCGAAAAAACCTTCCCTTCTCCCCCGTTTAGAAAAACCCAAAGAGCATATAAAGGGTAATTTTTTAAGAGCTATAGGCGCCTCAAATGGTTCATCCGCTTAGACCAATTTTGGCATACTCCTTCCAACATATAGAACGATCTCCCAGTTAAGGTCCCATAAAAGCCGCTTTTATTGACCGATTTCGCTCAAATCAAAAATGGCGAGTTGTACTAGGGCCCCCGATATCCAAACCGAAAATCGTTCGTATCGAACCACAATTAGATAAAGCTGCCATATAGACCGGTTTACCGATTTAAGGGTGCGTTTATCACCCGATTTTGTTAAAATTTAAAGCAGTTACATCCAGTTACAGATCGAACTATATATTTAGCTTTAGACCGATCTGCCATTTAAGGTTCTTAAACCCATATAAGCGCTATATATTACCCGATTTCGGTGAAATTTGAAACAATGAATTGCACCAGACCTCTTATTGTCTAAACTGAACACAGTCCAGATCGAACCAAATTATCGTACTTTTCCTATTTCGCTGAAATTTTCAGCAATGAGTTGGATTGGATTACCCGTTGTCCGAGCCAAATTTGGTGCAGATCGGACCATACTTTGATATAAATTTGGTGCATGAAGTTGAACTAGGCCACCCGATATCATACACGGTTAATGGTCCACAAAACCTCATGGATATTAAGCCATTAAATCCTCATTTATAACTTGATTTCCTCGAAGTTTTCCATTTCCGACCCTATAAAGTACAATATATATTCTTGATCAGCGTAAAAATCTAAGACGATCTAGCCATGTCCGTCCGTCTGTCAGTTGAAATCACGCTACAGTCTTTAAAAATAGAGATATTGAGCTTTTTTTGTTAACAAGCAGGTTAGGTTCGAAGATGGGCTATATCGGACTATATCTTCATATAGCCCCCATATAGATCGATCCGCCGATTTAGGGTCTTAGGCCCATAAAAGCCACAATTATTATCCGATTTTGCTCAAATTTGAGACAGTGAGTTGTGTTAGGCCTTCCAATATCCTTCGTTAATTTGGTCGAGATCGGTCCAAATTTGGATCGATCCCCCATTTAGGGTCTTAGGCCCATAAAAGCCACAATTATTATCCGATTGTGCTAAAATTTGGGACAGTGAGTTGTGTTAGGCCCTTAGACATCCTTCTTCAATTTCGACCAGATCGGTCCAGATTTGGTTATAGCTGCCATATAGACCGATCTCTCGATTTAAGATTTTGAGCCCATAAAAGGCGCATTTATTGTCCGAAATTTGCGACAGTAAGTTGTGTTAGGACCTTCGACATTCTTCTTCAATTTGGCTTAAATCGGTCTAGATTTGGATATAGTTGCCACATAGACCGATCCCTCGTTTTAAGGTTTTGGGCCCATAAATTGCGCATTTGTTGTACGATTTCGCCGAAAATTGGGACAGTGAGTTGTGTTAGGCTCTTCGTCTTTTTGCTTAGCCCAAAACAGTCTAGATTTGGACATAGCTGCAATATAGACCGATGCCTCGATTTAAAGTTTTGGCCGATTTCACTGAAAGTTGACACAGTGACTCATGTTAGGCTTTTCGACATCCGTGTCGTATATGGTTCAGATCAGTTTATTTTTAGGTAACGCTACTAAAAAGATCAATATTTTGTTATACACAATTGAACAATGACTTGTACTTATTTATTGGGTTTATTTATTTGTATTTGGTCCAAATCGGAACATATTTCGATATATCTGCTATGGGGAATAAGTTATGCATTTTTCACCGGATTTTGACGAAAAGTGGTTTACATGTATACCCGACGTGGTGGGTATCCAAAGTTCGGCCCGGCCGAACTTAATTTTAATTTAGTTAGAATTTTTTTAATTTAGTTAGAATTGCTACCGGTATATGCTTAAGAGGTAAGGTCGGATGAGCAAGAGGTAAAGTCGGAGCAATAGCCACGGATTCAGACCATACTTGGCAAGGATGTTGGAAGGTTATAGGAGAAATCATTGTGGAAAATTTCAGTCAAATCAAAAAATAATTCCGCCCTCTAGACGCTTAAGAAGTAAAATCGAGAGGTCGGATTATACAGGAGTTGGAGAGCGTAGGTGGACTTATGCAAAATTTCACCCAAACCATTATGGACCTCCAAAAATGTTGAAGATCGTAAAAGAAACTGGTTTGAAAAATTTCAGCCAAATCGGATAAGAACTGTGCCCTTTAAAGGCCGAAGAAATCAGAAGTAAATTTAAAAATAGTAAAACGCAGCAAAAAAGACAAAATTGCCAGAGCGGAGCGGAAAAAATTTACCCGCTCCGGATCTCTGGCTCTAACCCCAATTTTTTCCCCCCAAACATGCATACAGATTGATGGGTACAATATTCAATGAAATCCCATTGAGCTTCCAGCAATCCATCTAGCATTCCTTATCCGTACTGATTTCTTACTTTACTCATTTTCAGATTTCATTTCCTTTATACAGGCTTTCCTTCTCATCCATGTGTCCACCATAAATATAGATATTGTTTAAAATTTGAACATCATCTATAATGCATGCGTGTATTCCATGTTTATAGCTCTTACATGGTTGCGGTGTATGTTGCAGCATATTTTGCTACAACAGCAATGGAGCGATTAAATGTTGCGCATGCTAACCAAATCATCTATGGAGTTGGAAGTAAAAACTCCAACTACGAAAGTGTGGTCTTTATTGTTGGTGGCGTGCTGTATCTAACTTAGAAATTACCTCTGTCTGACTCCAGAGGCAAATTGCAATAGACCCCAGGCTGGCAGAGGGTAATATTTTCCATTTAGAAAATCACTTGATAATGGCCAACACCATGGATGCATGGTATGCCAATATCTAGGCGGTCAATGGTAAAAGGATGCGGCCAACAAGAAATACATAAATTATGCCCATTTATGGGGAACACAGTTAATTGCTAGGCTCTTTGGCTTTGGGTAATCTTTTCAAAAACAAAGAAAATAAAAATGTTCAAGATAAATCTCTGTGTGTTATGTCTTTTTGGGGAATTGCATTGTGCAGCAGCTTTTCGATACGGACAGGATAAATCTTCTCCAGGTGTATTATTAAACGTTGCGTTTTCGATTTTGCCCAATAATGGCGTTGCTACAGCTGAAATACACAACCATTCATCAATATTTTGTTTACAAAATAATTTTTGCAATAGCATGTGGAGAATTTCCGTTGAGGTTCAAAGCACTTATATACCCATCACC
Source organism: Stomoxys calcitrans (assembly GCF_963082655.1). NCBI lineage: Eukaryota > Metazoa > Arthropoda > Insecta > Diptera > Muscidae > Stomoxys > Stomoxys calcitrans. Next base: position 124,955,303 of record NC_081556.1, read on the forward strand.
AAAGGATGGGGGTATATTTATTTTGTCATTTCGTTTTCAACACATCGAAACATTCATTGCCGACCCATAGTTCCATGCATGCCCATAGGTTCCAGCTGAGGCTCTTCATACTTTATTGCTTATGCGACTTTTCGGCTTCCTCGATTTAATTATCAGTTCGATTTTCTCTTCAGGTACTTTTTCGCTGCCGTTTCTATCACTTACACGATTTTAGCGCTCACGCGAATTTCACGCTTAAGTGAATCTCACGCTTACGCGAATTTCAAGCTTTCGCGAATTAAACGCTTACGTGAATCTCACGCTTACGCGAATTTCAAGCTTTCGCGAATTAAACGCTTACGCGAATTTCACGCTTACGCGAATTTCACGCTTACGCGAATTTCACACTTGCGCGAATTTCACACTTGCGCGAATTTCACGCTTACGCGAATTTCACGCTTACGCGAATTTTACGCTTACGCGAATTTCACGCTTACGCGAATTTCACGCTTACGCGAATTTCACGCTTACGCGAATTTCACGCTTACGCGAATTTCACGCTTACGCGAATTTCACGCTTAAGCGAATTTCACGCTTACGCGAATTTCACGCTTACGCAAATTTCACGCTTACGCGAATTTCACGCTTACGCGAATTTCACGCTTGCGCGATAATTTCGCTTATGCGGTTATAACGCTAATTTATAGCTCACGCGATTTTATGGCTTATTAGATTTTAAAGCGATTTTGATATTGCTTACGCGATTTTTATTGCTTATCCGATTTTATTGCTAACGCTATTTAATTCCTTTCTCGATTACTTATCTGATTTAATCGCTCATGAGTTTGTATAGTTTAACCGATTTGTATGCTTACGCGATTTTGTCGTTTATGTGATTTTATCGCTTACGCGATTATATGGCTTACGCAATTATATCGTGAACGCGATTATTTCGTCTATGTCGCTTACGCGATTATATCGCTGACACGATATTGTCTCTTACGAAATTATATGATGGTATACGCGATAACATATCTTAAGCGAATATATTGCACTTGCGATTATATCGCTTGCGCGATTACATCACGCGATTGTGTCGCTTCCTTGATTATATTAGTTGGGCGATTCTAACGCTTGGGCGATTTTAGCGGTTATATCACTTAGGCGATTATATCGCTTCGCGAGTATGATATCGCTTAGACAATATTATCACTTACGCGATGTTATAGCTTTGTATGCTTACGCGATTTTGTCGTTTATGTGATTTTATCGCTTACGCGATTATATGGCTTACGCAATTATATCGTGAACGCGATTATTTCGTCTATGTCGCTTACGCGATTATATCGCTGACACGATATTGTCTCTTACGAAATTATATGATGGTATACGCGATAACATATCTTAAGCGAATATATTGCACTTGCGATTATATCGCTTGCGCGATTACATCACGCGATTGTGTCGCTTCCTTGATTATATAGTTGGGCGATTCTAACGCTTGGGCGATTTTAGCGGTTATATCACTTAGGCGATTATATCGCTTGCGCGAGTATGATATCGCTTACGTAATGATATCGCTTTCTCAATGTTGTCGCTTAGACAATATTATCACTTACGCGATGTTATAGCTTAAGCAATTTTATCGCTTATACGATATTAGTCATTTTAGTAGCTATGCAGTTATATGCAAATCTTGATCGACCTGGACCAAATTGCTGATATAAAGGGTGCTTTTTTTGAGGTTAGGATTTTCATGCATTAGTATTTGACAGATCACGTGGGATTTCAGACATGGTGTCAAAGAGAAAGATGCTCAGTATGCTTTGACATTTCATCATGAATAGACTTACTAACGAGCAACGCTTGCAAATCATTGAATTTTATTACCAAAATCAGTGTTCGGTTCGAAATGTGTTCAAATTTTGACAAATTTTGTTCAGCGATGAGGCTCATTTCTGGTTGAATGTGGTTGATGTGTGGTTTGTACGCTGGTGGAATCATTGGACCGTATTTTTTCAAAGATGCTGTTGGACGCAACGTTACGGTGAATGAACACATTTCGAACCGAACACTGATTTTGGTAATAAAATTCAATGATTTGCAAGCGTTGCTCGTTAGTAAGTCTATTCATGATGAAATGTCAAAGCATACTGAGCATCTTTCTCTTTGACACCATGTCTGAAATCCCACGTGATCTGTCAAATACTAATGCATGAAAATCCTAACCTCAAAAAAATCACCCTTTATATGGAGGGGTTTAACTTAACTCTCTGTCGCAAATTTCGGCGAAATCGGACAATTGATTTGCTTTTTGTGGGCCCAAAACATTAAATTGAGAGATCGGTCTATATGACAGCTATATCCAAATCTGGACCGATCTAAGTCAAATTGAAGAGGGATATCGAAGGGCCTAACACAGTTCACTGTCCCAAATTTCGGCAACATCGGACAGTAAATGCGCTTTTATGGCCCCAAAACCTAAAACTGTGAGATCGGTCTATATGGCAGCTATATCCATATCTGGACCGATCTGAGCCAAGTTGAAGAAGGATGTCGAAATGCCTAACACAACTTACTGTTCCAAATGTTTGCACAATCGGACAATAAATGCGCCTCTTATGGTTGCAAGACCTTAAATCGAGAGATCGGTCTATATGGCAGCTATATCCAAATCTGAACCGATCTGGGCCAAATTGAAAAAAATGTTGAAGGGTCTAACACAACACGCTGTCCCAAATTGCAGCAAAATCGAATAATATATGTGGCTTTTATGGGCATGAGACCCAAAATCGGTGAATCGGTCTATATGGGGGCTATATCAGGACATAGTCCGATATAGCCCATCTTCGAACTTAACCTGCTTATGGACAAGAAAAGAATCTGTGCAAAGTTTCAGCTGAATATTTCTATTTTTATACCCACCACCATAGGATAGAAGGTATATTCATTCCGTTTGCAACACATCGAAATATCAATTTCTGACCCTACAAAGTATATATATTTCGGATCGTCGTAAAATTCTAAGACTAATTAACAATGTCCGTGTGTCTGTCCGTCTGTCAGTCCGTCTGTTGTAATCACTCTACAGGCTTCAAAAATTGAGAAATTGAGATATTGAGCTGAAATTTGGCACAGATACGTATTTTTGATGCACGCTAGTTAAGTTCTTGAACGGGCCAAATCGGACCATGGATATAGCTGCTATATAGACCGATTTTCCGATAAAGGGTTTAATGCCCATAATAACTTCAATTTTCATCCGATTTTGCTGAAATTTTAAACAGTGAGTAGTTTTATGCCTCCCGACATCTGACCCAAATATGCTTCAGATCGGACTGTATTTAGATATATATATTGCCATATAGACCGATCTGCAGATAAAGGATCTGAAGTCCATAAAAGCTTTATTTATTGTCCAATTTCGCTGAAATTTGATACAGCGAGTAGTTTCAGGTCTCTCAACTTCGAACTAAAATATGATTCAGATCGGACTATATTTAGATATAGCTGCCGTATAGACCGATCTCTCGATAAAGGGTCGGAAGCCCATAAAAGCTTTATTTATAGCCCAATTTCGCTGAAATTTGAAGCAGTGGGTTATTTTAAGCTTCTCGACATCTGACCTAAGTATAGTTCAGATCGGTCTATATTTAGATATAGCTGCCATATAGACCGATCTCCCGATAAAGGGTCTCAAGCCTATAAAAGCGTTATTTATTGCCCAATTTCGCTGAAATTTGAAACAGTGTGTAGTTTCAGGTCTCTCAACTTCGAACCTAAATATGGCTCAGATCGGACTATATTTAGATATAGCTGCCATATAGACCGATCTGCCGATAAAGGGTCTGAAGCCCATAAAATCTTTTTGTTTATCCGATTTCGCTGAAATTTAGAACAGTGAGTAGTTTTAGGTCTACCAACACCTGACCCAAATATGGTTTAGATCGGGCTATATTTAGATATAGCTGCCATATAGACCGATCTCCCGATAAAGGGTCTGAAGACCATAAAAGCCCTATTTTTTACCCGATTTCGATGAAATTTGAAGCAGTGGGTTATTTCAAGCCTCCCGACATCTGACCTAAGTATGGTTCAGATCGGACTATATTTAGATATAGCTGCCATATAGACCGATCTCCCGATAAAGGGTTTGAAGACCATAAAAAGCATTATTATTTATCTATTGGGTTGCCTAAAAAGTAATTGCGGATTTTTTAAAAGAAAGTAAATGCATTTTAAAAAAAAACTTAGAATGAACTTTAATCAAATATACTTTTTACACTTTTTTTCTAAATCAAGCTAAAAATAACAATTGATAACTGACAGAAGAAAGAATGCAATTACAGAGTCACAAACTGTGAAAAAATTCGTTAACGCCGACTATATGAAAAATCCGCAATTACTTTTTGGGCAACACAATAATTTCACTATTGAAACAGTGAGTACTTTTAGGCCACCCGGTTATCGGTTGTAATCGTTTAGGTCATTTTATCTCTTACCCAATTTCAACACCTACGCGTTTTTATTAATTCGAAATTTTATCGCTTCTATTGCATACCCAATTTTTTTCAAATCCGATGTAATCGATAACTCAATGTTATTGTTTGCAAGATACTTCTGCCCTTCCCATTTTTCCTCTCCCCTATTAGCTAAAATCTATTTTCGATCTTTTAGCATTTTTTGTTCCTTATAATGCGTTTTGTCCTTTTATTCCTTACCAAACTTTTCATACATTACCCTCTATATACGATAGTTGATTACATCAAGCAGCACTTTGCTATCCAAGTTTCTTGGCACAAACATGTCTTTAAGGCGCTGAACGTTAACCAATCGCTTGATTAGTGAATGCGGATTTAGAAAAAGAAAACTAAACAAAAGATAAAACCACCTTCTAATATTAACCACGGCCAGAAATTGAAGTAATTTTTTCGGCCATTTACTTTCATGGTCTTGCTGGCAAGTTCTGAAAAACATTTTTAAAATAAGGAAAACTTCAACTTCAAGAATAAAGAGCTTAGGACTCCACTCAAGAAACTTGTTTTTGAAAATTGCTTCAGGTTCGATCTGCAATGGAAAAAGACAAACTAAAGCGTTTAAGAAAAATACTTATGTTGTACCCTAAAAAAAGGGATAAAAAACGAACGTAGACTTATGCCGAGTTTCAAGCATGGCAGACATTGAGGCTTGGCTTTATGGCCAACCATAGAGCCATTTCTGGTTGTTGATAGAATCGTTCGTTATTGCCAAGCGTTCAAAGATGTAATGAACCACCTCACTGACGCTCCAGCGACCATAAAGACAGTGCAGTACGGTCGAGAGGCATCAAAACCGATAATTTTGATTTACAACACGCCAGTTATTATTTATAACTTACTTAGTTTGCGGTCGTGAAAACTGCACATTTAACCAAACTAAACCGAAAAGGCGAAATATTGTGGCAACAACGCTAAGAGTAACAACCACGGCAACGAAAAAAAAACAACACAATACAAAGTATTTTCATACTCACTCGATGCAGCAAAAAAATGAATAGGACGAAAAAACCAATCAGCTAAGTTTATGAAATTTACCAATAATTATCAAGGTTGGAAGATGTTTTTTTATACGCCAGTGCACAGTGGGATTTTTTTTTATATATTAAAAAAAAAATAATTTTTAACGTAACGGGTCAAAGAATCAATTATTAACGAAAAATCAGTAAACGTAAGGTAAATGTCAAAAATATAAACAAGAGAAAATCCTTCCAGCCAAATTTTGAGAGAATCGGTTAACAAATGACCATTTTATTGCATTATAACAGCAAATAGGACGAACATATGTATGGGAGCTACATCTAAATCTGAACCGATTTCAACCAAACTTTGTAGACATTGTGGAAGTCGTCGAGGAAAGCGTTGTTGGGAAGATTGGTCAATAAATGCGCTTGCAGTGGCTCTAGGAGTGAAAATCGGGAGATGTATATATATGAGAGCTATATATAAATCTGAACCGATTTCTATGAAATTCACAAGTGATGTCGAGAGTCATAGGAAAATCCTTCCTGCCAAATTTCGAGATAATCGGTTAACAAATGACCATTTTATTGCATTATTACTGCAAATCGGACGAATATATATATATGAGAGCTATATCCATATCTGAACCGATTTTTTCCAATTTCAATAGGCTTCATCTCTAGGCCTAAAAACATGCCTGTACCAAATTTTAAGACGATTGGATGAAATTGCGACCTGTACTTTGTATACAAATTAGTATGGACAGACGGACATGGCTAAATCGAATCAGAAAGTGATTGATTGATTGACCCTACTACTGAGAGCATTTGTATGAACTGGTCTAAGTGATGCCGCCAAGGTGAAAAGTTCCTCTCAAAAAATCATGGCTAGACACAACAGAGGATAAGTTGAGGCTTTGGATGAATTCGCATTGTATGTACATTAGATTGTCCCATACATTAAAGGAGACTACCCAAATTGGGAAATACATACTCTCTATTTGTTATATCCACCAGCGAAGGGTGGGGGCATATTCATTTTGTCATTCCGTTTGCAACACATCGAAATATCCATTTCCGACCCTATGAAGTACAATATATATATTCCTGATCAGCTTAAAAATCCAAGACGATCTAGACATGTCCGTCCGTCTGTCAGTTGAAATCACGCTACAGTATTTAAAAATAGAGATATTGAGCTGAAACTTTGCACAGATTCTTTTTTTATCCATAAGCCGGACTATATCTTGATATAGCCCCCATATAGACCAATCCGTCGATTTAGGGTCTCAAACCCATAAAAACCACATTTATTATCCGATTTTGCTGAAATTTGGAACAGTGGGTTGTGTTAGGCCGTTCGATATCCTTCGTCAATTTAGCCCAGATCGGTCCAGATTTGGATATAGCTGCCATATAGACCGATCCGTCGATTTAGGGTCTTAGGCCCATAAAAGCCACATTTATTATCCGATTTTGCTGAAATTTGGAACAGTGAGTTGTGTTAGGCCCTTCGACATTCTCCGTCAATTTGGCTCAGATCGGTTCAGATTTGGATATAGCTGCCATATAGACCGATCCTCCTATTTAGGGTCTTAGGCCCATAAAAGCCACATTTATTATCCGATTTTGCTGAAATTTGGGAAAGTGAGTTGTGTTAGGCCCATCGACATTCTCCGTCAATATGGCTCAGAGTGGTTCAGATTTGGTTATAGCCCCCATATAGACCGATCCACCGATTTAGGGTCTTAGGCCCATAAAAGCCACATATATTATCCGATTTTGCTGAAATTTTGGACAGTGAGTTGTCTTAGGTCCTTCGACGTCCTTCATCAATTTGGCTCAGATCGGTCCAGATTTGGATATAGCTGCCATATGTACCGATCCTCCGATTTAGGGTCTTAGGCCCATAAAAGCCACATTTATTATCCGATTTTGCTGAAATTTGGAACAGTGAGTTGTGTTAGGCCCTTCGACATTCTCCGTCAATTTACCTCAGATAGGTGCAGATTTGGATATAGCTGCCATATAGACCGATCCTCCTATTTATGGTCTCAGGCCCATAAAAGCCACATGTATTATCCGATTTTGCTGAAACTTGGATCAGTGAGTTGTGTTAGGCCGTTCGACATTCTCCGTAAATTTGGCTCAGATCGGTTCAGATTTGGATATAGCCCCCATGTAGTCAGATCGTTCGATTTAGGGTCTTAGGCCCATAAAAACCACATTTATTATCCGATTTTGCTTAAATTTGGGAAAGTGAGTTGTGTTAGGCCGTTCGATATCCTTTGTCAATTTAGCCCAGATCGGTTCAGATTTGGAAATAGCTGCCATATAGACCGATCCTCCGATTTAGGGTCTTAGGCCCATAAAAAGGCGCATTTATTGTCCGATGTCGCCGAAATTTGGGACGGTTAGTTAAGGTAAGCCCCTTGACATAATTTTGCATTATGGCAAAGATCGGTCCAGATTTGGATATAGCTGCCATATAGACCGATCTCTCGGTTTTAGGTTTTGGGGCCATAAAAAGCGCAATTAGTGTCCGATATCGCCGCAATTTGGGACAGTGAGTGGTGTTAGGCCCTTCGGCATCATTCTTCAATTTCACTGAGATCGGTCCAGATTTGGATATAGCACCAGTACAGATTTAGATAAAGCTCTCATATGCATATATATATTGCCCGAATTTATAATTGTAGGATAGGTCTAGGATATTATTCAGTCGGTTACGCTCGATTTTTGGCCATTCCTTACTGATTTTACTAGTTTTTTTTCGATTTTCTCCCACTGTAAGTTTGTCAGTCTGTCGTTACTTTGCAATCAAGTAGGAGATCGTATTTGTTATCTAATCATCATGTACTTGTCTCTTTTTTATCTCAAAGACCATCGCTGCACATTTCGGTGAAAATCAGTTTAGATTTAGATATAGCTCCCATGCTTATAGCGCCCGATTTTCAATTATATGGACATAGTTGCTACAATTTCCAACCGATTTGCAAAAAATTTGGTATGAAATTTTTTATTATCTGGACCGATGCCATTGGTGATTCCCATTGCACTGTGGTCGGACTTGTATGGAATGAGCGGCCAGAAATACATAAAAGCCACATTTACTACCCGATTTCGCTGATTTGGAATGGTGAGTTCGATGCCCGACTTTTTGGTTGTTGAAAATTTAATTATTTTTTTGTAAGCAGTAATCTTCCCGTAGTCGGTGTAGAGTATAAATTGCTCTACTCGCCAGCCCAGGTGTGAACATAGGGCATCAACCATATTTGGATCAACGATCTAAACTCATAAATGCAAATTTTGTCCATGAACATTCCACTAAGAAACAGAGGCAAACTTCTCACATATCAATGAGTGCAGTCCGATTCAATTTTAAGCTCAATGATAAGGGGTCTCCTTTTTATAGCCAAGTCCGAACGGCGTGCTGCAGTGCGACACCACTTTAGAGAGAAGGTTTACATGGCATAGTACCTCACAAATGTTGCCAGCATTAGAAGGGGAAAACCACCGCTGAACATTTTTTCTAATGGTCTTGCCAGGATTCGAACCCAGGCGTTCAGCGTCATAGTCGGACATGCTAACCTCTGCGCTACGGTGGCCTCCCTTAACTCATAAAAGCCGCATTTATTACCCTATTTCGCTGAATTTTAAACTTTAAAGCTTTCCGTCATACAACCAGAAAATGGTCTAGAACGGACGGATATTCCAATTTAGTATCTTAATCCAATAAAAAGCGGACTTATTGCCCAATTTCGCTTAAACTGAGACTTACATAAATGCCATTATTTGGATATAGTTATGGATATGGTAGTGGAGTAATAGTAAAATAGCATGATGAATATATCAATAATGGTGGGTATCCGAAATGGCCGAGCTTAATGTGTTTTTGCTCTATAAATGACTCGATCCATCGGGTTGGCATCTGGCTAATTGTACAGCCACTGTGTGAACGAAATGAAGTGTGGAACATGTTTGTTATACCCACCACCATAGGATGGGGGAATACTAATCTAGTCATTCCGTTTGTAACACCTCGAAATATTCGTCTAAGACCCCATAAAATATATATATTCCTGATCGTCTCGATGTTCTAAGTGGATCTAGCCATGTCCGTTAGTCTATCGAAATAACGATAGAGGTCGAACGCGTACCCATCCACTTTTTTTTCAAAATCGAAAATTGCCAAAATTCTTTTGTTACTGTGAAACTGGTAAAGATACCTCCTACTTTTTTTGAAAATTGTGGTCGCAACTGGGTGCAGGATCTGGCCCATCGGCGGTTGCAAATGCAAATTTTGCCCATGAACATTCCACTAAGGAACAGGGGCAAACCTCTCACATATCAGTGAGTGAAGTACGATTCAAATTTAAGCTCAATGACAAGGGTCTCCTTTTTATAGGCCCTGGAAGCCTCAACTTTTTGTCCGATTTGGCCGAAATTTTGCATGCGATGTTCTGCTACGACAGAATTTGTCCAACAACTGTGACAAATCCGTACAAAATCAATCTATAACCTGATATTGCTCCCATGCAAACCGGTTTCTCGATCATCATTGTTCGGTTCCTACAAGCCTTAATTTTTGATGGTTTGACAAGAGTTTGGTATGTAGAATAATATTATCTTGTATATAAAAATCAATTTGTGTTTGGTTGTAGGTTTGTTTGTTTGTACCCTCCCCCTTACCCTAATTTTCAGAAACGCCAAATCTCGGAGATGGGAGGTGCGATTTAAGTGACACTATAAAACCTACCCAACATATATTTAGACCAATCACGAAAATATGGGACTCAAATGAAAGGTATTTAGGATAAGAAAACGTATCTGATATCCAATTGTCGGACCAAGTGCAAGGGGGACCACCCCAAGCCCCAAAACACCCCTAAATCGGACATATTTACCAACCATGAAAATATGGGACTCAAATGAAAGGTATTTGCGAGTAGAATACGAATCTAATATCCAAATGTGGGACCACGTTTCTGGGGGTCCAACCCTTCCCCAAAACACCCCTTCCCCAAAAATAAAAGGTATTTGATTGTAGAATTCGAATCTGATATCCAAATATGGGACCAAGTGTTTGGGGACAAATTTACGACCATATCAATATGGGGCTCAAATGAAAGGTCTTTGGGAGTAAAGCACAAATCTGATATAAATATTCGGGAAAAGTGTCTATGGGGCCACCCCACCCCCACAACGCCACCCAAATAGGAAGTATTTGCTGACTATTACAATATGAGGCTCAAATAAGAGGGTTTTTTAGTGGAACACGAATCCGATATACATTTTCAAGGCCATGTCACTGAGTGGCCGCCCATCCCCTAAAACACCCCCCAAGCCGGTCATGTTTGCCGACTATGGAAATATGGGGCTCAAATTAAAGGTATGTAGGAGTAGACCATGTATCTGATATCAACATTAGGGGCCAACTGTCTGGCGGATGTACCACCACCATAACAACCCTCAAATAGGACGTATTTTCTCACCATGACAATTTAGGTCTTAAAGAGAGTGGAACTAAATATTCAGTTTTTAGGGCCATTACCCCAAACCGGACATATATGCTGACTTTTGCAATAAGGAATTAAAATGAGTTTCGAAAACGAATTTGATATCCAATTTTGAGGGCAATGGCAATATGGGGTTCAAATAAATGATATACAGATATATGAGAATAGAGCACGTTGCTGATATATTTTCCGGGCTTAGTGTTTGGGGGACCACCCTAATCCCCAAAATACCCCTAAATCGGACATATTTACCGACCATGTCAACGTGGAGCTTAAATGAAAGCTATTGAGGGGTAGAGCAAGAATTGATACCCATTTTCGGGACCAATTTTTGGGGGTCTACCCCTTTCCCAAAATACTCCACAAACAGCAATTTTTTAGTGACCATCGCAAAATGGGGCTCAAAAAGTATTTGGGAGTAGAATACGAATTTGATATCCAAATGTAGGACCATGTATTTAGGGCATCACCGCTTTCCCAAAACACCCCCAAAGGGAAAACATTTTTCGACCATGCCAATATGTGGCTCAAATGAAAGGTATTTGAGATTAGAAAACGAATTTGATAACCCATTTTGGGGCCATGTGTTTGGGGGACGCCTCATCCTGTAAACTCCTCTTAAGCCAATGGCAATATGGGGTTTAAATAAATGGTATTTGAGAGAAGATCATGATGATGATGTTTTTTCAGGGCCAAGTATCTGGGAGACCACCTCTCCCCCGAAAACACCACTAAATCAGACATCATGAGAATATCGGGCTGAAATTAAGTATTTTAAGAATGGAGTACATCATACATCCAAACTTAAATTCGTAGACCAATAAAGATCATGTGGAATTCAGATAAAGGCACTTATATTGTTAAACTGTTAGTCAAGTTAGCATGGTGTTTCTCTAAAAGATCTTGAATTGTCGAAAATAAATATTCCAAGGAAACTTTTGACCCATATAAAGTAAAAGAACGCGCAGCGGAGCGGGCCCCGGTCAGCTAGTAATAATAAATTTTTAGCAGAATTTAGCAGAGGGTTCCCAACATTCGGCCCGGCCGAACTTAGCATGCTTTTATTTGTTTTTTGCTATTCTTGGTTTGGACGATGGTAGAGGGAAAAAGAAAACTGACCCCCTTAATTTTAATTGATCAGCTGCTAGAAGTGTTTTTTATTCGAAAATTACGCTTTCTTCTAAAATATGATATGTGTGTACCTTGTAAGCAAAATCCGCAATGATGCAAGGAGTTGACGAATTGTTTTAATTTTCGGAAAAGTCAGTGCCGCCCAGTGTTCTTAATCTATTCGTGGCAGTTATTGATGCAAACAAACACCCTTTGGGCAACTGATTTTTTTTTTCCTTTTTCGTCTGCTCTCGTTGTTGCATCCATGATTGCAGTAATTTGGGGGTTTGCCATACAAAACAAAAAAAAAAATTGCCTCAGAAACTTAACTCGCAGCGAAAACCACGCCTGTTCACGTTTTGTTTATTTCTTCCTTCTTTTGGTTTTTGAGTTTTTGCAGCGGTGTTATGGAATTTTGCAATTTTTTCGCTTGTCAAAAGCGTCTAAGTCTTGAATACATTTCAAAATAACTTTATTCCTTCTGTGTTAAGGATTACGAAAATGAAAACATTGTATATGAGTGGTTTTTGTGATGTCTATCGATGATTTTTATGGTATGTCGAAGACAATTTGCAAATTTGTGGAATATATGGAAAAAAGTGACCCCAAGTGATTTCAATTTGTGAAATATAAGGCTTTTCTATTGGAGCAAGGTTAATGGTACTTACTGCATTTGATGAATCCAAAATCTGAGAGGGCTATGATTCAATCCAATAGGCAGCAATGGTTTCAGCGTTACTGTTGTCTAAAGGGCCACTATGACCGTTGTTTTAAGGCTCGCCACATTTTAAGACATTTGTTTTACAATCCAAATTTGTTTACCCTTATTGGCATTTACTAAATTGGTATCTGAAAATATAAAAATATATACGGAAAAATAATCAACATATTCTTATAATTTTTTTTAATTGTTTATTCATACGTTTTCTGCTAAATTTATTCAATTCATATAATCGGACATAGTCAGGTTACAGACCATTAAGTTCAAAACCAAACCCACAAAATTCAAAACCAAACCCACAAAAACCCTTTGTTTTAAAGTTAGGCAGAAAATGTGTTTTTGCTTTGCAATAGCTTTTGATTGTTTGTTGTAAAATTTGTATACTCTCAACTACAGGATAGGGGTATACTAATTTCATCATTCTGTTTGTAACACCTCGAAATATGCGTCGGAAACCCCATAAAGTATATATAATCTTGATCACCATGTCATTTTAAGTCGATCTAGACATGTCCGTCCGTCCGTCTGTCTGTCGAAAGCGCGCTAACTTTCGAAGAAGTAAAGCTAGCCGCTTGAAATTTTGCCCAAATACTTTTTATTAGTGTAGGTCGGTTGGTATTGTACATGGACCAAATCGGTTCATGTTTTGATATAGCTGCCATATAAACCGATCTTGGGTCTTGACTTCTTGAGCCTCTAGAGGGCACAATTCTCGTCTGATTTGACTGAAATTTTGAACGTTTTGTTTTGGTATCACTTCCAACAACTGTGTTAAGTATGATTCAAATCGGTTCATAATCTGGTATAGCTGTCATATAAACCGATCTTGGATCTTGACTTCTTGAGCCAATAGAGCGCTCAATTCTCATCCGATTTGGCTAAAATTTTACATGAGGTGTTTTGTTATAACTTCAAATAACTGTGCTAAGTATGGCGCAAATCGATACATAACCTCATATAGCTGCCATATCAACCGATCTGGAATCTTGACTTCTTGAGCCGCTAGAGGGCGCAATTCTCAACCGATTTGGCAGAAATTTTGTACAACGGCTTCCCTCAAGACCTTCAACATACGTGTCTAATATGGTCTGAATCGATCAATAGCTTCATACAGCTTCCATATAAATGTATCACCCGATTTTGCTTCTTGAGCCCCTACAAGACGCAACTCTTATCCGTATGAACTGAGATATTACACAATGACTTATACAATGTTCAGCATTCATTTATGGTTCGCATCGGACTATAACTTGATATAGCTCCAATAGCATAATAGTTCTTACTCAATATTCTTTGTTTGCCTAAAACGAGATGCTTCGCATAGAACTCGACAAATGCGATCCATGGTGGAGGGTATATAAGATTCGGCCCGGCCGAACTTAGCACGCTCTTACTTGTTTTAATTGTCTATTGTCAAATTTTGTCTATCTGTTTCTGTAGATACCCACCACCATAGGATGAGGATATACTAATGCAGTCATTCCCTTTGCTACACCTCGAAATATTGATCTCGTCCTGAGTCGACGTAGCCATGTCCGTCCGTCCGTCTGTCGAAATCACGATAACGGTCGAAGGCGTAAAGCTAGCCACTTTGCACAGATACTTAATATTGATGTAGGTTGCTGGGGATTGCAAATGGGCTATATCGGTTCAGATTTGGATAAAGCTCCCATATAAACCGGTTTGACTTCTTGAGCCCCTGGAAGGCCCAATTTTCATCCGATTTGGTTGAAATTTTGCACATAGTATTCTGTTATGACCTTCAACAACTGTGCCAAGTAGTGTCTAAATCGGTCAAGAACCTGATATAGCTCCCATATAGACCGATCTCCCGATTTAAATTCTTAAGCCCCTGGAAGCCGCAATTTTTGCCCGATGTGGCTGAAATTTTGCGCATAGTGTTCTGTTATGACTTCCAACAACTGCGCCAAGTACGGTTTAAATCGGTTTATAACCTGATATAGCTCACATATAAACCGGTCTCTCGATTTGAATTCTTGAGTCACTGGAAGCCCCCAATTTTCATCCGATTTGGTTGAAATTTTGCACATAGTGTTCTGTTATGACCCTCTATAACTGTGCCCAGTACCGTCTAAATTGGTCAAGATCCTGATACAGCTCCCATATAAACCGATCTCCCGATTTCAATTCTTAAGCACTTGGAAGCCGAAATTTTTGTTTGATATGGCTGAAATTTTGCGCATAGTGTTTTGTTATGACTTCCACCAACTGTGTTAAGTACAGTTCAAATCGGTTAATATTCTGATATAGCTCCCATATAAACCGATCTCCCCATTTGACTTCTTGAGCCCCTGGAAGCCTCAATTTTTGTTCGATTTGGCTGAAATTTTGCACATAGTGTTCTGTTATAACTTCCTACAGCTCGATTTGACTTCTTGAGCCCCTGGAATCCGCAATTTTTGTCCGATTGGGCTGAAATTTTGCACATAGTGTTCTGTTATGACTTCTAGTAGCTGTGCAAAATCGGTCTACATTGGCCTATAACCTGATATAGCTCCCATATAAACCGATCTCCCGATTTGACTTCTTGAGCCCCTGGAAGCCTCAATTTTTATCCAATTTGGCTGAAATTTTGCACTTAGTATTCTGTTATGACTCTCAACAACTGTGTCATGTACGATCCATATTGTTCTATAACCTTATATAGCTCCCATATTAACCGATCTCTCGATTTGAATTCTTGAGCCTCTTAAAGCCTCAATTTTCATTCGATTTGACTCAAATTTTGCATATAGTGTTCCCTTATGACCCTCTATAACTGTGCCCAGTACCGTCTAAATTGGTCAAGATCCTGATACAGCTCCCATATAAACCGATCTCCCGATTTGAATTCTTAAGAACCTGGAAGCCGAAATTTTTGTTTGATGTGGCTGAAATTTTGCGCATAGTGTTTTGTTATGACTTCCACCAACTGTGTTAAGTACGGTTCAAATCGGTTAATATTCTGATATAGCTCCCATATAAACCGATCTCCCAATTTGACTTCTTGAGCCCCTGGAAGCCTCAATTTTTTTCCAATTTGGCTGAAATTTTGAACATAGTGTTCTGTTATGACTTCCAACAGCTGTGCAAAGTATGGTCTACATCGGTCTATACCTTGATATAGCTTCCATATAAACCGATCTCCCGATTTGACTTCTTGAGCCCCTGGAAGCCTCAATTTTCATCCGATTTGGCTGAAATTTTGCACATAGTGTTCTGTTATGACTCTCAACAACTGTGTCATATACGGTCCATATTGGTCTATAACCTTATATAGCTCCCATATTAACCGATCTTTCGATTTGAATTCTTGAGCCTCTGGAAGCCTCAATTTTCATTCGATTTGACTCAAATTTTGCAGATAGTGTTCTGTTATGATCCTTAACGACTGTGCCAATTACAGTCTAAATCGGTCAAGAACCTGATATAGCTCCCATATAGACCGATCTTCCGATTTGAATTCTTGAGCCTTTGAAAGCCGCAATTTTTGCCCAATTTGACTGAAAGTTTGCACATAATGTTCCGATATGATTTCCAATAACTATGCTAAGAACGGTTCAAATCGGTGTATAACCTGATATAGCTCCCATATAAACCGATCTCCCGAATTGACTTCTTGAGCCCCTGGAATCCGCAATTTTTGTCCGATTGGGCTGAAATAATGTTCCGGTATAACTCTCAAAAACTGTGCTAAGTATGGTCCAAATCGGTCTATAACCAGATATAGCTACCATAGTTGAGCAGAATCCATGGTGGTGGGTTCCCGAGATTCGGCCCGGCCGAACTTAGCATGCTTTTACTTGTTATATAGACAATTTGGGGAAAAACTGTTTTCTATAGAATTTCTTTTTTAATTTTTATTTTTGTAATATATAATTTTGGTAATTTTTTAATTTTATTTCTTCTTCTATTTCTTGGCTAATAACCCCACTTATGATATCTCTGTTCCTTTTCCTCAAAAAATTCCCTCCACAACAAACATTTGGCGACGGCAAATGAAAGGAAGCAGCTTGAAAATTCCTAATGATATCAGCTAATAATTTCGGCTGGGTAGATATAAAAAGTATGATACAACAACACCAATATAATTTCACACGACAAATACACATAGACATACAGACTTCCGCCATTAAGGCTTGAAAACGCAAATATCCCCATTGAGAGGAAGGAAACTGGAAAAGGAAATAAGGAAGACAAGTCTCGTTTATGAGAACGCATAAAACAGCCGTTAAACACCATTAAACACATGGTCTGGTTGGAGAAAAAAAGGCACACACACATACACACTGAAGCAAAAATAGAGGGATGAAAATGTATGGAGGACAATAAAGTCCTTTCAGCTCAAGGAGAATAGCAGCAGCAAGGATATTATTATCCAAACACCAAAAAAAAAAAACAACAATGGCAACAGCTACACCACAATGTCAGCATTTCTAATGGGACTGCTCTAGACCTGATGGTGAAGCAATTTATCACTTACTCACACATACACACACGCACACACAAGCTCATGTATACTCCTTCACGCAGAGAAGCACAGCAAGAACGTAAAAAAGGATACACAAGGGAGTGGCCAATTTGTAGCTGTAAACAAACGAAAAGAGCTGTGTAGCCATGAACACATGCAAGGACAAGCCATGAGACGAGATGTAGATGATGAGGTTGGTGATGGTGATGATGGCTGTGTTGATTATTTAACGCATGCACGGATTTTCAACCCCCTTGGAAGACTTTTTGAGCCAAGGCTTTGAACAGAGTGTTGCCAATGAAAAAAGTCAATTGTATTTAAATCAAAAATGTTAAACATTTTTGAAAAATTATTACATTTTTAACATATATATAAGAAAAAAATTGGAGGCAACCGTAGCGCAGAGCTTAGCATGCCCGCCTATGACGCTGTATGCCTGGGTTCGCATCCTGGCAGGAACATTAGAAAATTTTTCAGCGGTGGTTATCCGCTCCAAATGCTTGCGATATTTGTGAGGTACTTTGCCATGCAAAAACTTCTCCCCAAACAGATGTCGGTCTCCGGCACGCCGTACGAACTGGGATATAAAAAGGAGGTCCCTTATTATTGAGCTTAAAATTGAAAATGATTGATAAAAAAATTTTCTGTGATTTTTTTTTAGAATTCGATTTTCATAAAAAATTTTTGACTTTTCTTAAAATTGGGAATTTTCTTAAAAATATATTTTCTATGAAAAAATTCACGTATAATTAATATAAAAAAATAAATTTAGTAAGTGTTTGAAGATTTTCAAAAAAAATTGCTGAAAAATGTGTTGAAAGTTTGATAAATATTTTTAAAAACAAAATTTTGGACAAATATTTTTTGACATTTTGAATTTGTATACCCTCTACCATAGGATGAGGGGTATACTAATTTCGTCATTCTGTTTGTAACTACTCGAAATATTCGTCTGAGACACCATAAAGTATATTCTTGATCGTCGCGACATTTTATGTCGATCTAGCCATGTCCGTCCGTCTATCCGTCCGTCCGTCTGTCTGTCGAAAGCATGATAACTTTCAAAGGAGTAAAGCTAGCCGCTTGAAATTTTGCAGAAATACTTCTTATTAGTGCAGGTCGGTTGATATTGTAAATGGGCTATATCGGTCCATGTATCGATATAGCTGCCATATAAACCGATCTTGGGTCTTGACTTTTTCAGCCTCTAGAGGGCGTAATTCTTATCCGATGAAATTTTGCACGACGTGTTTTGTTGTGATATCCAACAACTGTGTCAAGTATGGTTCAAATCGGTCCATAACCTGATATAGCTGTCATATAAACCGATCTTGGGTCTTGACTTCTTGAGCCTCTAGGGGGCGCAATTCTCGTCCCATTGGAATGAAATTTTGCACGACGTGTTTTGTTATGATATCCATCAACTGTGCCAAGTATGGTCCAAATCGGTCTATAACCTGATATAGCTGCCATATAAACCGATCTTGGGTCTTGACTTCTTGAGTCTTTAGAGGGCGCAATTCTCGTCCGATTGGAATGAAATTTTGCAAGACGTGTTTTGTTATGATATCCATCAACTGTGCCAAGTATGGTTAAAATCGGTCTATAACCTGATATAGCTGCCATATAAACCGATCTGGGATCTTGACTTCTTGAGCCTCTAGAGGTCGCAAGTATTATCCGATTTGCCTGAAATTTAGTACGACGGATCCTCTTATGACCATCAACATACGTGTTTATTATGGTATGAATCGGTCTATAGCCTGATACAGCTCCCATATAAATCGATCTTTCTATTTTACTTCTTGAGCCCCCAAAGGGCGCAATTCTTATTCGAATTGTCTGACATTTTACACAGGTCTCCAACATATAATTTAATTGTGGTCCAAACCGGACCATATCTTGATATCGCTCTAATAGCAGAGTAAATGTTTTCTTATATCCTTTTTTGCCGGGGAAAGAACTTGACATATGCGATCCATGGTGGAGGGTATATAAGATTCCAAACTTAGCACGCTTTTACTTGTTTTAGATAACTTTGTCAAGATTTGATTTTCTCATAGACGTAGGGGTGGCAACTTCGCTAACCAAGTACCATAGCGGGTAGGAGTCTGCAGATAAACAGCCATAAGCTGCGAGCACAAAACGCCATTTGGCAGAATGATGAGCCTTTAGAGAATTTGTTGTTTGTGGTAATAAATAAATAAAGTCTGCGTGTTTATAGACCGTATCTAAAAGAAATGTAACAGCGAAGAAAAACTCATAATCAAAGAAAACACAAAAACTCACAGCAGGATCTTCTTTTTGGGTGGTTTGTAAGTGGGGTGATTATTGGGGGGAGGAACGAAAACAAATGTCTTCCGAGTATTAAGAAGAGCACAAAGAAAATATCATAAAGAAGGGCGATTTGTTTGCACATGTAACGAATAATCCTCCCCTGTCCCACTCCTTGTGCCAACAACATATGCCAAGATCAAGTTTAAACACGCAGACCTTTTGGGAGGAAATTGAATTGAATTGAATCGTGAATTGAATTAAGTTAACGCAATTTTATGGCACTAAACGGAAATCGTTTTATTACCAAAACACCATTAATGGCAACAATCTTCATTATGAGCTCACCCACACAACAGAGATAACCATATAGCAAAGACAGTGGAGTCGAACTGTGGGCTTCTGCAGGAAAATAATCATTGTTCAAGAATTATAAGAAAATATTTTAAATAAATAAAATTTTTAAATGAAAAAAAAAAAAATAAAAAGAAAAATATAAAAAAACGTAATAAAAAGCTAAATATATAATGAAAAAAAAAAAACGTGTTTTTATTTCGCTCTTCAAAGAAAAAAAAAATATATCCGTATCTCGGAATAGGTACTACCTATTACGAAAAACTTTAAAGCCTTTTGGAAAAGGCTAGAAATGGACTCCAAAGACTCAACATCTTCGGTGGTGGCGTCAGACCGTAGCGTGTTGTCCTCCCCTTCCGTAGGTGTGGGTGCCTTGGCACCTGTAGTCGAGAGTAATGCTTCAAGCGCACAACTAGTCGTCAGACTAATTAATGAGGAAGAGACAGATAAACCAGAGGGATGCAAATTTCGTTCCCAGCCTTTAAGTAAAGGTGGTGTTTCTGACTCGGATTCAGACAGCGACTGTGTCAATAAAACAGTAATCTCAGCCGAATCAAGAGATGAGGGCATCGGGATAATGGCAGAACTGAGCGATGGCTTTGCTAAGCTCACAAGCAGACCGAGTAGGCGAACCGGTGCACTACGCAGGAGACAGAGGAGTATGTACCGGCAGCGTAATAGGGCGAAAGTTCAGGATGCTGGAAGGAAGCTCGAACTGACATTCCAAGCACTTCTACGGAAGCTGGAAAAATAATCAGATCTGCCTAAGAGCATAACACTGCTGAAATGCTGAAGAAAAAAAGAGCTCCCCGCTTTCAAGAATTCTGGGAAAACCAAGCCAGCCATCCCTCAATGGAGACTCCAGACAGTGTTCTGCGGAGGTAAAAAAAGTTGGAACAAAGGAAGCGCGCACGGCCCCTGAGTCTTCATGGAGGACTGTGACTTCCAATAGGAGGCCACAGCCATCACGGAAGGGGAAGATGGTCGCTGAGAATGTTAAGGAGCCGCCCTCTTACGCCAGAGTGGCAAGGAAGCACAACAGAGATGAACTGACTTATGTAGTCATCAATATCGGCTGTGCATCTGGTAGGATTCCACCAGATCATCGATCCCAAGTGGAGGATCTGGTTAACGATCGAATTTTTGAGCTCTGTAGAGGGTTCACCCGTACAAATGATGAGCTGCGAGTTTAGAGGGAACATCTTTACGGTGGGTTTTTCGTCGACGAAATGTATTAATACCGTCAAACAGCTCGTCAGAGGTATTCACGCTCCCTGGGAGAGCACAAAGCTCGACCTGATGAGAAAGATGGATATCTCCCAGCTCACAAAGGCAATTTGCGACAGAACGCATATTGGGATTCTTGGGCAAGCAAAACGAAGGTTTGGTCGCAGAGAAGTGGGAGGTCTTCCACAGTGAGGAGAAGGAGTAAGGAACTTTCTTTGTGGTTGGCATTGATCAAGTCTCAGTGACGAGTTTGGCTAAGACTACAAGCATGGAACACTACGGGAGCAAAGCTGTCTTTTTCAAGATTGGGAAGACTAGGATTGGTGGAAATTTTCATTCTGCGACATCAGGCCGTGCTGTGGCGGGTGACTCAACACCGCCCAACAAACAGGGGGCCGATAACGAGAAAATCACGGCATCTCTCAATATTGGAAAGTCTAGGAGAACCAAAGATCCTAATACTAAAATATTAGGCAGTGCAGCGGCGAGAGCCCTAACACAGCCTAACAAACAGGAACGCGACGACGGACCCATCCATCAACGACTTAAATATTCGGAATACTGGGATAGGCAAAGATCCTGATTTTGAAACATTAGGCAGCGCAGCGACAGGAGACCCAATGCAACCCAACGAACAGAGAGCCGATGATGGTACCATCACCTACTCGCAAGAAGCC
Organism: Stomoxys calcitrans; assembly: GCF_963082655.1. Taxonomy (NCBI): domain Eukaryota; kingdom Metazoa; phylum Arthropoda; class Insecta; order Diptera; family Muscidae; genus Stomoxys; species Stomoxys calcitrans. The sequence continues at coordinate 124,977,132 of NC_081556.1, forward strand.
CATCTATTTAAGATATGGAAGGCTTACATAGGCAAAGATCCTAGTATTGAAACCCCAATCAGAGTGTGAATATCTTTACCGACAGTAAAATTGCCACAAGGGAAATAACAACCAGGACGGTAAGGCCACGAACAGTCTTGCAGTGTAAGAAGGAGATTAACGCCTTCTCTAAGGATGGCAAAATTCGCATCGTTTGGGTGCCGGGCCATAACGGAGTAAGGGGGAATGAAAGGGCAGACGATTTGGCGGTGAAGGCCAGAGGACTGCCGTCGATAAACTTGGTTAACCCTAGTTAAGGCAGTGGGCCACGAATGCGCATGGTACATTGTGGAACAGCGAAACGGTCGGTAGGACGGAGGAAATCCTATGGGGGCGAAAATCCAGATCTTGAGAAGACGAATTTTACTGTAAAAAAAAAAAAAAAATAAAATGCATGAAATTTGATTTGCGTTAGAATTCTTTTTATAGAAAACTACATTCATATGAATTTTTTTTCTGCCCCACTGTACATTGTATATAAATTTAAGACCTTCTCTCAGCTTTCGTGTTTTCCAACAACTTTGAATACAAAAAATATGTTCTTCTGTTGTATCTGAAGTTGTGTATATATGATGTTAGGCTCTTGAGAAGTGAAGATGATGATGATGTTGATGATTGTGGTTGTGGTGGTATAATATTGGATGTAAAAGGACAATTGGGGGAAAATATTATCCTGGGGTTATGCCACTAAAGAAGATTCGATTTATAATCACCCGAGCGTGTATTCAGCTGGAAGTCTGCATACACATCCCTGTGTTAATGCGTAAAAATGAGTGGGTGGTTCCAATTGCAGGGGGGAACTTTTGTTGAACATGGCTAAATGTTGGGGTGGTCTTGTGTGTTTTAGGGATACGAAGCTGAGTGGATTGTCTGGAAGTATGTTGCCGATGTTGTTGTAAGGATAACAAACAGAACAAAACAATTTATTATCATGTATACACAAGTGATTAGACTAAATAAACTTTTCCGAAGAAAATTACTTGACGCCAACGCAAGACGCACACCCATGCACAGATGTTGTGGGAAGAGGTGAAGCGAATATGGTGGTGGAAAAGAGAAATGACTACAAATAACAGCCAGAGGCCACCTCAACCCACATAGCAGCCGTTTGGAATCACAGCGATGGTGGCTGTGACAATGGCGATAATAAACCATGAGAGGCAGCAGCCACTTAAACTTCAGCATTGGACGGCAAACATTTTTGGGGGTAGGGGAGGGGACTTAATGTACTTTGGGCCAAATGATACGCCGAGTTATGGCATTGGGTAGTGTTACCAAGTAAAATAAAATAAAATAAAAAATATAAAATAAAATAAAATAAAATAAAATAAAATAAAATTAAATAAAATAAAATAAAATAAAATAAAATAAAATTAAGTAAAATAAAATAAAATAAAATAAAATAAAATAAAATAAAATAAAATAAAATAAAATAAAATAAAATAAAATAAAATAAAATAAAATAAAATAAAATAAAATAAAATAAAATAAAATAAAATAAAATAAAATAAAATAAAATAAAATAAAATAAAATAAAATAAAATAAAATAAAATAAAATAAAATAAAATAAAATAAAATAAAATAAAATAAAATAAAATAAAATAAAAAAAATAAAATGAAATAAAGTAAAATGAAATAAAATAAAATAAAATAAAATAAAGTAAAATAAAATAAAACAAAAAAACTAACTTAAACACAAGCACGCTTTGCAGCTTGGTTGAATCAGAGAAATCTATTAGTAAAATCACAAAAAAAAAATGGTATAACAATAGGAAGCCAGTTGGAAATGGGATAGCAATAGTTTTTCGCTGAAACAGCAAACATTTTCGTGGTCTTTTTTTCGTCTGAAACTTGAATCCGTATTTTAATATTAGTTTTGTACTATACTCTAAACCACGCAATTGAATGCCACTATGTCATGATCGGGAGGCCACCGCAGCGTAGAGGTTAGCATGTCCGCCTATGACGCTGAACGCCTGGGTTCGAATCCTGGCGAGACTATCAGAACAAATTTTCAGCGATTGTTAAGAAGTTTTTATTTAGATGCCATACAAATGGTAGATTACCTTAAAAATGAAGGCAGCATTAGGATGGGATAACCACCGTTGAAAATTCTTTCTGATTTTCTCGCCAGGATTCGAACCAAGGCGTTCAGCGACATGGGCGGTCTTAGGTCTTAGTCCCGTAAAGGTCGCATTTTTTTTCCAATTTCGCCGAAATTTGGAACAAGAAGTTGTACTAGGGGCTTCGATTCCGAATATGGCCCACATCGGACCATGTTTTCATATATCGGACCATATAGACCGACTAAGCAGTGTGTTGTTTTAAGACTCCCGACATCCGACTTAAATATGGTTCAGATCGGTCAATATTAAGATATAGTTGCCATATAGTCGGCGACCTGCCGATTAAGGGTCTTAAGGCCATAAAAGCAGCATTTATAATCCAATTTTACTGAAACTTCAAACAGTGAGTTGTTGTAAACCTTCCTTCATCACACGTAAATATGGTCCGGAGAGGACAATATTTAGATATAGATGCCATATGACCAATTTCGCTGATATTTGAAATTGTGAGTTGATTAAAGCCTCCGAATATCAGACTCAAATATGATTCAGATCGGTCTATATTCATATATAGTTGCCATATAGGCCGATCTGCCGATAAGCCCATAAAAGCTTCATTTATTACCCGATTTCAGTTGAATGTGACAATGAGATTTGTATTAAGCCTTCCATCATCCGATCAAATTCGTTCTTTATTCTTAACGGAAATGAAGTTCAGTTTAGGGGTTGCTTAAGGGCGTACCCCAAAGCACTTGGCTACAAAATTGAATATCAAATTCGTTTTCTACTCTCAAATACCTTTCATTTGAGTCCCATATTGTCATAATGGGTGAAATAACCCATTTGACGTATCTTTAGAAGGAAAAGCGCCACCTAGACTTGAACGCAAATTTTGATGTCATATTCGTAATCTACTAATAATATGCCCATTTGGGGGTGGGCGACTTCCCATTACTTGGACCTAATGTTTTATGCCATATTTTTAATCTACTGCCTAATACTTTTCATTTAAGTCCCATATTGACATGAACCTCGAATATATCTGCTTAGAGGAGTTTTAAGGTAGGGAGGGCCCGCTGGATACTTGGACCCAAAGTATAATACCATATTCGTTTTTTGGTCTCCAATACCTTTCATTTGTTACCCTTATTGTGCCCATCGGACTACTTTTGGATATGGGTGGCGTTTTTGGGGTAAAGGGGACCGTCCGCCTCCACCTGATATCTAAAAATTATAAAGCCAATGCTTCCTTCCAGACGAACGTACACTATATATGAAAATTTTAAGAAAATCGGTTCAGCCAAGTATCATATAGTCATAGTGGGTATAATGGCGTTTTGATCTAATTTTGTATGCCAGATTCGAAATCTACTCCCGATGAATGAACGTGCAATATGTCTGCTTGGGGGAGTTTTGGGGTTGGGGCGGCCCGATGCGTACTTAGACTCAAATTTTGATACCATATTCGTATTCTACTCTCCAATACTTTTTATTTGAGGGTAAGGGGAAGGGTTCGCATAAGGGGAAGGGTTCGTCCCCCTTCCGATACCGAAAAATTTCCTTCCAGATCAACTTACACAGCATGCGAAAATTTCGATAAAATCGGTTCTGCCGTTTATCAGTCTATACGGAACAAACAAAACGAGTCCCATATATCCGTGATTGGCTAATGTGCCCATTTTGGGCGTTTTTGTGGTGGTGGGTGACCCTCTATACTTTTACATGCATTTGAATGCGAGATTCGTCATTTACTCGTTATTATAGATATGACTTACTCGATGATATTATTCACCCAAAAATATCTTTAAAAGAAGCAAAACATGGTTTCCCAAAAATTTTTTAACTTCTTGGCGAGCCCTAGCCGCTCTGGTATTGCAGGCCAGGACAAATGTTAATAAAAAATTAGTTAAAAATTTTGAAAAAAGTATTACACCATTATCGGGAAAAATCGATTATCCGTAACGCCTCCGGTCCCGAGCATTCCGGATAATCGAGGTCCGACTGTAAAAACAACAACAAAAATGCAATGCAATACACGGCGAAGACGAGCCTTAAGCAACTGACTTACCTACAAGCCAAGTAGAACTACGGCCATCACACACACACAACACTCTCACCTAAATAGTGATAATCTTTGTTTAGCACTTCTAACAGTTGCTCTCACCACTAATACTCCCACATATGGCTTCGCATTCACATAAATAACAAATGCTTAGGTAAAAAGCAACAACAATGTGCTTCCTCTTCTTTTATTGAAAGTTTATTTGTCATTTTTGAGGCTTTTCTTATCGGATAATTAACTTTCATACATATTCTGCACATTTCTGGAAACATATCTTTCGATTGATGCCAATTGCATTAAAATTTATTCAACCGTTTGGCCGTAATATGTACCATAAACTCGACTCCAAAAATTATTTCTCTTGGCAACACTGTTCTCAACTGAGGCACTTATGTTTTTGGAAGTACTCTCGAACATAAGTACGAGTACAACACTTATTTGCTCATTGTTTGCTTTTCCAAAATGCACAGCAAATAACCAAAGGACAAGTCAAGGGAGCATGAAGACCATACCATGTCACAGCCAATAGACACAAAACCCTGCTTTTGTGGATGTGGGTAGTGTAGATTCAAGCAGAGCCGCATGAGGGGTTTCGATGGCAGGAGAAAGCAAAAAAATTAGTTATAAAAACTTGTTAAAAGAGATTTACACGATAAAGTGTATTGTTGGCCTAATCAAATTATGCGCTCTTTTATTGGGCCACAAAATGGATGACTGTGTAGCTGGCTTCACTGTTGCTGTGAGTAAAAGGTGGTGGTGGTGGTGTTGGTGGTGTTGGTGGCAACGTTGATTATGTAGCGCTTTTGGCTTTATCACTCGGTGTTTGGGGCGAGCATTGTGAAAATTGTGGGTGCGTCCAAAGTTTTTAAGTTAATTAAAAACAATCTCGGTGAAATCATAAAACACTGCCAACCCCAACCATTGACAACCATCAACCGTACGTACCAAGTTGAGTGGCTATGAAAACGTGCCATAAAATAAATTAATCATTGTGATTGAATAATTAATTAACTTTGAGGAGGGTGCTTTTTAATCAAATGGCAGCAGTAAATAGCAAGGTGCTCGCTTCACTGACAGAATGGCGATATCTTGAATTTAAATAAATCTTCAGATATGTAGTTTAAGTACATATGAATTTAAATTGTACCAAGTATCTGATTAATTGATTTTTTTGGGGGAAAAGGAAAATTGTTTTATAAACGAGTGTATAAACGTTTATTAAAAATGTTCAACTGATGGCAAAAGATTTTTTCTACTTAATTTATATAACTTTCTATAACTGTTGACAACTTGACAAGTTTTTTTTAAATAAAAAGCAGCAATCCATCAGCTGGGCCAGACCAAGGGGTCTGGAAACAAAACAGTATTGGACATCCGTCGATTAAGGTTAAGGATTTTCACATAGTTCTGTACATCGCAAGATGGGTGCCGCGTTTATGTGTGTGGTGAGTTGCATTGGGGTCTCCAATATACGAATCAAATATGGCCACAAGCGGTTCGAATCCTGGCGAGACCATCAGAAAAAATTTTCAGCGGTGGTTTTCCCTCCTAATGCTGGCAACATATGTGAGGTACCATTCGGATTCGGCTATAAAAAGGAGGCCTCTTACCATTGAGCTTAAACTTGAATCGGACTGCATTGATATGTGAGAAGTCTCCCCCTGTTCCTTAGTGAAATGTTCATGGGCAAAATTTGCATTTGATTTTACTGAAATTTAGAAGTGGCATAGGCCTCCCGATATGTGAACTGAGTTTGATTCACATCTTATCATATTTAGATACAGTTGCCATATTGATCGATCTGCCGGTTTACTCGATTTCGCCGAAATTTGAAACTGTGACTTTAAAAGAACACCTCCATAGCAAAGAGGTTAGCATGTCCGTCTATGACGCTGAAACCCTTTTTTCGCATCCTGGCGAGAACATCTGAAAAAAAAAATTTCAGCGGTTGTTTTCCCGTCCTAATGCTGGCGACATTTGTGAAGTACTGTACCATTTGGTGTGGCCGCCAGCCAAATAGATCGGACTCGGCTACAAAAAGAAGGTCCCTTATCATTGAGCTTAACGTAAAAAATTTAAAAACTTCTCCCCAAAGAGCTATCGCACTGCGGCATGCCGTTCGGAATCGGCTATAAAAAGGAGGTGCCTTACCATTGAGCTTAAACTATTGGGTTGTCCAAAAAGTAATTGCGGATTTTTTAAAAGAAAGTAAATGCATTTTTAATAAAACTTAGAATGAACTTTAATCAAATATACTTTTTTTACACTTTTTTTCTAAAGCAAGCTAAAACTAACAGCTGATAACTGACAGAAGAAAGAATGCAATTACAGAGTCACAAGCTGTGAAAAAATTTGTCAACGCCGACTATATGAAAAATCCGCAATTACTTTTTGGGCAACATATAATCGAACAGCACTCATTGATATGTGAGAAGTTTGCCCCTGTTCCTTAGTGGAATGTTCGTGGGCCAATTTGCATTTTCATTGATTTTTAAAAGGCTTCTGAGCAGCTGAACCAAAAATATTGGGTTGCCCAAAAAGTAATTGTCGGTTATATATGAGTAATATAGTCGGCGTTGACAAATTTTTTCTACGGCTTGTGACTCTGTATTTGCATTCTTTCTTCTGTCAGTTATCAGCTGTTACTTTTAGCTTGCTTTAGAAAAAAGTGCGCGAAATTTTGTTTACATTTGTTTGTTTGGCGTCAATTTTAATATGGGTACCACATGAATTGAAAGAAATTCATTTAACAAACCGAATCAACGCTTGTGATGTGCACCTTAAACGCAATGAATTCGATCCGTTTTTAAAACGAATCATAACTGGAGGTGAAAAATGGATTGTTTACAACAACGTTAGTCGAAAACGATCATGGTCCAAGCATGGTGAACCAGCTCAAACCACTTCAAAGGGTGATATCCACCAAAAGAAGGTTATGCTGTCTGTTTGGTGGGATTGGAAGGGTGTGGTATATTTTGAGCTGCTTCCAAGGAACCAAACGATTAATACGGATGTTTACTGTCGACAATTGGACAAATTGAATACAGCCATCAAGGAGAAGCGACCAGAATTGGTCAATCGTTAAGGTGTCATATTCCACCAGGACAACGCTCGACCGCACACATCTTTGGTCACTCGCCAAAAACTGAGTGAGCTTGGCTGGGAACTTTTGATGCATCCACAATATAGCCCTGACCTTGCACCATCAGACAACCATTTATTTCGATCTTTGCAGAACTCCTTAAATGGTAAAACTTTCGGCAATGATGAGGCTATAAAATCGCACTTGGTTCAGTTTTTTGCAGATAAAGGCCAGAAGTTCTATGAGCGTGGATACTAAATTTGCCAGGAAGATGGCAAAAGGTTTTCGAACAAAATGGCAATTATATATTTGATTAAAGTTCATTCTAAGTTTTATTAAAAATGAATTTACTTTCTTTTAAAAAATCCGCAATTACTTTTTGGGCAACCCAATATTATTTGGTATAAATGCGTACTTTATCAGCAAAAAAAAAAGAAAAAAGTGGCAGATTGGCCAATCGAATGTATTGAGTGCAGAATAAAATCATGTAAGTCGAGGGGCCTAATACTATTACAGGGGTCTCATTTTTTTAAAATTTCAGAGAAAAAATTGCCTAAGTTCTGGTATTGACTGAAACTGGTGCAAGTGTACAGGGATCTGTTCCAAATTTCGTAAATTCTGGATAAGAAATGTGGCTTTTATTTGTACCCTAAAAATTGGGCTATTTGTCAGCTACATACAAATTTTCATTAGATATGTTGAAGGGTCATGCAATATTACCCTTGTAAGTGGCAACACTGATCGTTTCAGCTTTGGATATATTTCCCATGTAAAGTGGTCTTTCGATTTGAATTTTTGAGCCACTACTAGCCTCAACTTTTATGTATGGCTCTTTGGAGAAATAATTCCTAATCATACTCAAGATAATTGTTATTAATATAATTTAATAAAATAAAGACACAACGCCTTACATTCTCCTTGAACTCGTTCCAATATAAAAGCGGCCTTTTTAATTGTCGCCACATTTTCATAATTAGTTAACAATTAATGAAAAAACAATAAATATTCCCATTGGTTTTTCAATTATTTTCTGTTAATGACTACTCTTACACTTTTCTATGGGATTTTATCAATACATATAGCAAGAGCATATTATAGTTTATATTTTTTCCAATTCGGGGGCAAATTACGCTTTGACATGATATTCAAACATATTTTCTAATTATTTCCTCAATTGAGGGGTGGCCCTAAACCTACAGCACACTCACACACACGCGCTGCCCGAAATACAACGAGAGCACTATAATGTGTCGGAGCCGTTTTATTTCAATCAACAATGGCTTTATATTAATGTTAAATACCATTGCTGGTGGTGGTGGGGTGTGGGGAATGAGGAGTGTGTTTGAGAGTTCCTAGCATGTAATGTAATGACTAAAGCAGAATTCTAAATTTTCACCATTTTTTATTCATAACCCTAATACACTCTTTGGCCTCTCTCTCTGTCTCTCTCTCTCTCTTTCTCTACGCATGCAGAGAAAGAACCTTTACTTATTAATGGTAAGTCCATCATTTGTAGCGGTATGTGTTGCGCTCGTTTCCGTTTTCTACCAACCAAGAAACTCAATTCATTTCATTTCACTTAGTTACGGTTTTTTTTTTGGGGGGGTGGGTGTGTGTTAGAAGATTTTTTTTTGTCGGGGTAGAGCTTATTACTGCTGCTGCTGCTGCTATTATTTTTGATGTACTCGCAGTCGTTCTCGTACTTAATTAATTCAGTTATTACCTTAAATAGGCTGTAATTTCCTCAATGCGTTTGCTGTGCGTGTTCAAACATGCATAACACCATTTGTTGTTGCGATTGTATGGTCTTTGGATCATGTTCTTGTTTTTCCCATCATGACATGAAATTTCCATTAATTTTTCTTTCTTTTTTTTTTGGTAATTTAGCTATGGTGAACACCTTCAAAATGAAACGAAGGAACCATATAGGCAAACACTAAATACGAGTACATCAAACCAATGAAAGTAGGGTAGTTTCCCTCTTGTTAAAAATTTCTTTGTATGTGCGAGTGAGTGTGTGTTAGTTCCGACAAGGACACTTGACGTTTTCATGTCCTTTCGGTAAAGTCGTTATTAATCTAATTTGAAAAGTTTTCTTATTAGCCTAACAAATGTAATTAAAACAATTACAATTCATTTGTTGGTATCAAACTTAAGGGAGGAAGGAGGTTGATTAGAGGGGGTGTAGATTTGTTACGATTGAAAGGTCTTTGGGGTCATTTCAATTACATGAAATACTCATTTGGGTGATTTCGAAACTAAGAAAATAAGTCTTGAATGAAGTGTAGGGGCTCCATTTGGGAGCGTGGGCACGACTAAAACCAAAGAATTAGGCTTTTAGCAGATTTTGATGCTGTTTACAACCAAGGCATAAATCTTGATCACGAGTTTAGCATTCTTGAGCACGAGTTCAGCTTTCTATTACCAAATGTACCATGGATTTTGGTTGATCTTGACAAGTGTTCTGCATAGAAGGCTGTATTTACTGAAAAGCCAATCTCCATTTCAATTCTTCGAGATGTTACATTCTATGATTGAGGGTATACAAATGAGTTCCAAATTAAATTTTCCTTTGATTTATTATCAATAAAATATTTTTTTCCCCATGGTAAACCATTTCAATTCTATACCAATTATGAAACCACTCAAAGTATGTCATTTTGCTATAACATGGAAGATGATCTCAGTCTTAAGATATCAAAACACAGTTCCGTAACGACTATAAATTCATCTTAAGAAAGCCATTTAAAATGTCACCTTAATGTGGTCGACATTCTCTTAATTATTTACCAAGCCTTAAAAATAGTTTTGTTTTAAATTAAAATTCTTTTAAAAAACACGCATCTCATAAGCAAAGAAAATGGAATTTTTTGCTTCAGTGATATGCTGAATTCGGTATAATTTTTCTTTTGTTAGCGATTTGTGTGTGTGTTTTTTTTTCTTATCACAAAATTTATGGTATGGCCAAAATAATGTTGTCAGCCATTTTTAGGGTAATCAGCGTTAATAAAATAAATAAAATATTTTATATATGGCAACGGAGAATTGCCATGAGCTGAAATCTGGCTTTAAGGCAGCATGAGGCAGGCATGCTGGTTATGCAAATCGCCCCTTTGACCACAACGAGTAAAAGACATCTTTTATGGACTCGATCACAAATTAAGTTAATCAAAATGATATAAATTTGATGATCATTGGCTTGTGAATGGTGAATTATTATGGAAATTCTTATTTGTGTTTGAAAACACCATTAAGGTGAATTGGATATTTGGTGTGGGGTTCGAAGACACATCTTCCACACCACATCATCACAAGCAATTTAAAAAAATCCACTGTAGTGACTATATTTTGCTGAGGGGTGTTAATATGATATTTGCAATGTGGTTATGGGTGATGTGAATACTTTTTTAAGATTTTAAAGTGGGCCCCATAGTTGTATTAACTCCAATTTTTCTCAACGCCTTAGATCTCAGGTTCAAGTCGGGTGTTTTACATCACCGAGAATCAGGTGCTAAATAAGAAGCTTGTAGTAAGAGGACCAGTGATGCCAAAAATCTACGAGCATAAAACGTAACAAAAATTTTAAAATGGGTAAAAAAAAGTACATTTTTTTATAAACAAGTAAAAGCGTGCTAATTTCGGACGGGCCGAATCTTATATACCCTCCACCATGGATCGCATTTGTCGAGTTCTTTTCCCGGCATCTCTTGTTAGGCAAAAAAAGAATATAAGAAAAGATTTGCTCTGCTCTATTAGAACGATATCAAGATATGGCCCGGTTTGGACCACAATTAAATTATATGTTGGAGACCTGTGTAAAATGTCAGCCAATTCGAATAAGAATTGCGCCCTTTAGGGGCTCAAGAAGTAAAATGGAGAGATAGATTTATATGGGAGCTGTATCGGGCTATAGACCGATTCAGACCATAATAAACACGTATGTTGATGCTCATGAGAGAATCCGTCGTACAAAATTTCAGGCAAATCGGATAATAATTGCGACCTCTAGAGGCTCAAGAAGTCAAGATCCCAGATCGGTTTATATGGCAGCTATATCAGGTTATAAACCGATTTGAACCTTATTTGACGCAGTTGTTGAAATTGAGAATAAAATACGTCTTGTAAAATTTCAGCCAAATCGGATAGGAGTTGCGCCCTCTAGAAGCTCAAGAAGTCAAGACCCCAGATCTGTTTATATGGCAGCTATATCTGGTTAAGAACCGATTTGAACCATACTTGGCACAATTGTTGGATATCATAACAAAATACTACGTGCTAAATTTCATTCAAATCGGATAAAAATTGCGCACTCTAGAGGCTCAAGAAGTCAAGACCCAAGATCGGTTTATATGGCAGCTATATCAGGTTATGAACTGATTTAAACCATACTTGGCACAGTTGTTGGATATCATAACAAAATACTACGTGCAAAATTTCATTCCAATCGGATAAGAATTGCGCACTCTAGAGGCTCAAGAAGTCAAGACCCAAGATCGGTTTATATGGCAGCTATATCAGGTTATGAACCTATTTGAACCATACTTGGCGCAGTTGTTGGATATCATAACAAAACACGTTGTGCAAACTTTCATCTCAATCGGATAAGAATAGCGCCCTCTAGAGGCTCAAGAAGTCAAGACCCAAGATCGGTTTATATGGCAGCTATATCAGGTTATGAACCGATTTAAACCATAGTCAGTACAGTTGTTGGAATCGTAACAAAACACATAATGCAAAATTTCAGCCGAATTGGATAAAATTTGCGCCCCCTAGTGGCTCAAGAAGTTAAGATCAAAGATCGGTTTATATGGCATCTATAAAAAAACATGGATCGATATGGCCCATTTACAATCCTAACCGATCTACACTGAAAAGAAGTAATTGTACCAAATTTCAAGTGCCTAGTTTTACTCCTTCGAAGCTTAGCGTGGTTTCAGCTGACGGACGGACATGGCTAGATCGACTTAAAATTTCATGACAATCAAGAATAGTTCGAGGCGTTACAAACGGAATGGCGAAATTAGTATACCCCCATCCTATGAAGGGGGCCCCTTAAAAGTTTGCCTGTTCCTTATAGAATGTTCATGCGCAAATTTGCATAGCGTAATCCGATACAGTCCATCTTCGAACTTAATCTGCCTATGGACCAAAAAAAAAATTGTGAACAGTGCCTTTAAAAACGAAGATAATAATCTGATCTTCGTTTTTAAAGGCTTGGCGGTCGCTTTCTCTCTTCCATCAGGGATATCATATCCTTCAGGGCTCGCTTAGGAAGCTGTCTAGATGGCCAAGAGCTAATGGACTTGGCACAGAAAGACAGAACAGGTGTTGTACACAAGAAGAAGCAAGAAGGGGGAGTTCTGGGGGATAGGTCCTTAATGGAGAGCATCTGTAGCTCTCTCGGGCGTCAAAATACGATAGGAGGAACGAAAGGGTCAAAAGGGGGCTTAACGCCCTCTACTCTATCTCGCAATTCGATAGGAAGGAGTTGGGGACTAATGACACAGAAAAAAATAGTTTTGAACAAGCGTGCTAAGTTCGTGCTGAAAAAAAAAATTAAATTTTTTTTGGACATGAATGGCAATATCAAATTTGGTACTTGGTTTTTTCAAAAAGTTATTTTTTTCCGTGCAGGGATCTGTTGATACTCAACTAGCCTAGTGGCTCGACCGATCCTCTTCTATGGATGCCTGATGTATCTCCGTGCCTTTGAGTGAGTAGGTCTATGTGGTATGGTGGAGAAGGTACGGGGTATTTCGGCAGTGCTGATATCGGGGTCTAGGAGGAGTGGTCCGAAAGTAGCACTAATTATAATACTTTGTCTGAGACTTTTGCTCTTGGACGTAGAATACGTGGTGTTGACAATTGGTTTCAGGCTGAGGAAGTCAGAGACAAAGGCCGCTGGCCTGGGACGACTACTTGGTATTGGCGAATCGACGCGACGGACTATGTTCTGTGGTGATCTCTTTCGATGATGATCTGAAGGTTCTCTTCTCAGGGAGGGTGCTTTGGGCTAGCGATGTCCTTCTCATCTTGGGCAGGGGTTTTTGTTGAATTCCTAGGAATTAGGCAGTCGCATAGACTTCTGGACGGACGAAGTGTCTTTCAGACTGAGGTTTTTGCTACTCTTAGAGGTTGGTATGTGATCCTGAGTTCGGCAAGGCGGCCCTTTTGGACTGTCATAATTTATGTGTACAGTCAGACGGCACAGAAAGCCCTGACTGTGAAGTCGAGGCATGTTTGAAGATGTAAGGATGGATCTCGGACATTTGGGGGCTGAAGTTAGATAACGATGACTTCTAGGCCATCAAGGGGTGGCGTGGAAGCGAAGCGGCTGACAACCTGGCCAGTTTTGGATTGGGGATGGGCTGTGAGTGCAACGGCCCGGTGCTGAACCCACTCTGTTCCGGCTGTTTGGTATGGTGGATGCGTGGACTTGGCGTGGCTGGCGCTGGGGGCTGTAGCGTTGGCAAGGCCGTTTGGTCGAGTTTCTCCGGTAGGAGGATGTAAATGTTACTTGAGCTGGTGAAGCGCGACCTTGGAATCTTGGTCAGAGTCCTGACCAGACACTACGAATCAGCTCGCTGACATCGTGAAGGGTTTGGGACAATGAGGATTTTTGCAGAATTTGTGGGGATGAGAAAGAGTTGCAGACGGTCGAGCTTTTGGTGTATCAGTGCCCCGCGATGGTGGAGAGAGGGCGTAGCATTATGAATGAACATATCCTCTCGTCACTGAGCTTTCTACAGTCTTTCGTCCGCATAGTCATACTGAACTTCTGTTAGGACCTGGGATGGCTGACGGCTGTCTTGTCGGAAAGACTTTTTTCGGGCTCTATGGCGGTTTTTTGTTATCTTTTTCTATCTCTACCTGCTTTCGTCTCTCTCTCTCTCTCTCTCTCTCCCTCTCTAGTATTTAATTTTTTTCTAGGACGAACAAAACGGGTCAGAGGTCTCCAAGTTATGCGTTTGGTAACTAAGTTGTGAGGCGCGTATCCTCTAAACTAAAGACTAATTGATTTCTATAGACGGATGGACAAGGGAAGATCGGAGATTGAAAATACCAAATGGTACTAATATTGGTATCTAAATGTACGAACTTTGAATAGATAATTTAGTCATCCATCATTTATTTTTTAGTTGTACCTATATGCCAAATTCCGAACCTCTAGCTTAATCTATAAAGAAAGTACAAATAGTACCAATTTTGGTACCAAAATGTTAGAATTGTGGAAAAATCAAATGTTAGAATTGTGGAAATAAGTTTCAGCTACATGCTTAATTAAACACCTCTATCTCAATCTGCACAGAATGTACCAAATGGTACTAATATTGTTACCTAAATGTACCAGTTGTAAAAAGATCACATTCACCCATCATATTTTTCCCAGTTGTACCTGAATGGCAAATGGTGTGAAATTTTTAGCTCCATCTTTAAAGAAAGTACCAAATGGTACCAATTTTAGTACCAAAAATGTACGAATTTTGAACAGATGATTTTTTCACTCATTATATATTTCCTAGTATTACCTACATGCCAAATTTGAGACCTTTAGCTCCATCTGTAAAAAAAGTGACAATTTTGGTACCAAAATGTACGAATTTTGAACCGATTATTTAGATTATTTAGTCACCCATTGTATATTTCCTAGTTGTACGTACATGCTAAATTTCAAACCTCTAGCTTCCTTTGTAAAAAAAAGTAACAAATGCTACCAATTGCGGTATTAAACGTAAGTTTACTTCCATTACCAGTACTATTTTTATACCCTCCACCATAGGATGGGGGTATACTAATTTCGTCATTCTGTTTGTAACTACTCGAAATACTCGTCTGAGACCCCATAAAGTATATATATTCTTGATCGTCGCGGCATTTTATGTCGATCTAGCCATGTCCGTCCGTCCGTCCATAACCTGATATAGCTCTCATATAAACCGATCTTGGGTCTTGACTTCTTGAGCTTCTAGAGGGCGCAATTCTTATCCGATTTGAATGAATTTTTGCACGAAGTATTTTGTTTTATGATATCCAAAAACTGTGCCAATTATGGTTCAAATCGGTTCATAACCTGATATAGCTGCCATATAAACCGATCTGGGATCTTGACTTCTTGAGCTTCTAGAGGTCGCAATTATTATCCGATTTGCCTGAAATTTTTTACGACGGATCCTCTCATGACCATCAACATACGTGTTTATTATTGTCTGAATTGGTCTATAGCCTGATACAGCTCCCATATAAATCGATCTCTATATTTTATTTCTTGAGCCCCCAAAGGGCGCAATTCTTATTCGAATTGGCTGACATTTTACACAGGTCTCCAATATATAATTTAATTGTGGTCCAAAACGGACCATATCTTGATATCGCTCTAATAGCAGAGCAAATCTTTTCTTATATCCTTTTTTTGCTTAAGAAGAGATGCCGGGAAAAGAACTCCACATATGCGATCCATGGTGGAGGGTATATAAGATTCGGCCCGGCCGAACTTAGCACGCTTTTACTTGTTCCATTTTTTTTATCACCCTCATCCTTTTGCACCAGATGTCGTTTTAGCCAAGTTTAAAAATTCTGCTGTTATCCATATGCACCGTACAAAGATCACCCATTTCATTCCTTTTTGGAACTTTGTTTTAGTACCAAAATGTACAAATTTCCAAATACTCTAATAGTCACCCAATTAAGGCTGCCATAGTTTACCTAAGCTCCAAAATTCAGAGCTCTAGTTCAATGTACGAAGAAAATACCAAATTGTACCAATTGCGGCACTAAACGTACTTTTTCCCCACTTCCGGTAAGATTTTTCAAAATACTTTTACCAAACCTTATTTGTTCGGGACGCTCTCTAATTTGAGCCCAAGAACATAATTCTAGCCCTTTCCTTTCGCGCTGGGCAAATATGTACAATTTGGAATTTTCGGTTTTAAGTACCTAAACGTACGAATATCACCAAACCCAGCCTTATTCCGTGCCTATGACCCCAAGACCCATATTATTGCAAAATTTCATGATTCCTGCGGTAAGTGTTTGGACTGGGCTAAGATCAGCCAGTCACTTAACTCTTTTATATATAAAGTTGAATTTGTCGGAGATTCCAGGTCTTGGAAACAGTGGTTTATAACACCTAACACCTACCTTTCTATGGTGGTGGGTATAATAAACAACTAAATTTCTGTTCCCGATAAGCTGTGCCCTTGCTATAGTAAGTCAATTCTCTCCGTAATTTATCTATGGAATTAAAATTATACCGGCATTAGCTGCAACATCTTTTATTTGCTTTTAGAGTTGTTTTAAATTTCATCAATCCCCTAAAGCCGTTAGGTCTTTGATCTCAAAATCATAAAATCATTGATAATATGAACCACTGTTATTAGTTCACGCCTCCTCCTTCCTTCTTGACCATATTTAAAATTCAGTTATTTGGTTTAGTTATTGTTTGGTTTTTTTTTTGTTTGCCATATTGAAATACAAAAACGCGCTTAGCAATCACCATCACCACCATCATATCTCGTCGAATCCGGTGATATTAACCCATACGACGACATAGCGTTGCTCAGCATACGCCGCTCCAAATAACGTTTAAAATTAAACCATATAATTTATGAAAACAACTTTATTATAATTTATTGATTTGGAAACTGGTTTAAAGCCTTAAGCGGCAGCTGAGTCCAACGCTGAAGCGGCCAATAAGCCATCTTAGCAAACGGTCAGCCAACCAAACAACAAACCAGACAACCATGCCAAATTGAAATGATCAAACGCACTGGGGGAAGACACCAGCGAAGAGCAAAAACAAAACAAAAAAAAATTACGACAGTTCCAAAACAGCTGAAGCGGGAAAGAAATGTTGCTTGGTTGCTCGTTTGCTGGGCATAAAATTAAAATTCAAAAATCAAAATAAAGAAATAAACGCACCGTAAATGAATGGATTTAAATTAAAGCCATAAATATCAGCAACTGTCAATTTTCGTATTTTTTATGGGCTTATTTCCAATGCAAATGTTCCCAAAATTTCACGTTTTTGGTGTACCATGCATTGCCTACCCCTTTAACGAGGTGGGAAAGCAACAAGGGGTATTTGACAATACGATAGGTTTTTTGTTTGCGGTATGGCTCTTCTTTCTGTTGAACCCCAGCCCCAGCAATGAGAAATGCTCCACAACATGGCTGCTCTTAATTAAGCGCAAGACAGACCCCAAGAAGTCTCAAAGGCCATACAAATGTGTCCACCCGTCCATGCTAGGCTGGTAAGCAGCCAGCCATCGAACGAGCCAATCAAGGCAGCCACCGAAAAAATGAAGATTTAAATCTGTAATCATTGCTTGCCTGACTGTTTGTACGTCCCTATGTCTGTTGTCCCCCCTCTCTTAGCTTGTCATGGGTAAGTAATACCTTCCATAAGTAATTCCATAGCCTTTGGCACTTGAGCATCCGCATGGTCCAGCCACCGCCATCCATGTAAGTAAGTGAGTGAGTGAGTATCTCTGTGATCAGTCGCCGTGTTGCTCTTGCCACTGCTTTAAGCCTCTTAAAAAAATGGTGTAGTTTTATTTTAATGTTTGTTCTTGTTTTTGTTTTCTTCTTCTCATTTTTTTTAGTTTAAATCCTTTTTTCGCGCACATAAAAATGTTTAAATGATGTCTTCGTTGTTGATTTCTAAATGCAAAGATAAGTTGGCCTTTCTTGCCTTCTTCCACAAAACCTGGTTGATGGCGTGGCGAACAGGTCGCGTACTAACTTGGCGATTTTTCATGAGCTTAAAAATTGAAGGCAATTCAAGTTTCATTGCTGCATAATTATAATACCCCATTAAATTGGTTCAAGTTAAGAGCTTTTAACCCATTGGGGGAAAAAGGTCATCAGGGGGACAATAATTATTATCGTGAAATATAATTTATAGGAAAAACAGTAAGCAAAGACAAAAGCCGGGCGGTGCCGACTATATAATATATATGTATTAGCTGATCCGGGCCCGCTCCGCTCCGCTTTCATTTACTTTATACGGAACAAAAGTTTCCTTGGAATATTTATTTCCGACAATTAAAGATCTTTTAGTGAAATACCATGCTAACTTGACTAACAGTTTAACAATATAAGTGTCTTTATCTGAATCCCACATGATCTTTATTGGTCTACGAATTTAAGTTTGGATGTATGGTGTACTCCATTCTTAAAATACTTAATTTCAGCCTGATATTCTCATGATGTATGATTTAGTGGTGTTTTCGGGGGAGAGGTGGTCTCCCAGATACTTGGCCCTGAAAAAATATCAGCATCGTGCTCTTCTTTCAAATACCATTTATTTAAACCCCATATTGCCATTGGCTTAAGAGGAGTTTACAAGATGAGGCGTCCCCCAAACACATGGCCCCAAAATGGGTTATCGAATTCGTTTTGTAATCTCAAATACCTTTCATTTGAGCCACATATTGGCATGGTCGAACAATGTTTTCCCTTTGGGGGTGATGCCCTAAACACATGGTCCTACATTTGGATATCAAATTTGTGTCCTACTCCCAAATACCTTTATTTGTATATTTCGTATTCTACTCCCAAATACCTTTATTTGAGCACCATATTGCGATGATCAGTAAAAAATTGCTATTTTTGGGGTATTTTGGGAAAGGGGTAGACCCCCAGAAAATTGGTCCCGAAAATGGGTATCAATTGTTGCTCTACCCCGCAATTCCTTCCATGTAAGCTCCACATTGACATGGTCGGTAAATATGCCCGATTTATGGGTGTTCTGGGGATTGCTCTATTCTCATATATCTTTAAATCATTTATTTGAACCCCATATTGCCATTGCCCTCAAAATTGGATATCAAATTCGTTTTCTAATCTCATTTAAACTCTTTATTGCAAAAGTCAGCAAATATTGGGTTGCCCAAAAAGTAATTGCGGATTTTTTAAAAGAAAGTAAATGCATTTTTAATAAAACTTAGAATGAACTTTAATCAAATATACTTTTTTACACTTTTTTTCTAAAGCAAGCTAAAAGTAATAGCTGATAACTGACAGAAGAAAGAATGCAATTACAGAGTCACAAGCCGTTGAAAAAATTTGTCATCGCCGACTATATGAAAAATCCGCAATTACTTTTTGGGCAACCCAATATGTCGGGTTTAGGATATTAGCCTCTTATTTGAGCCTCATATTGCAATAGTCAGAAAATACCGACTATTTGGGTGGTGTTGTGGGGGTGGGGTGGCCCCATACACACTTTTTCCGAATATTGATATCAAATTCGTGCTTTACTCCCAAAGACCTTTCATTTGAGCCCCATATTGCTATGGTCGTAAATTTGTCCCCTTTGAGGGATGTTTTTGGTGAGAGGCGGCCCCCCAAACACTTGGTCCCGTATTTGGATATCAGATTCGTATTCTACACTCAAATAGTTTTTATTTAAGCCCCATATTGCCATGGTCAGTAAATTAGTCCTATTTGGGGGGTTGTTTTGGTAAGGGGTGGACCCCCAGAAACGTGGTCCCACATTTGGATATCAGATTCGTATTCTGCTCGCAAATACCTTTCATTTGAATCCCATATTGCCATGGTCGGTAAATATGTCCGATTTAGGGGTGTTTTGGGGTTTGGGGTGGTACCCCTAACACTTGGTCGGACAATTGGTTATCAGATACGTTTTCTAATCCTAAATACCTTTCATTTGAGTCCCATATTGTCGTGATTGGTCTAAATATATGTTTGATAGGTCTTAGGGTGGGGCAGCCCCCCTAGGTACCCCATCCGAAATTTGGATACCAAATTTTTATTTTTAGGGTACTATATGAGAGCACACAAAATTTCGCTTAAATCGCATCACCCATCTCCGAGATCTGGCGTTTCTGCAAATTGGGGTAAGGGGGAGGGTGCGCCCCCCCCCATCAGATATCAAAAAATGTAATACCCTATTTTCACCACGGAGTCATTATGCACCATCTGTGAAAATGTCAAGAAAATCGGTTCAGCCGTTTCTGAGTCTATAAGGAACACACAAACAAACAAACAAACAAACAAATCTACAAACAAACACAAATTGATTTTTATATATAAGATAGGTTTTGGCGTGGGGCGGTCCCCCAGCCACCCCATCCGAAATTTTGATACCAAATTTTTGTTTTTAGGTTAATATAAGAGAGCACACAAAGTTTCGCTTAAATCGCACCACACATCTCCGAGATCTGGCGTTTCTGCAAATTAAGGTAAGGGGAGGGTCCGCTCCCCCTTCAGATATCAAAAAATTTAGTACCCTATTTTCACCACGGGATCATTATGCACCATCTGTGAACATTTTAAGAAAATCGGTTCAGCCGTTTTTGAGTCTATATGGAACACACACACAAACAAATACAAATTGATTTTTATACCCACCACCGTAGGATAGGGGGTATATTCATCTAGTCATTCCGTTTGCAACACATCGAAATATCAATTTCCGACCCTACAAAGTATATATATTTCGGATTGTCGTAAAATTCTAAGACGATTTAACGATGTCCGTGTGTCTGTCTGTCCGTTTGTTGTAATCACTCTGGAGCCTTCAAAAATTGAAATATTGAGCTGAAATTTGGCACAGATACATATTTTTGATGCACCATATTTGGACATAGCTGCTATATAGACCGATTTTCCAATAAAGGGTCTAATGTCCATAAAAACATTATGGGCATTAGAGTCATAAAGAAACTTTTGCTGAAATTTTAAACAGTGAGTAGTTTAAGGCTTCCTGATAACTGACCTAAATATGGATTAGATCGGTCCATATTTAGATATAGCTGCCATATAGACCGATCTCCCGATAAAGGATCTGAAGCCCATAAAAGCTTTATTTATTAACCGATTACCCTGGAATTTGAAACAGTTAATTAGTTAAGACCTCCCAACATCCGACCTAAATATGGTTCAGATCGGACTATATTTAGATATAGCTACTAAATATATAGACTGATCTGCCGATAAGGGTACTGAAGCCTCTAAAAGCTTTATTTATTACCCGATTTCGTTGAAATTCGAAACAGTGGGTTTTTTTAAGCCTCCCGACATCTGACCTAAATATGGTTCAGATCGGACTATATTTATATATAGCTACTATATAGACCGATCTCCCGATAAAGGGTCTGAAGACCATAAATGCTTTATTTATTACCTGATTTTGCTGAAATTTGCAACAGTGGGTTATTTTAAGCCTCCCGACACCTGACCCAAATATGGTTCAGATCGGACTTTATTTAGATAAAGCTGCCATATAGACCGGTCTCACGATAAAGGGTCTGAAGGCCATAAAACCATTATTTTTTATCCGATTTCGCTGAAATTTGGAATAGTGCTCATTTTTGAGCCTCCCAACATCCGACCTAAATATAGTACGGAACGGACTATATTTAGATGTAGCTGTCATATAGACCGATCTGCCGATAAAGGGTCTGAAGCCCATAAAAGCTTGATTTTTTAACCGATTTCGCTAAAATTTGAAACGGTGAGTTATTTTTAGCCTCCTGACACCCTACCTAAATATGGCTCAGATCGGACTATATTTAGATATAGCTGCTATATAGACTGATCTGCCGATAAGGGTACTGAAGCCTCTAAAAGCTTTATTAATTATCCGATTTCGCTGAAATTTAAAACAGTGAGTTTTTCTGAGCCTCACGATATCCGACCTTAATATGGTTCAGATCGGTTTATAATTGGACATATCTGGCAAAAAAGACAAATATTTTTTTCTACAAAAGTGCATAGTGACATATATATTAGACCACTCAATGTCCGTGCCGAATTTGGTTCCGTAAGTTACCCAATTTCACCGGATTCTGACGAAATGGGAATTACTTATATATCCGAAGTGGTGGGTATCCAATGCCTTTTTACTTGTTAATATTTACATTTGTCATTTCTACATATATAATTCAAAAAGGGTTAAATCCGGAGATCAGATCATACCAAACTGATGCCTTCTTTTATTCCTGGCATTGTATGACCGACCATTGCCGCTGCCGATGCTGTGTGTTGTGTGTACAACCTTATAATTGCTACAACAGGATAAAAATGAGCCATACCACACCACACCACAGCGGGGCAAAGCTGTAACAAGAACAGGAACAACACCAACAGCATGCCATGCAACACGGCATGATTAACTGAAAATGAGCAAAAAATCGAGAAAATTCAAACATTGCCAGTCAGCAGCTATGGAACATTTATTTGTACTTAGCCAGGAACGTTAAAAACGACTAAAATTCAATACGGCCGCGGAAAGCCAAAGAAAAATAATGACGCTATTTTGTAGAATGGTGCTGGTGATGGCGGAGTTGCTCTGGAACAAGTCACAGAGTGTTGGTAGACCATTGGCGAACTGTTGGGTTGCTGTTGCTGTTACTGCAAATGAGGCAAAAAATTAAATAATTTAATCTTGTTATTGCTGGAAAATCAAGTTGTTGACTTAAAAATCGAGTCGTGTGAAGATCGTTTTACTTGAATGCCCGACTAATGTTTAACTTCAGCAACAACAAGAACAACAACAACAAACAGACTACAGCACCGCAACCCAATGATTGGTACCACACATATAAGAGCTATACTAAGCTTCCACTTCTGAAGTCGACTAGGACCATGATAATGATCATCATCATCCTTATAATGATGTTTTGGCATTGTTGCCTGGTAGCCTGGTGTGTGGTTGTTGTTGTAGCTGCCTTAGCCTCGCTATTATTGTAAGTGCATCACTTGCATATGCGTGGCGTGTCGCCTTTGCAACATATTCGCCAAATCGTTTCGTTTGCCACAACAAACAAAAAAAAAAGTAACAGAAACACCAACAACACCATCATCATCAACGACTTAACCAACCAAATAAGCCTCCACCATACCACTTGAAGATGGAATGCAATCGAAAAAGAGCAGCATGGAACATTAAAAACTAAGAAGCAAAAGTTGTCCCTGAAATAACGATCACTTCTTCACGACAAGGTGAGGATCAATAGAGTACTCCAAAACATTCCCAAACTTATCAACACACAGTGGTCAAGAAAAGTAAAGCTTATTAATTGCAGGAAAACAGAGTGCAGTGGGGGATTGATTTCATGGTTCAAGTTACGATTTGTATTCCCACCACTACTGGTATACCTTAAGATGACGCTGAACACCTGGGTTCATATACTGGGAAGAATATCAGAACAAATTTTCGGCATTGGTTTTCCCATCCTAATGATGGCGACTTTTGTGAGGTACTTTGCCATGCATATAAGTCATGTGAAAACCTCTCCAGGAGAGGTGTCGCACTGCAACACGCTGTTCAAACTCGGTAATGAAAAGCAGACCCTGAGCTTAAAACTTGAATCGAACAGCATTCATCGATGTGGGGAAGTTTGCCCCTGTTCCTTAAAGGAATGTTCATCGAATCGAACAGCATTCATCGATGTGGGAGAAGTTTGCCCCTGTTTCCTTAATGGAATGTTCATGGGAAAATTAGCATTTTTTTATTTAGTAGGTTTACTAATTATGACCATCACCGATGAATAGGGGTATAATTTATACAAAACTGTCCAACTCTCTGTTTTTATTATGCTACAGTGTTCAAAAATAAAACATTGAGCTAAAACTTTGTTAGATATTTTCTAACCAGATAAAGTTCGCAGATGGGCTATTCTGACCTTCTTTGTGTATACTGTCTGATAATCACCTAATCGCCCAGACGAATGGGCTGAACCTATAAACTTGAAATTTTGCATAAAGGTCACTCTTGGTGCTAAGCTGCGATACAAGGCTGGATTTTTAAAAATTCGAACTAGAACATATTAAAATTAGTAAATTAATTAAAACAGCCTTGTTGTTGCCATTTAAGACCCAAGCGAGTCCGGAAGGCACTTTGCGTAGCAACAATGGACGATCATTAGAAAAGAATCTCTCGACGGCGAACACCCGCTGCTCCTTAGACCACAGCATGATGGCAACTGTTTGGAAAGAGAAACAAACTTGGGGACTTCCTAATCCAGATACACCTCCCTTAGACGCCCTCGCCGCAAGGAGTTTTTTCAAATAGGAACGTTTCTCTAACGCACCCTTTATTAATAGTTAAGATTGAAAATAGGGTGCGAATATTAATCCGTCGCATGCCACAATGGACATACACCTAAGCCCTATTCAAATAACTGTTGTAAATTTATGCAAAATAGGTGGATAAATGTACCAATTATAGGACCTAAACCTTATATCTGGAGATCAGTATATATATGTAGGCTCTATTCGAAAATGGATCCATCTGAACCTGAAATCGGAAGATCGGTCGCTAATGTATGGTCCGATCTGCGCCATTCCTATCACGGATGTCTCATATAACTCACCAGTTCAAATCGGTCTATATGGGAGCTTTATAATAATTGTAGCTGGACCAGTGTGCTTCGCTACACCTTAAAGTGGCTGTTGAATGTTTCTGTATGAAGCTGATGCCCAGAGTCATGGGTCTTTCTCGGATCTATATTACTTTATTTGTCTATCAAAAGTTTGAAGTCATACTTGATAAACGTTATTCTAAATTTGGGAGTATGGTTCATATCCTACAATCAAAGGCGTGATTTCGATTTTTAAAATAAATGTTACACCTATAAGGGACAACATTTTGCAAATGTCGCCCCAATCCATTCTACGGGGTTCACTTCCTAGCTTACAATATGATCCGACTTTTTCTGAGGCCCATTTCTTACTAAATCCGGAAAGAAATCGGTTCGACAAGAATGAGGGATTTTTTGTTTCTTAGGATTTTTGTTTTGTTTGATCAGGTGTAAACATTGGTCAAGAAATCGGTACAAAATCGGACCGATTCATCGGCAAAATCGTCCGCATTTTGTAAGACATTCGTCAAAAAATCGAACCGAAATCGTCTACGAATTCAATCCCAATTCGGTACGACACAAAATTTCCTATCCGAGTTTTACTGGAATTTTGCTCCGACATCGGTCTGATATCGGTACGATATGGCGGTAAATATAACAGATTTTCCTCAACCTTGTCGTTCCGACAGCATGATAACAACTTTTCTCATTTCTATTAACGACTAGCCGAACCGGGCTCGCTCCGCTGCGCCTTCTTTAACTCTCTAATATATTTTTAGGATGGGGACACTTCGCTCTTAATGCGGATATGGAATTCGTGTCATTGTAGCCTATGACGCTGAACGCGTTGGAATCCTGGCGAGACCATCAGACAAAGCGGTGGTTATTCCCACTTAATGTTGGCGACATTTGCGAGGCACAATACGATGCATGGTCATTTAAAAAATGCTCCCCTAAAAAGGTGTCGCACTGCGGGACGCCGTTCGGACTCGACTCATCATTGAGTTTAAACTTGAATCGGAAAGCACTCATTGATGTGTAAGAAGATTTCCCCTGCTCGGTTCCTGGTATTTTTAAAAATGAGGGTAATGAGAAGTGCTTATTACTTCTAAATCCCTTTAATTTGAGCCCCATATTGCCATGACCGGTAAACATTAACCGTTTGAAGGGTGTTTTGGGGCTGGGGCGGCTGCCGGCACTTTGCATTGAAAATGGATATCAAATTCGTTCTTTATTCCCAACGGAAATGAAGTTTAGTTTAGGGGGTGCTTTAGAGCGTACCCCAAAACACTTGACTCCAAAATTGGATATCAAATTCGTTTTCTGCTCTCAAATACCTTTCATTTGAGCCCCATATTGTCATAATGGGTGAAATAACCCATTTGACGTATTTTTAGGTGGAAAAGCGCCACCTAAACTTGAACGCAAATTTTAATGTCATATTCGTAATCTACTCCCAAATACCTTTCATTTGAGTCCTATATAGTCATGGTCGGCTAATATGCCCATTGGGGGGTATTTGGGGGTGGCGACTCCCCATTACTTGGACCTAAAGATTTATGCCATATTTGGAATCTACTGCCTAATACTTTTCATTTGAGTCCCATATGGACATGATCTTCGAATATATCTGTTTAGAAGAGTTTTGGGGTTGGGGGGCCCGCTGGGTACTTGGACCCAAAATTTTAATAACATATTCGTTTTCTGGTCTCTCATTTGATACCCTAATGGTGCCCATCGGACTACTTTCGGATATGGGTGGTGTTTTTGGAGAAAGGGGAAGGGTCCGCCTTCATCCGATATCTAAAAATTATATGGCCTATGTTTCCTTCCAGACAAACGTACACTATCTATGAAAATTTAAAGAAAATCGGTTAAGCCAAGTTTCATATAGTCATAATGGGTCTAATGGGGTTTTTGAGGGGCATATAAAATCGATCTGATGTTATATGCCAGATACGAAATCTACTTCCGAATACCTTTCATTTGAGCCCCATATTGAAATGACCGTCCAAAATGTCTGTTTTTGGGAGTTTTGGGGTTACGGCGGCCCGATGGGTACTTAGACTCAAATTTTAATACCATATTCGTATTCTACTCTCCAATACCTTTCATTTGATACCTATATTGTTTCGATCGGTACACTTTTGACTTTGGGTTGTGTTTTTGGAATAAGGGGGAGGGTCCGTCCCCCATCCGATATAGAAAAATCAGATAGCCTATGTTTCCTTCCAGACCAACCAACACAATATGCGAAATTTTCGAGAAAATCGGTTCTGCCGTTTTTCAGTCTATACGAAACAAATAAGCCGATTCCCATATATCCGTGATTGGCTAATGTGCCCATTTTGGGGGTTTTTGTGGGTTTGGGCTGACCCCCTATACTTCGACATGAATTTGTATGCCAGATTCGTTATCTACCTCCGCATACTTTTTATTTGATACCCATATTGTCCTTATCGGTCCACTTTTGATTTTGGGTGGTGTTTTTGGGGTAACGGTGGAGGATTCGCCCCCTTCTATTATCTAGAAATTATAACGCATATTCCTTCTTTTTGACTATATTCGTAATCTATTCCCGATTACCTTTCGTTTGAATCCCATATTGTCGTGATCGTCAAATAAACTTATTTTAAGGAGTTTTGGGGCTGGGGCGGCCCCCAGGTACTTGGACCAGACTTTTATTATGTTCGTACTCTACTCTTGAATATCTTTCATTTGAATCCCATATTGTCCCGATCGGTTCACTTTTATTTTTGGGTAGTACTTTTGGGGTAAGGGGGAGGGTCCGCCCCCCTGCCAATATCAAACAATTATATAGCATAAGTTTCCTTCCAGACCAACCTACACAATTTGTAAAAATTTCAAGGTAATCGGTTCAGCCGTTTTTGAGTCTATACAGAACAAACAAACAAGCAAACACAAATTGAATTTTATATTGGGTTGCCCAAAAAGTAATTGCGGATTTTTTAAAAGAAAGTTATTACTTTTTCGGCAACCCAATATATAAGATGTCGGTAGGACATCGGATCCGATATCGGATGATTCATCCGATTGTCGGACCGAAATCGGAAAATTTTGTTAGCTTGATTGTTATTTTACGTCTCGTTATTCTAAGTCTCAGCGAAATCTGGTTATAAATGCAAGACCCTTAATCGGCAGATCGCTCTATATGGCAGTAATATCTGAATATAGACCGAACTGAACCATATTCGAGTGGCATATCGGCAGGCTTTAATCAACTCACTATTTAAAATTTCAGCGAAATCGGATAATAATTGCGGCTTTTATGGGCTTAAGACCCTCAATCGGCAAATCGGTTTAAATGGCAGCTATATCCAAATAAAGTCCGATTTGGCCCATTCAAGAACTAAACCTGCGTATGGAAGAAATACGAGTTATTTCAGTTCAATACCTTAATTTCTCAACACACACACGGCCATCGTTAAATCGCCTGTTGACTTAATAATTCGCCGCCACCATCCACTGTGCCTCATGCCCATGTGTTGCGGTAGTTGTTTGGACCCTGCAATATGGGAGTATGTTGTCCAATAGTCTTGGGAATGGTTGATAATATTGTCTGTAGCTGAGGTGCTTCTGCTGCTGCTGTTGCTTTTGTTGTAATGATCTCCAGATCTTCTGGATTTCATGCATGACTCTGGTGGACACATTGTCGCAACCACTTTCCAAACAAAACTCGCTTTGGCAATTGGCAACAGTATCAGTTTTCCCTGTGACCATTAAATGCTCAAAGATGATGACGACGACAAGAACGACATGGATGGAGACTTTCTTATGACTTCATAATCTTAATTAACGTTTTTTGTTGTTGTTGTTGTTATTGGTGGTGTAGCTGCTGCTGACGATGGTGATGGTGTTTCCATGTTCCTTCCACCATGAAATGTTCCTATTTCTCACGGCAGGCAATCAGCATTGGTCGGTGTTGGATTGCATGCTTCGACTCACTCCTCCTTAAGTTTGTGGGCTATCTCAAGGTACATTTGGTTGTGTTTGTGTGTGTGTGTGTGTGTGTGCAAAAGGCATCTTTCAACTCCATTGGAGAAGGTGAATAAAGATCGTTTTGTGCCACAGCAAGCGATACAAGACACGCTGCGCGCTCCTTGAAATAATTTCGGTATGTGTGAGAGACATTAAGCCATGGCACTATGGAAGGAAATTTTGCAATGGGCTTTTATACTTTGTTATAGAAGTGAATACTACTACAGTTTAGTGGGAAGGTATATAAACTTCTTTGGTAGATCAGGAAGAGGTTTAATTTGTTGTAGCCTCCAACATAGAATGGGAGAAATTTCTTCGTAAATGTGAAAAATTAATTATTATACTAGGCTAGGTTAGGTTGAAAGTTAGGTTTGGAGGCCTCCGTAGCGCAGAGGTTAGTATGTCTGCCTATGACGCTGAAAACCTGGGTTCGAATACTGGCGAGAATATCAGAACAAATTTCAGCGGTGGTTATCAACTCCTAATGCTGGCATTATTTGTGAGTTACTATGCCATGTAAATACTTCTTCCTAAAGAGGTGCCGCACTGCGGCGGGCCGTTCAGACTCGGCAATAAAAAGAAGGTCCCTTGTCATTGAGCTTAAACTTGAATCGAACTGCACTCACTGGTGTGTGAGAAGTTTGCCCCTGTTAGGTTAGGTTGAAAAGAAGGTGCGGATATTAATTCGCCCCATGCCACAATGGATATATACCTAAGCCAGTAATCTACTTGTTGTGTGCTCTAAAAAGTAGCCTCGAAGTCAGAAATTCCGTGGTAATACAAAAATCCTTTATTGTCTTCGATTCCACAACCCTAGGTCGGTTCATGTCAGTCCGTCTGTCTTTAAAAATGGAGATATAGAGCTGAAATTTTGCACAGATTCTCTTTTTCGTCGTGATGGGAGAGTTACCGCCTCCCTTAGGATGAAAAGCCTACGCGCCTATAGACCCGGGCATGCACAAAGGTGTTTGATCTCCTCCTCATTCTCATCAAGACATCGACCACAGTAATCGTTGTACGGGCCTCCCAAGCGCACGGCTATGTGGCCTATCGCACAGAGTACGGCTATGACTCCTGTGATCATACTCAGTGACTGCTTATCAAGAGCCAGTAACTCTCTAGTCCTCCTCTCGTCAACGGTTGGCCAGAGTGTCCTGGCAATCCGACAACCATCCACACACTCCCAACTCACCTTCGCCCTGGCCATCTCCTCTACTACGTTCAGTAGTTCGACAAAAGGCACGTGTGTAAGACCGGTCACAGGTCTGCCTGCAGTGGAGGATCCCCCCCCCGGCATACTCATCCGCCCTCTCATTCCCCAGGACACCAATGAGTCCCGAATTCCAGGCCAACACAATGTTATGCGGCAGAAGCCCGTTTAGGGCCCTCAAACACTCCGCCACGCATTTCGAACTAATCGCCCTTGAATTCAAGGCCTTGAGGGCCGACATACAGTCCACATATATCCTGAGCTTCGAAGTTACCAGGTCCGCCCTGCTGATCGTCTCCGAGTAAGCCTCCAGTCCCGTCCCTGACTCCATGCTGGAGCCGTCAGTGAAGACTGAGGTCTCTTCCAACACGAACACAGCATCCGACTCCCACTCCTACCTTCCGGGATAGCGAATGTCGAACAACCTCTCCCAAATTGGTCTTGGAGATAGGAACCTTAGTCTACCTCCTGCATCCATGGCCTCCAGTATGGAGCAGTGGCCATGTTTGACTGCTTTCAGAATGGTAAGTTTTCTCAGCCTAAGAGCAACTTTAGCAGCACAACCCCGAATATAACATCAACAGGTTGTAAATTCAGCATCGCCTCTGGACCTGCCTGAGGAATCTCTGAACCTTTCGAAGTTCCTTGGTCCGAGTGCTCTTTTCCATAGCCTACCACTGAAACAGTGTTCCATACCCCAGTTTTGCTTGCTTAAGACTTTCGTCATGCTTTCTGTTGCGGATTCGCTACTCCATACGTTGATGAAGACCGTCGCCTTTATGAGCACCCTCCCAGGGAGTGTGGATACTTCTAACGAGCATTTCGTAAGGGTGGAACCTGTCCAGGGTTCAACACATGTTCCAAAATCGGAACGTTAACCAGGTCCTCCATTTGGGGCTTATGATATGGTTGTCTGTGTTCTAGGGATTTAAAGTGAAATTGAAAAGTCGACTTTTCCACTGTCCTTCATGAAGACTCAGTAGTCAAGCGCGCTCCCTTCGTACGTTTTCCGACTTTGTCTCCCTTATAGGATACTGTCTGGAAATTCCATTGAAGGAGGGCTGCTTTGGTCTTTCCAGAGTATTTGAACGCGGGAGCTCTTTTTCTTTTTCAGCGGTTGTGCAGTGTACTGCTCTTTGGAGATCTGATTCTCTTTCCAGTTTCCACAGAAGTGTGTGGAATGCCACTTTTATTCCTATCAACATCCTGCACTTTCAACGACTGCGCTGATGGTACGTACACCTCAGTCCCATTCGTCTTGCCCCAGATCTCTTTCTCGATACTGTTGTGAGCCTAGCAAAGCCTCTCCCACAACTGCCCTCGCGCTGATCCTATCCCTCGATGCGGCTGCGATCACTGTCGCTGTCTGAGCCTGAATCGGAAACACGACCTTTACTTTTAGGCTGGGGACGAACGGTGCATCCCTTTGACAACTGGTTGTGTGCTTGAAGCATTATTCTCGATTACAGACAACATGCGGTCTAAAGCCACCACCACAGCTGTAGGGTCTTTGGAGTCCATTCTGTGCCTTCTCATGCCCTTCAGATGTGCCGCTTCAATAGAAACAGGCGCAGATCACCAACCAACTTGTGGAAAAAACAATCCTTGAAAGGCTACAGATATTTGTTGAAGAAGGACATGAAAACACATTTGCTCCACTCGGTTATCTCGAAATTTAATTTTTCAGAAAATTTGCCTTGAAAATATTTGTAAAATTTTTTTGATTTTGATTTTATACCATTATCAAAAGATGATTTAATAAAAACTTGCGTCAAAATTTGATTTTTATGTAAAATATCGTCGATTTT